>NC_138382.1:19715270-19741841 GCF_054177405.1 Leptonychotes weddellii | reverse complement strand
CACCCCGATGTTTATAGCAGCAATGTCCACAATAGCCAAACGGTGGAAAGAGCCAAGATGTCCATCGACAGATGAAGGGATAAAGAAGATGTGGTATGTATATATATGTATGTGTGTGTGTGTGTGTGTGTGTGTGTGTGTGTGTGTGTATATATATATATATATATATATATATAATGGAATATTATGCAGCCTTGAAAAGGAATGAGATTTTGCCATTTGCAAGACGTGGATGGAACTGGAGGGTGTTATGCTGAGCGAAATAAGTCAATTAGAGAAAGACATGTATCGTATGACCTCACTGATATGAGAAATTCTTAATCTCAGGAAACAAACTGAGGGTTACTGGAGTGAAGGGTGGGGTGGGTGGGATGGGGTGGCTGGGTGATAGACATAGGGGAGGGTATGTGCTATGGTGAACACTGTGAATTGTGCAAGACTGTTGAATCACAGATCTGTACCTCTGAAACAAATAATGCAATATACTTAAGGAAAAAAAAAAAGAAAAAGATAGCAGGAGGGGAAGAATGAAGCGGGGGAATCGGAGGGGGAGACGAACCATGAGAGATGATGGACTCTGAAAAACAAACTGAGGGTTCTAGAGGGGAGGGGGGTGAGAGGATGGGTTAGCCTGGTGATGGGTATTAAAAAGGGCATGTTCTGCATGGAGCACTGGGTGTTATGCACAAACAATGAATCATGGAACGCTACATCAAAAACTAATGATGATGGTGATTAACCTAACAATAAAAAATTAAAAAAAAAACAATTATTACATTTTTCAAATATGCTCTTAGGCCCACTGCTATATTAATAAGGACAATATAAATAATTAATTTGATCTCCTGTTTTGGTAGTTTACATCTCTTCTGACATTTTAATAGCCTAGACTAATCATAAAGGAAATATTTGGCATATGTAAAGATATAACACATTCAGAATAAAAAGATAAGCAAGTAGATTAATAGTTAGGATATTATGGCTCTTAGCTCCATGTCTTACCTCCTCTCAGCCAAAAGTAATAGCAGACAAGAGAAGAGAAACTAGTTTCTCAGCTGTATTTAGATAAATAAGAGTATGTATATATCAGGATGCCTCTCTGTGCAATTAGTCCAATTTCCCAATTAGATTGTTATTTTGGCATCTATTAGAAAGAGAAGGAGAGACACTGAGTTTAGATGAGTTTAACTCTTGTAAGATAAAAACTTATCATCAGGAAATTGGGAAAAGTTCAGCTTACACTGAAGCCTTAAAATAAGAATAAGAATGTTCAGGGGATGTGTGAGGCCTTTAAATGAATTTTAATTTAATCTCTTTAGATGTTAATGGCTTTTGTGGGCAACACTGTTTTCTAAATGTCAGGGAATATGGGTTTCTGTAAGCACTAGTACCAGGGAAAAAACATATTAAATTTGGCTCTTAGGTGAGCTTAGATGAGAACAAATGGGAAATTTAAGGTCACAAATCGTGTTTAGGTAAACGACACAGCACAGTGACTACCTAGCCTTAATATGTATTAGAAGGCAGTGTCACCAAGTGCACATACTCAGTACATATAAACTGAGCATGCTTAGTAACTCAATTCTCTTAACATTTATACATTTTAAAAACAATATATGAATACAGCTTACTTGTGCTATTTTTCTTCATTAGGTCACATTATTATTATTATACATTATATTAACATGATAAATATTGCACTTAAACATTTTCATTAAAAATAATCTGTAAAGGCTGACACAACCCAAGTGTGTGATGTAGAAAAACTGGAGGTGGTAGAAGGGAGAGATGGATAATGGCAAGTAGAAAAAAAGAATTATATCACGGGTCTCAGAATTGAGAGAACTGAATGAATAGCATGGTTTAATAATTTTCCCTCAATCATGGCATTCAAGTTTTCTAGCAAAGATATAAAAACTAATATGACAAATTACATGGTTACATCTTTACCTTTTAATTTACATGGAAAAAAATAATACCTACCCTACTTTGAAAAACCCTAGCTTGAGGATTTAAGGTATTAAGAAAAAAAGCTTGTGCTGGAAATAGCAGGAATTGATTTCTTTAAACAAACAAAAAAGGAAAAACCCAGTAACACACATCTGGGTCAGAGCAGTCAGAAGGGAGAGTCAGAGGGTGAACTTACGGAATGGATTATCCAGGCAATATGTGAAAACTAAGTTCAGAGCAAAAGTGGGGTAATTGACTAACAAGCCAGGAACATCCAATCTAGGAAAACATGACCAGTACTTTTCTCTAGTAGGGAAGATGTTCAGAGAATTTTGAAGAAAAATAGGGAAATGTTAAGCAGGTAATTAGTCACTTTAGATAATTAACATTCAAGTTAAATGCCTGGCCCCTGAAACCAGCCTATCTTAATTCAAATCTCTGTTCTATTATATTAGCAATGGGAACTTAACCTCTCATTGTGTCAGTTTTCCTAATCTATGAACCAGAGTGATATTAATTGTACCTCTCTCATAGGGTTGTGGTGAAGAATAAATGGGTATGTGCCTAGCATATGCTGAATGCCATCCACATATTTGCTATTATTATTATTATTATCATTATTATTTTGCCCTCCAAATATGGAGGCTTTGGGAAAAAGAAAAATACCTAAAGCATATGAGTACAAAATGAAAGAAAACTAAACACAAGTTTTTAGATCAGCTGAACTTATTAACAATTGGATAGTGATAAAAGTATTTGATGGATATTGTACATTTTGTGTTGCTTTCTAACTTTCAGAGGTGAAATTAAAGGTACATATGTTTTAAGATCCCCAAATAAAATCTCAGCCAAGAAAGCTTGAGTGAACAAACTTTGTGCCACATTTTAGATAGTATCTAATGACAGACAGTATTAGTTCTGGTACTTGGGTGGGGTTATGTGGCAGACCCTCATGTTCTGTCTGGGTCCACTCATTTGCATGTGAGCTAAGGAGGCTGTCGGGAGATTACTTGAGTTCAGAGCACAGTTGCAATATAGACCAATAAAGATGTGTTTCATGTGCATATATGAAACACAGATGTGTATATCCATGTGTCTGACTGACTACAGAAAACTCAAAGAATGCCAAATTTCAGTCAAGTGTAGGCTCCTGAGAGAGAAATCATGTTGAGGGCAGAAAAATCACAGTGTGCCCAAGTGGCCTAACCTTATAAGGGGTGAGTAGATTTAAGAGCAAAAATTCTGTTACACATTTGGGCCCAAGTACAATACTGCTCAGAAGTAGGGAAAGTGGGTTTTTCCTCTCATGTTAGGGGACTGTCATGTTGTCAGGAGGATCTACAGCAGAGCTGTTCAGCAGAACTTTCTGCAGTGATGAAAATGTTCTAATCTGTGCTGTCCAAGAGGGCTGCCACCAGAACATGTGGCTAATTAGCATTTGAAATATGGCCAGTGTGACAGAGGAAATGAATTTTTAATTTTATTTAATTTTAATTAACTTAAATATAAATTTAAATAGTCAGTACTGTACTAGACAGTACAGACTAAAAGCATCACTGGCCAGCAGCAAAGTGCCTATGAAGCTTCATTGTTACTAAGATAAAGCAACTCAGTTGCTCAGTGGTTAAGAATATGAAGCCTGGGGGTGCCTGGGTGGCTCAGTTGGTTAAGCGACTGCCTTCGGCTCAGGTCATGGTCCCGGAGTCCTGGGATCGAGTCCCACATCGGGCTCCCGGCTCAGCAGGGAGCCTGCTTCTCCCTCTGACCCTCTCCCCTCTCATGCTGTTTCTCTCTCTCTCTCTCACTCTCTAATAAATAAATAAAATCTTTAAAAAAAAAAAAAAAGAATATGAAGCCTGGAATTAACTGTCTGACTCATATCCTGGTTCTACCTCTTATTAACAAGGTAAAAAGTTAACCTGAGTGACATATGGGACTTCCAGCTTCTGTTTGGGATGTAGGAAGCTGAGAAAAACATGCTCCCACCCTTACAAAACCAAAACAAAAAATACCAGACAATCTGAAAATACGTAACTTTTCTTGAACTCATCAGAGAGCTGAGAATTCTGGGCAATAAACTAACTGGAAATTTAAGGAAAGACTGGTACATTCAAGAAGAGCCAGGACACTAACACTTCCTACCTAAGGCAGAGGCAGCCAGACACTGAGAAGAATCCAACAAAAACTATCCACAAGTTGGTAAAGGCCAAGTATGGGCTCAGGAGAGAATACAGACCCCCAGGGACTCCAGACTTAGGGAATTTCACACCCACTTACAGGTTTTTTGCCACATAACTAATTAAAAGATTAGAGAGATGCTGAAGAAAGAATCCCTCATGATGCAGACTGCGGGAAAGCAACAGCAGTCACCAGGTTATTTTCCTCTTTTCCAGTCTCCCCTACAGAGCCAAAGCCTTAGGTTGCTATGGGAAGCGAAATAAACACTGTCACCCTTAGGACCCTGGTGAAAACCCATTTCAGCTAGGTTAAGGGACAAGAATATATGCTGTGCCCACACCTCTGGCTGGGACTGGGGCACAAATCTTAAGAGAGCGACACCTCTGAGACTCAGAGACCCAGTGCCTGACTACTCCTGAGGCTTAATCACAAACACAGGTAATGACCCTCTCCTACCCTCCCCCTGAACCAGGATAATAGCTGTTAAATAACAAGTAACCCTGGTGCAAGAACATGGAAGACGGGTAAGAACATGGAAGAGAGGACTTCTCTGAGACACAGCACAAAGGGCATGCCTAAAATGAAGAATGGAACAAATATCGAGAAAAGCTTCTGACAAGCTAGTCCCTACCCTAAACACAAGGTAATGCCAAAGAAATCTGTAGCCTGTGGTGCACCAAAAGTAATCACAGCAACAACAAATCCCAAACCTAGTTCAATTCCTGACTTGATTAACTCGCATCCCCACAATAAAGGGGAATAAAAGATATTCCCATTTCTAAACATAAAACTACCTGTTTCTACGGTCTTACATACGATTTTTGGCTTTCAACAACAACAAAAGTTGTAAGGCATACAAAAAAGCAAGAATAAAAACAATACACTATCAAAAGACAAAGCAGTTAACAGAATCAGTTATAGATATAAAGAGATATTAGGACTATCAGACAAGAAATTTAAGATAACTGTAATTTGTTAAGGGGTCTAACAGAAAAGGTAGACAAAATACAAGATCAGATAAATAATTTTAACAGAGAAATGGAAACTAGCAGAAAAAAATCAAATAGAAATGCTAGAAATGCGAATGTTGAAAAAGAAAACCAAAGCTGGGCGGCATCACAATTTCTGACTTCAAGCTATATTACAAAGCTGTGATCATCAAGACAGCATGGTATTGGCACACAGATGGTCGGAACAGAAGAGAGAGCCCAGAAATGGACCCTCAGCTCTATGGTCAACTAATCTTAGACAAAGCAGGAAAGAATACCCAAAGGAAAAAAGACAGTCTCTTCAACAAATGGTGTTGGGAAAATTGGATGGCCACATGCAAAGAATGAAACTGGACCATTCTCTTACACTATACACAAAGATAAACTCTTAATGGATGAAAGACCTAAATGTGAGACAGGAGCCCATCAAAATCCTATAGGAGAACACAGGCAGTAACCTCTTTGACCTCGGCTGTAGCAACTTCTTGCAAGACATGTCTCTAAAGGCAAGGGAAGCAAAAGCGAAAATGAACTATTGGGACTTCAACAAGATAAAAAGCTTCCCCATGGCAAAGGATACAGTCAACAAAACTAAAAGGCAACCTACAAAATGGGAGAAAATATTTGCAAATGACATTACAGATAAAGGACTGGTATCCAAGATCTATAAAGAACTTATCAAACTCAACAACCAAAAAACAAATAATCCAGTTAAGAAATGGCAGAAGACATGAACAGACACTTCTCCAAAGAAGACATACAAATGGCCAACAGACACATGAAAAAATGCTCCACATCACTTGTCATCAGGGAAATACAAATCAAAACCACAATGAGATACCACCTTACACCAGTTAGAATAGCTAAAATCAACAAGACAGGGAACAACAAATATTGGTGGGGATGTGGAGAAAGAGGAACCCTCTTACACTGTTGGTGGGAATGCAAGCTGGTACAGCCACTCTGGAAAACAGTATGGAGATTCCTCAAGAAGTTAAAAATAGAGCTACCCTATGACCCAGGAATTGCACTACTGGGTATTTACCCCAAAGATATAGATGTAGTGAAAAGAATGAGCACATATACCCCAATGTTCATACCAGGAATATCCACAATAGCCAAACTGTGGAAGGAGCCAAGATGTCCCTCAACAGATGAATGGATAAAGAAGATGTGGTTCATATATACAAGGGGATATTACTCAGCCATCAGAAAGGATGAATATCTACCATTTACATCGACATGGATGGAACTGGAGGGTGTTATACTAAGTGAAATAAGTCAATCAGAGAAAGACATTTATATGGTTTCACTCATGTGGAATATAAGGAATAGCGCAGAGGATCATAGATAAAGGGAGGGAAAACTGAATGGGAAGAAATCAGAGAGGGAGACAAACCATGAGACACTCTTGTCTCCGGGAAACAAACTGAGGGTTGCAGAAAGGGAGGTGGGTGGAGGGATGAGGTAACTGAGTGACGGGCATTAAGGAGGGCACATGATGTGATGAGCACTGGGTGTTATACACACCTAATGAATCACTGAACATTAGATCAAAAACTAATGATGTTATATGTTGGCTAATTGAATTTAAATTAAAAAAAAAAGAGATGCTAGAAATGAAAAACACAAAGATGAAGAATGCATTTCATCAGTAGATCTGAAGTAGCCCTGTGGGGAAAGAATCAATTTATTGGAAGATAAATCAATAGAAATTACCTAAACTGAAACACACAGAGAAAAAAGTAGGAGAAAAAATTCAGAGGATCCAAGAGCTGCAGGACCATAGCAAACTGTTTAATATAAATATAATTAAAATCTCAAAATAAAAAAAGAGAATAAGGCAGAAAAAAATTTGAAGAAATAATAGTCAAGAATTTTCCAAAAGTAATGACAGATACCAAATCACAGATCCAATCTCAGAAAACAGCAAACAGGAGGGAAGGGGAAGAGAGGGGAGGAAGACAAACGATAAAGTTGTTTCAATTCTATGTGCTTTAACATTCTTATCTGTAAATTAGATATAGTACCATTGTTTCCTCTGAGGATTAGATGAAATTTAGTGAAACACTTAGAAGACTGATGAAAACACAGTAAATACTCAATAAATGTTATTATGCAAGGGAACAGTTCCACCATCACCAAGGGAGTGACAGCAGAATTTAATTCTAGTGACTTGACATGAACACAGTTTTACTGGTAAGTCAGGGTCAGTGTCTGGGAGTCCCTGCTTATCTGGCCATAATAGAAATGAAACTAATAATGGGCACCTATAAGTTGCTATTCTGGGGATTCCTAGAAATACTTTGACAATAGAACTCTGCAAGTTGCTGCATTTTCTACATGAGTAAGAGCTTAGAGTTAGCAAGAAAGTGGTATTGACATTAATAAGACTCCAAGCACAGGATGGGTATCCCTGGGAGACTAAATACTAATAATATACCAAGCACTGTGCTACCTTTACAGATTTTATTTCATATCTTTTCAATAGCAATTCTCTAGGGTAGCTATTAGTATTATTCCCACTTTACAAATGAGACTCAGAAAGATTAAGTGACTTCCCAGGTCCAAATTGGTAAAAAGCAGTGGTGTCAAGTTTTGAACACAGACCTGCCTATATCTAAAGCCAAAATTCTGTCCCAAACATAACTCTATATCCTTGTTATTTGCCATTTACAAGTACTCAAATCTACTTAATTCCTGATCTACCTTAAGCTATACAAGATCAGCACTTCACTTAAGTGTCCTAATTCATCCTTATATTTGTGTGCTCATGAAACTTCTAAGTAGCACAGAAAGTCTTACTCACTACTCCAACACTGGAGTCTTATTATGCCCTAGCCACTGTGCTAAGTACTTTATAGAGGTTAATTACCTCATTACCTCACAAAGGAGGTGTCAGTAAACATAGTCTGCAGATTTAAAAACTGATACTCTTTGTGCCTTAAGCCTGTGCTATAGGAAAGGTGGGCTAGATGCTTAAGGGTGATGTATAGTCTCTCCAAGGTTCCCTTTCATGGTCATAACCTATTTGCTAATGCACTACTGGCTTCCTCGCCTAGCCTATCTCACTGGCCATGGCTTTGGCAAGGCTTTCTAGAATCACTTCCCAATAAATTACCTACATTAAAATCCTTATTACAAGGTCAGTTTTTGGAAGAACTCAAACTAAGTCAGACTGCAGTTAGTGTCTGGTGAATTTTAAACTTAAATTTTAAAGAGAATGTTCAATCTGGCTCCATATTATACTGACCTGGAAAAAAATTAATATTGATGTTTGGGCCCCACTTACATAGATTTTGATTCAGTGGTCTGGGTGGGGTCAAATATCAGTATATTTAAAATGCTCTTGACAGGATTCTACTGTGTAGCCAGGGTAAAGCGTGTTTACACTGCAATAATGTGATGATACATGGCTCACTCTTCCAGTGGATCATGAATATCTTAAGAGGTTTTGTCTTATTCACTTTTTTATTTCAGTTTCTTTATTTTCTTTTTTTTAAATTTTTTTTATTTTTTTTTATTTTTAAAAGGTTTTATTTATTTATTTGAGAGAGAGAGAATGAGAGAGAGCACATGAGAGGGGGGAGGGTCAGAGGGAGAAGCAGACTCCCTGCCGAGCAGGGAGCCCGATGCGGGACTTGATCCCGGGACTCCAGGATCATGACCTGAGCCGAAGGCAGTTGCTTACCCAACTGAGCCAACCAGGCGCCCTTATTTCAGTTTCTTAGACTAGTACATAATATGTGTTTTTTACGTATCTATTGAAAGAAAAGAATCCATTCAAGTAATGTTACTCTGGGGCACAGCTGGTGGCGGTTTAAATATGTATACACATATTCTTTGATACTCCTCCCTTCAAAAAGTAAAGCCTAATTCTCCTCCCCTTGAGTATGATCTGGATTTAGTGATTCATTTCTAATCAATAGAATATGGCAGAAATAATGGTATGTCACTTCTCAGACTAGGTTATAAAAGATGCAGCTTCCATTTTGGATGCCAGTGTGTATGCTCTCTTGCTCTCTCTCTCTCTCACTCTTTCAAATCACTCACTTTGGGGGAAGTCATGTGGTGGGCAGCCTTATGAGAGGCTCCCATAATAAGGAACTGAAGCCTCCTGCCAAGAGCCATGTGAGTGCTTAGAAATGGATCCTTCAGGCCTAGTAAAGTCTTCAGAGACCACAGCCCTGACTGACAACTTAACTGTAACTTCACAAAAACCCTGAGCCAGAACTACCCTGTTAAACAACTCTCAGATTCCTATCAGAAAATATGTGAGATAATAAAAATGTTTGTTATTTTAAGCTGCTCAATTTTACAATAATTTGCCATGTAAGAGTAGATAATGAATACAGTTCTTCACCAGGATAAACCAAGCCAAAATTCTCTGAGCTATGTGAATTAGATGGCAATCCAGGTTCAATCTGGGAACAGGATGGCCCAACCATAATCCACAAATCTTTCCAGACAAAAATGTAAGACTAAAGTGATGTTTGTAAAAAATATCATACCAGAGAAAAGTTTCCATAAATGAACTCACCTATCTCATTGAATTTCTTGTCTTCATTGGAAAGCCCATACAACAGCCCTGTTAAGTTAGCCCAATTCCATCTTGGTTATAATTCTGAGTCTGCCATGACAAAGAGAGTTTTTGTAGGCCACTGTGTCCTTACCACAGTGAGGGAAGTTCTGCTACTACTCTTTAGGACCACATGCTATAAATAGAGTACTTGCTTATTATTTAAAGCTTAATGAAAATGCAAGATTTCTTTCTAATAGGAAAAATTTTAAAGACCTAAACTCCCTGGTTTTGGTAGCAGACCTTCTTTCCTTAAAGAGGTAAACTGTCTAAGATCAGGTTTCTCTCTCTTTTTTTTAATATTTTATTTATTTATTTGACAGAAGGAGAGCGAGAGCAAGAGAGAGAGAGATAGAGAGAGCATGAGAAGGCGGGAGGAGTAGAGGGAGAAGCAGACTCTCTGCTTAGCAGGGAGTCCAATGCAGGACTCGATCCTAGGACCCTAGGATCATGACCTGAGCTGAAGGCAGATGCTTAACCGACTGAGACACCCAGGCACCCTAAGATCAGGTCTCTTAAAGACTGTCTTAGTTCAAGAAGAAAGAGAGAGAATTCACCCTTCGTCTACTTTTCTTGTTGTATTTGGACCCTCAACATATTGGACAGTGCCCACCTGCATTGGTGAGGGTTATCTTCTTTACTCAGTCTACTGATTCTACTAATTGTTCTGGAAACAACACTCACAGACACACCATCAGCTGATTTCTCAAGGCAGAAGCTCCCAGGAGGAGGAGGTAAGGGAGTGGGAGAAATAGGACAAAAAGAGGAAGAAGACAATCAAGGCTGGGATTTCCTTTTTGATCAAGCCTGACACTCACCCTGATCCAGGAGGGAGAGTTCATTCTAAAGAGCCAGGCAGCTCCAGTGCCCAATGGCAAACCTCTTGACTAAGCTGAAGGTGCTAGCAGTTAGTAGCAAAACCTGGAAAAGCTGGGGGATAGATACACAGAGTGACTCAAGAGGATCTGAATGGGACCCCAACAGAGATTTCTATAGAAACCAACTGTGGACACTAGCAACATTATTCTTTCTATGCATAATTGCTATAATTAGCAAATAAAAAACAGGATACCTAGTTAAATTTGAATTTTAGATCAGCAATGAATGAGTAGAAGTAAGTCCTGTATTTTAGTTGGAACCCTATCTTTTAGTTTTCTGTGTGTTTTTTGTGGGTTGTGTTGTTGTTGTTGTTTTGTGGGGTTTTTTGTTTTGTTTTGTTTTGCAAATGAAAAAGACTTCATTAGTCAGCAGAGTTGTTTCTTAGGTCAGCAGGTACCCCATGCTACCAACCAATCAGTTTGAAAGCCTAATCTTACTGTTTATGCAATGTGAAATACCAGGATAAAATCAAAGATATTCAAATATGTCACTCATTTATTCATTGCCCTATCCATCCCATAAACATTTACTAATTAAGTGCTAACTACCAGGCACACTGCTGCAATGCTGGGAATAAAATAGTGAGCAAAACTGGACTTTATATCTGTTCTAATGGGGCTAATGATTTCAAATATCTAGATACATAACCACATTTTAAGTTTTCATAGATTCCTGGCAACCTATAAACATATTCTGGATCTAAAGGAAACACTGCTTATGTGTCAACATTATTTTTCTTGAACTGCTTTATACATTTATTTAGAAGTGATGGGTAGGGGAGGATAGCACTATTTAAATATTCAGTTCATTTGATTCTGTGTCATTTGACCTACATGATTTAATCTAATTTTACCAGTTAAAGAAGTATAGAAGTTAATTCTCAGACATGTGCTAGAAAAAACTATGTATAATTTGGGTTTTTTGGAATAGGCTCCTCAAGAGCATGCCACAAAGTGTATCATACTTTAATAATACAATAATTTGTTCAGAGAACAGCAGTCCTGTCAAAGACGGTTTTCAACTAAAATATTTAAGAACGGATCACGAGTGTTTCCAAAGTATTACACCCTAGGGGCGCCTGGGTGGCTCAGTCAGTTAAGCGTCTCAAGGTTCTGGGACCTAGCCCTGCCAAGAGCCAGTGGTGGGCTCTGCACTCAGCTGAGAGTCATCTTTTCCCTCTCCCTCTGCCCCTCCCTCTGCTCCTGCACGCTCGCTTGCTCTCTCAAATAAATAAATAAAACCTTTTTTAAAAAAGGAAAGAAATACATTAAAAAAAAGTATTATACTCTATTATTTTGTATCATGAGTAAATCTGTATCACCACCACCATCATCCCAACGGTTTTTTAAACTGTTCTTCTAGTATATCAGAGCGTACTATTTTTATTTTTGGTTACAATCAATAGCACGCATTTCTTCAGAGATAAAAGACTTCTGTTACGTAGCCAATTCAAGTCTTCAATTTTCTAATTTCATTCAGAAGTGCAACATTGTTTAATCTGTTATTGTAGAAGGACTCTGCATCCACTAAAGGCCTATTTTAGCATAAGCTGGGAAAAGAAATTATTTTTAGAAGTACCTTTGCAAACAAAGTACAAAATATAGATGATATTTCACAGGCCCTTCATAGGGCCCCTTTTATTTTAATCTGAAAATTGCTTCAGTGTTACTTAGCTTCTTTTCCAGACTTAAAAAGGAAAAAAAAAATTTTTAAACAGAAAAGTAAACAGCTGAATCAACTTTAATAGAAGAATAATCACAAATATCTACATAAGAAAACCTCTAGTCCTTCTATTTTTGCATGCTATTTTGAAACCTCACTTCGTTCCTCAGAATATTGAAGGAGACAAAGTTTGGTAAAGAACAATGTCACCCCAAAGAACTGGCAGAGCTCCAGTGGAATATAGATTCTGATAAAAGCTTAGCAAAAGTTTTTCTATATAACATTTGTCAAAGTTTAAGCAAAGCTTCCTGATTACTGACCCTAAGACTCTTCAAGAAACAAACCAGTGCCTTCACATCCCATCTGTTTGCTACCTTGCAATGAGACCGAGAATTCTATGGTCTCCAGCTGGCCACAGTCTAATGGGAGCTAGGAATATGAAGAATCCCAAGGAAATTGCATTCTTGTGAAGTTGAAATGAATATCCTTGAGCAATCCATAAACAATTCCAAGCTAATATCCAGAAAATGACATAATATCCCAAAATGTATTCCAGGAGATACTAGTTCCACGTACTCTAATAGGCATTGGGGAGTGGGGAGGTGGGGGAATACCGAGGTCAAAACTTTGAAACACCTGAAAAAAAATTGAAAGGGTTTTCCCCGACCAGTAAGGGTCTTTTAATATGCTAATGTGTAATGTGACCCTCCAAAGGTGTGGGCTGTGCAGTTTCCTAACCTTTTTTTAAGCCCCAGAGCCTTTTTTTCCAACTGAGGTAATCACTGTTGTTCAGAAAGCACCCATCCATCCACCAAGAAAATTTGAATTTTAAAGAAAGCGTCCAAATCTGAACCAAAGGAGTAAAATGCTGAAGGCTGGATTTCTCTAAGTAGACAAACAATAGATGCAGAAGATTTTGATGAGGTATTTCAACTTCACAGGGCTTCTGGTGACACATCTGCCACCAAGAATCAGGGACAGCTCTGCTAGCACATACAGAGAAAAACAGTATTTCTTGGCCTGAGCTTTTGGAAATAAAAGGTGCTTTTCAGAGTTTATTCTTATCTTCAAATTACACTTTTTTCAAATTGTAAGGAACCACCTTTATTTTCCCCTAGGACTGAGACTTAATCTTCTAGGAACAAAAGGGAAAAGCTGTTAAACTATCATATGCAAATATACTCTTTAGAAAAGAGACCAGCTCTTCTGCTACAACAGCCACATGGTAAAATTCAAAACTTGCAAAGTGTTCACTGCATCCAAAGTATATGTAAATGAATATTCCCGTGAGGTCAAGCCAATCCATTTTCTTCTCCCAAAAGTGTCCTCTGCAATAGGTCACTTAATTTTATATGCTCTGTGTAATGTCTTGTTACTCACACACTATGTTGGACAAATTTGCTATATGGAATATTCATTTCCAAGGAGCAAGTTGTTTCTTACACAGTCAAAACAGTAGCATTTGTAAACTCTGTTAAGACAAATATAATAATAATAAATAAAATATATTCAGTAAAAGTTGCTGATTTTTGGTGGGGGGGATATCCTCTTGGCCAGTAGGTTTTCCTTTCCTTTTCTCTTTTTTAAAGTTTATTATTTATCTGTAGGTCTCTGTTTTGTTTTGTTTTTTTCTTATTGAAGAGGAGAGGAAAGAGTGCTGTCAATTTCAAAACAGTCTGCTACTGACAGAAGAGGATTTAATTATTCTGGCATAAAAAGCTAGGAAAGCAAAATAAATACATTCAACAGAGAGACACTCAGCTACTCTAATTGCTTATGCGCTATAAGGGCTTTCAAATAATAAGCCCTTAAATAATAAATTAATATGGGAAAGACTAATGATACCCAGGTGCAAAACCTTAATCTGAGAGCTAGGCCCACATGCTCAATGGCATAATTGCCTCCATTACCACATTCTGGCCTAACCTAAGGGTTTTAGCCATGGAAACTGGATGGAAATGAAAGACAAACTATGTTCAAATCAAAGGATCACACAATGGAGACCAGGTATCTAAATAGCTACTTGAAATGTAAAAGCAAGCTACAGTTTTATATGAGACATTTCATTTAAACATGTGCCACCCTTGGTCTAAGCCATAAAAGCACGAATTAAGAAAATTCTCTGTTAAGAACTTCAGTGTTCTTAGTCAAAATCCTCATAGAAAGAACTTCTTTAATTTCCAAATACTACCCCAAACTACTCCATCAGAACTAGATTCTGTTGTTTAAAAAAGACCCTCCTCTGTGCTGCTCTGAAGTCCCAACTGGGAGAGCTACTCAATACAAGCTTCTAAATGCACCCATTTATGTTTATCTTTTATTTTGTATATTCATACAGTAATTTACCTGAATGACTAATATACGCTAGATAATGAGATCTCTGGAGTTCATATTTCTTAACTCCAAAAGAGCACACTATTTGAAAAAATAATTCAATCTAATGCTAATATCTTCTGGATGTGTTCTCTTGATTTTTCTTTTCATTATAAAGATTAAAGAAGAGAGTTATCCTACCAGTCCACAATTCTGAAATCTGAAAGGTTCTGAAACTTGAAACTTCTGCATAATTTATTTAACAGCAGAATCTGACTATTCCTACATTTAACTGAAGAAATATTAATGTATTTGATTATATGATACTGCCTGACTCCTCTGTGGATGCTACAAAATATATGATGTTGATGTATATACTGTATTACCTTTTTTAAAATCTGAAAAATTCCTAACTACAGTTTAAAACTGACCTCAGAATGTGAGAAGAGAGATTGCAACCCTGCTTATATGTATTGACTGAACTGCAGTTTAACTTACCTACCAACACACATAAATGAAAAGTGTGACAACTCATTCATTACAAGCAAGGTTGCTAGAATTGCTATAAGCATCTCTCCTGTGATGCATTCCATATGACCTGCATCTCATAGCTTGGGGTCTCTGGTATTACTGACAGACTATCTAGATCCAGTATAGCACTACATTGTAAGATAATATTAACAAACAAGAGGTTAACATTCTTTCATTATTGAGTAGATTTTTTTTACATTTAAGCCCTTTATCAATTTCGTTGTTGAATACTTCTGATAGACTCCCAAATAAATGTATATAGGTATATTTGCATTGAACATAACTAAACACAAGAAATTCCAGACTGTTACCTAGAATATGAACCTAGATCAGAATTTTTTATTTATTTATTTATTTATTTTTTAAAGATTTTATTTATTTATCTGAGACAGAGAGAATGAGAGAGACAGAGAGCACATGAGAGGGGGGAGGGTCAGAGGGATAAGCAGGCTCCCTGCCGAGCAGGGAGCCCAATGCGGGACTCGATCCAGGAACTCCAGGATCATGACCTGAGCCGAAGGCAGTCGCTTAACCAACTGAGCCACCCAGGCGCCCACAGAATTTTTTATTTTTACCTTAAATTCATCTAACAGTTGGATTTTTTTTACCTTGAGCATGTATAAACTTTATAATTAAAAATAATTACCTCTTTTAAATTTTAAATTTAAAAATTTTAATGCTACTATATTATTTCATCTTCTTTTATTACATAGACACAGATATCATGTCAGTCAACTAGTAGGGGACCTTTTCAGATATGCCTCATTAATAACAACTCTTTCTTTTCCATTTCTCTTATTCTCACTGTATTTGAAGTTCCTCTTGTTTGAAACCTCTGTGATTTCCTTTGCAGTCCCTGCAGAGTGTGTAACAGACCACTCTACAACCAAAAACAGAAGAAAAGTGTCCTTTCACATTTCTCGACTTCTGAGTATAAACAACACCAGGATGGAATGAACAAATGCTCAAATAGAGTCAAAGACTTCTATCATTGATGGCCAAAACAAAGTCACAGCACATTTTCAGAGCCAGTTTAAAATAAGTCAAGATGAGTTTTAACAACTACAGGTATCCTTCCCTATCCCTCTTTGGCACTCAGGAGTGTGACTTTGGCTGAGAATTATCTACATAAGGCATGCCAGTGTTTAATACAGTGACACATGAACAAATGAGAAAAGTTCTCCTTCCTAGCTTCAGATGGAAAAGTAAAATCACAAAGATTCTCTCTCTACATGGATTTATGTCAGTCTGGACTAGAGAACATGGGCTCATGTTCTATAGAAACTAGAGCAATCTTATATTAGTGTTTTTCAAAGAAATGTAGAGCAAACATAATGAAATTTTGGTACATTTTTCAATCTCTTTATGTGATGAAATGTAGTATTTAAGGTGGTAGGTGTTGAACCCAGATTCTTTGAGTGAAATTCCACCTAAATTATAGACACTTCCTAACTTAAATGGGTATCAGAATTGAGGTCTTTTTTAGACCAAACCTCTGTAAAGAACCAACCTGTAACCCCCCCTAAAAATTCATAAGGAACCCCATCTCTTTCTCAATATTATCTCACATGATATAATTCCTTGATGTAGGAAAGAACATTAGGGTTCAAAGCTGACGGTCAAGAAAGAATTCTTGAGATGTCTTTAGTGCAAAAAGGTGATTTTATTAAAGCACAGGGACAGGACCCGTGGGCAGAAAGAGCTGCAATGGGGTGATGAGAAGTGGCCCATTATATACTTTCAAGATGGGAGGGGGTTAGGGATAGCATAAGTCTCTAAGGAATTTTGGAAGCAAGGTTTCCAGGACCTTGAGGGGGCTAGCTATTGTTGGGAAAAGGTCATTTATTACCATCTAATAAGCCTTAGTCATGAGACCCTTCAGATGTATATCGGTGGGACATATGCTTGGGGGATAACTGCCAACATATATCTTGGGAGAGTTTAGAGATAAAGGAAATTTCTAAATGAATTTTTGTATGTTAAAGTAGACTTACAGGATCCTGGGGGTGGGGTCGGGCTAGGATTGTCTTTTGCTCTTAGCAAAGTATTAACATGGAGGCAGTTGAGTCCCTAGAGAATGTCACTCTACCTGCTTCAAGGACTTGTCAATGGGCTGTAGGTGGTAAGGAAATTTAATAATTTTTCTTCTACCTTTGTTTCCCACATCATTCCTCACAGATTTTTTCATTTGTTCAATCTAATTTTTAAGTGAGCTTTTCTGGAATGACTACTTTGGGACAAGATGCCACAATATATGGACGAATGAAACAAGATTCTTGTCAAGAAGATTAAAATGTAGTTAAAGTTATATTATAAATCCCCCAATGTAGCTGTAGCTATGTACATATGCAATCAAACTTTGAAGAAAATATGTATGTCTGCTCCGAAATAACCACTTTAAAAATGCCCACACCATGACAACAATGTTCCTACTTGGAAGTTTCAGGCTGGCTGTTTTTCTATTTTACATTAGCTCCTCACCCCTCATTTACTCCTGGGTTCATTTTAATTTACCTGTCATGCTCCCTTATACAGTGAGAGCCCCTTGGAAGATAAGCGGTAAGAGGTTACCAGAACCCTATCCATCTTGTGACCAGAAACAGAAATCCAATAACAGAGGAGCCAAATTCAACTGTCTCTGCTCTCTCTACCCCATCCAGCCTTCTCCATCTCTGTGATGGACACCACCATTCATCCAACTGTGCATGCCAGGAACATACCACTTTATCTCTGGTGTGTTTCTCCTTCTGCCACTCCCACCAGTCCTTCGTGGATTTTACTTCCTAAATATCCTCAACAATACCACTCATTATTCTCTTTCTTCACTTCTCAGTCTAAGCTATCATTCTTGGAAAAAAGTCTCCTAAGGAAACTCCCCAAATTCATTTTCTAACCCTTTCTCATCAATGTAAATAGTCTTTAAAAATAATTATAAAACTAATACATGGTCAAAAGAAGCACTTCAAAATTCCAAACGTGCAGAGATCCCAAATCTCGGCCCCACATCCCACCAACCAGAAATAACCACTGCTTACCATTTCTCATAGACTGTTCTAGAAAATCTGTTTGCATACAAGCATTTTTAATGTTGGTTGAGGACTCAGGTATCCTAAAAAAGGAAGCAACAAGCAATGAAAAAGTAATTCTAATCTTATTTTCATCTTTAGATGAATAGGGAAGACTATCAAATCTTAGACAACCATACAGTACTGTTTAAAAAATCCCTGCCTCTCCGCTCTCATTGTCTTACATCCCCACAGGTGTCCAGAGCCTCACCCTCTTAAGACTTTCAACTCTGAATTTTCTTGCCCCATTCATTCTTTAAATCTGTTACAACATCCTAAGATGGCATCTCTGAGACCCCAGAGCAGGTAAGGTCCACCACTATGCATTCTGGGCTCCTATGCATTCATTCACACATTCTGACCTCCTCTTTCACGGTACATTGTTGTCAAGTAACTAATTCTGTAATTAGTTAGCTGGTTGATATCTGCTGCTCTTGAGATTCCACAAGAGCAGGGATTGTATCTCTCTTACTCACCTCTGCTTCACCAGTACTTAGCACAGCACCAAGAAGGTAGGATGTCTCAAAATGTGTTAGATGAGTGAATGAATGAATGGTCAAGATAATCACTGACCAATGGTAAGTAAATTTTAACCAGTACACACCAAAATTATAATATTGTTTCTATAAGAAAGGTGAAGTCTAGGTTTTCAAAAACTGACTTACGTGTTCACTTTTAAAAAGTTGTTTGCAAGCTGCCTATATTTCATTTTAATGTCAAAGAATAGAAGTCAGGTAAGTGAAACAGGTTTGTTTTTTTTTAATTCTTGCTCTTTGTACAATGAAATCAAAACCATGAGGAAATGACCTCAAAGATGACAGAGTTCTTTGGTGAGAGAGTCAGGACTGGAAGGTATGGCTCTAGGGGCAGAGGGATTAGGAGAGAATCAGTGAGGGGCGGGGTGGCGGGAGGGGTGGGGGGGTAAATCCTATTATTTTAGCAGAAAACATCCAACCAATACCCAATTTCTTTCTAGAGCCAATCACACTAAACCTCATATCTTAATGCATATTTATATAGAAGACACAAAGGTAGATGGTAAATAAGGCAGTTAAACATATACGGTCCAACTTCTCTGGACATAATGCTTTAGGAATACAAGATTAGGAACATATACAATCATGTTCAAATATATCAATGTTGCTGCAAACACTAAATTAACATTTACTTACATGCTGTTTCATTTTCCTATTGCTGCATATCAAAAAACCCACAAGTTGGTGGCTTAAAAAAACAATCATTGTAATAGCTGACGATTTTGTGGAGTAACTGGGGCTCAGCTGGAAGATTCTTCAGCAGGTCTTGCATGGGTCTTTCATGAAGTGCCAGTCAAATGGTAACTATAGCTGGAACAGCCAAAATGGCTTCACTCATATGTCTAGGGCCTTGGCTGGGACAACTTTAGATTCCCAGAGCAAGTGTTCCAAAAGGATAAACGTCAATGTAAAAGTGTTTATCAAGCTTGCGTGACACTTGCTAATTTCAGATTAGCCAACCCCAAAGTCTGTGTGAGAGAGGACTATACAAGGTCGTAAGTGCCAGGGGACATGGTTCATTTTAGGGGCCACTAAATTAACAATTAAACACAAGGTGGTATTTACAGCAAAGAAAGGACTACACCAATTGTGCCAAAGGTCACTCAGAGAAAAGTCAAGTTCACCTGACTTCTGGGAGACGACCCCCCTCTCCTCATTTCCCTTTTACCTCACTGGCCATTCCTTCTTTGATTCTGCTGGTTCTTCCTCATCTATTTGACCTTAAAATTCTTCAGTGCCCCAACCTAGTCTTACACAACGTCTCTACTTAATCCATTCATTCTGTAGATGATCTCATTCAGTTTCATAACTTTACACATCAATACTCAAATACCTCCAAATGTGTATTTCTACCACTGACCTCTTGCCATTCTAAACTCCAGAATTCTGTATCTGAATGCCTTCTAAATATCTCCACTTGAGGGGTCAACAGCCATCTCAGTCAGTTAAGAACGAACTTTTTGTTTTACTTATCTCAATAAGTTCATCTAGTAGCTCAAACAAAACATTCTGCAGGTAACCTTGATTCCTCTCTTTCTGTAACAACCCATATCCAAAATATTAGCAAATGCTATTGGCTTTACCTTTAAAATGTGTCCCAAATATGGAACTCTTCCTTCATGACCTGGCCAAGCCTCCCTCATCCTTCACCTAGATTGTTTTAACAGCCTCCTAATTGGTCTGCTTTTTCATTCCTGCTCCTCTGCATTCTGATCTCCTCATAGGAGCTGGAGGGATACTTTAAAAATGAATTTGATCATAGCATTGCTGTGATCAAACATTCCAATGGCTTCTCACTTTCCTTCAAGTGGGGGAAAAAACTCCGAAAACTTCACTTTACCCTTCAAGGCCTAATATGAGCTTTATACCTTCTATCTCGTAGGCCCATTCCCTACCACTTTCTTTTGGACATTCCATTACAGTTCACACCAGGTTCTTTGCTATTGGTCAAACATATCAAAGCCAATTCCCACCTTAGGGCCTTTGCAAAATAATCCTTTTTACCCAGAACCTTCCTTCTCCAGAAATGTGCTTGGCTCATTCTCTCTCCTCATTCAAGTCTCTGCTTAAATTTCACTTCATTAAAAAGACTTTTTCTATCCATCTTATCCAAAATAACAGCCACATTTGGCAATATCATATAGGTACTAGAACAAGTCTAATCATACCCTCCAGGATATCCACTGATATTCATTCCCTCATCCTGACTTATTTTGCACATCATAAAACATGTCAATTCATGACACTATATTACATATTAATTTGTATATTTATTCATTGTATCTATCTCTATCATTCACTCCCCAGAATATAAACTCCTTGAAGATAGGAGATTATTCTTTGTTTAGTTCATTACTATAATACCAATACCTAGAAGAATACCTTCTTGATAAATATTTTTAATGAAGGTAATAATGAATGCACAATTAAGATATTTCTTTATCCATTGTTGAAAAATATAGAATCCCAAGAAGATCAAAGCAGTAGACTTATCCTAACACTCAACCTAAGTTAAAACAAAGAATACATTATATTGCTTGAGTAATTTGGGCAAAGTATGCTTTAATTTACTAGGAACTTAAGAAATACAAAAAGCAATATAAGGCAGAGAAAGAAAATTGGACTGAGATTTAGGAAACGGGTGAACATCCTGACTGGGATTCAAACATGTTTTTATTACTCTGATGTAAATATGGAGAACCTCAGGAAAATCTCCTTTTACATAAAAGCCCAATATGTCCACATAATGATTTTCCTTCTCAAGAAAAACACACCGAATTAATAGATAATGACTATTGTTCTTAAGCAAAGTATGCCAAGATCTCTGCATCCCTTCCAAGAAAAAGGCTACATGTAATGCCTGCAAATCCTCCAACAAATAGCACCTTATTCCCTTAAAAATCTTACTTGATTGCTTTATAAGTTTCTATGAAAGACCGTGAAGAAATTTTTTTCCATCAGTGTTCCATATAAAGAAGGAGGAGAAAGAAAGGAGTATTCAAGGGAGAAGGAGGTAGGTGGGGAAGAGAAGTGGGAGAGAAGGAAGAGGAGGAGGGGAAGATGGAGGAAAAAAGAGGAGGAAGATAAAGAGGAGAGGAAGAGGAAGAAGATGAGGCAACTGATGACAGAAATACTTTTTTCTGAAACCACCCTAAACAGTTATTTGATGGCCCTGCAGGGGCTAGGAGGAAAGCCATGAATAGGACCTCTTGCTACCTGCCCCAGTGCTAACTAAGCTCACTCTAAACCAGCCCCAGGGCTCTGAGATAGTTTGAGTGAAGGATTCCAAACTCAGGTAGAGAGCAGAATGGGTATTAACAGGCTCTATCTCATGCTGTGTTACAGCTTATGAACCGTTGCTATCAAATAATCAAAGCATGGCCTTGTTCAGAGAGAGGAGAGAGACTCATATGTGACAGAATAAAGTAAGTCATTATATTAGGCAAGTAGCAATACTTCATAAAATGTAGTTTTGTCATCTGTTAGAAAGAAGAATTGTGGCTGTCCTGTATGTAACACCTCTATAAGGGTGTTCTCTACAATGCCTTCTAGCTCTAAAATTATTTTTTCTAATTATTTAAACTATATTTTTCTTATTGCTAATCTAGTTAGCTAGAACATTATTTCTTGAATTGTAATTTGTAGAAAGTTGTGTTCAGCAAGGTTTTAATAGGTTTTATTCACAAAAAGCATTCCATGGTAAAAATGAGTTTGGGAAACATTGGGATAGTCATGGCTATACATGCTTATTTCTGGTAGGATTTCTCCTCCCTACTGATATGCTAATGTACCTTATAAATATCCCAAAGAAGAACAGTCCACAGCACATAGCACTTCTAAATTTTATCAGGCATATTTATCTAGAAACTCTGTCATTTTAGTTAAAGATGATGGATATACAATAAATGTTTATGTTCTCTCCATCCTGAAAGGTCATGTAAAGGGCGCCTGGGTGGCTCAGTTGTTAAGCGTCTGCCTTCGGCTCAGGTCATGATCCCAGTGTTCTGGGATCGAGTCCCACATCCGGCTCCCTGCTCGGCGGGAAGCCTGCTTCTCCCTCTCCCACTCTTCCTGCTTGTGTTCCCTCTCTTGCTGTCTCTCTCTCTGTTAACAAATAAATGAAATCTTTAAAAAAAAGAAAGGTCATGTAAATTATTATAAAAGAAAAAAAAGTAAGGTTAAACCCTCAATGTGAAGAAAATAGAAAAGCCATAGTTAACAAGAATTCATAACAAATTGGTGGAGCATAATCAAAGCAGCTGCAGGAATAAAGGAAGAGGACAGGAGAAGCCACAAGCTAAACAATGTATGAAGAACAATCCAGTGAATTCTGTCCATGATCTAAGAGAACCACAAAGAGGCTCTGGTCTCAGAAATACAAATACTGGGCGCCTGGGTGGCTCAGTTGGTTAAGCGACTGCCTTCGGCTCAGGTCATGATCCTGGAGTCCCAGGATCGAGTCCCGCATCGGGCTCCCTGCTCGGCGGGGAGTCTGCTTCTCCCTCTCCCACTCCCTGTTTGTGTTCCCTCTCTCGCTGTGTCTTTCTCTGTCAAATAAATACATAAAATCTTTAAAAAGAAAAAAAAAAAGAAATACAAATACTATGTTGTGGGAGAGGAATGAGCAGCTTAGAAGTGAGATATAGAGATGAGAACAGAAGATTAACTGGAAGTTTCTATATGAGGGGCACGTGGATGATTTAGTCAGTTCAGTGTCCAACTCTTGATTTTGCTCAGGTCATGATCTCAGGGACATGAGATCAAGCCCCGCGTCAGACTCTGTGCTGAACGTGGAGCCTGCTTAGGATTCTCTTTCTCCCTCTCCCTCTGCACCTCCCACATGCTGTTTCTCTCTCTGTTTCTAAAAGAAAAGAAAAAAAAGTTGCTATATGAAATAATCAACAGGCCCATCCCTCTCATTCCCACATACAACATAGATTGGAGTTCATGATACTGTGATTTATAATGAGAAATACATATTTGATCTTTATGTCTGTTTTAGGCACTCTTGGAATTTCCTAGGGGACTAGAGCAGCCTTATGCTATTTTTAACAAGCCCCTTTCAGCCACACCTAAGTATATATTAATAAGGTAACTTTTGGAAAGCCCCTGGGTAACCTAAGAATGGAAGCTGGTTGCTAGAGGAACTAGCCATAATTAGAGTTGAAACTTCCCTAACCTCCTTGCAACCTCTCCTCCCCCAACCTCCAGGGAGAGGAGGAGACTAGAGTTTAAATCAAGCACCAGTAGGCAATGATTTAATCAATTATGCCTACATAATGAAGTCTCCATGAAAATCCGTAAACTATGGGGCTTGGAGAGCTTCCAGGTTGATGAACAAGGACTCATCCATGTGCTGGGAGAGTAACACATCTCAAGCTCCACTGGGACAGAAAGATGATCCTGTGCTTTAGGACCCTTTTAGACCGCATCCCAGGTAACTCTTTGTCTAGCTATTCTTTTGGATCCTTCAATACCTTTTATAATAACCCAGTAAGTAAACTGTTTTCCTGAGTTCTGTGAGCTGCTCTAGCAAATTAATTGAACCTGAGGAGGGAGTCATAGGAACCTGTGATTTATAGTTAGTATAGCTGGTGGATCAGATGCACAGGTAACAACCTGGACTTGTGATTTTCATTTGAAGTGGGGTGGAGGGGAGTCTTGTGGAACTGAACACTTAACCTCTGGGATCTGATGCTATCTCCAAGTAGATAGTGTCAGAATTGAGTTAGATTACAGAACACTTAGCTGATGTGGCAGAATTACTTGGTGTGTGGAAAACCCAAACATCTGGTATCAGAAGCAAAGTAGTGTTGTAGTAGGGTACTGAGAGTAGAGGAGATACACAGGAGTGTGTTTTTTTTCGAAATAGTATTCACCATCAAAAGTTGCTCCTTCCTGAGCAGGGAGATTGATGAGGGGCTCAATCTCAGGACCCTGGGAACATGACCTGAGCAAAAGGCAGATGCTTAACCAACTGAGCCACCCAGGCACACCAAAGAACGAACTCTTAAAAATAAAGAATATGATTGCCAAAATTATTAATAGAGTAGAAACATCACTCAGAATGTAGGTCCAAAAAACTGAAAATCTAAACACATTAGAGTTTATAGTCCAAGAGTCTAAAGTTCAAATGGTAGGAGGCACAGCATGAGAGTACAGAGAAAATGAAAGTGGGAAAATCAAGGAAGAACTCAATTGAGATGTTTTTCTAGAACTTAAGGACTCAAGGCCTCACAACAGTGGCCAGCACAACCAAAGTTGTCCACCTGGACATGTCACTATGACATGCCCAAACTTAAGAATAAAGAGAAGAATACATGCGAGCAAGATGGCAGAGGAGTAGGAGACCTGGATTTCGTCTCCTCTCAGGAATTCACCTGGATAGGGGTCAAACAATTCTGAACACCTACAAACTCAACAGGAGATCGAAGAAAAGAATAGCAACAACTCTCTCATCAGAAAAGCGACCACTTTCTGGAAGGTAGGACGTGCGGAGAAGTGAATCCGAGGCGATATTTGGGAGGATAGACAGTGGGGGAGGGGACTCCATCGGCCGCTTCTGGCAGGCGATAGAACCACGGAGCACAAAATCGGAACTTTTAAAAGTCTGCTCCGCTGAGGGACGTCACTCTGGTGGCTAAGTGGGGGGTGGAACCCGCCGGGACAGTGTGGTCTCAGGACCCTCGGGGTCACAGAAAAACCGGGGGTGCCTGAGTGTGGCAGAGCTCCCAGGAAACGGAGCAGGGAAGCCGGCTGCAGAGGCGGAGCCCAGGTGCAGGCTCTCAGCTCGGGGTGGCCATAAACCGTGATCGGCAGCACAGTCGGGCCACTGCTCCTCCAGCAGGGACCCAACAAGTGGCAGATCTGGGGAGACTCACCTTCCTCCCCCGGGAGGAGCCGCGTGGGAGTGCACCGCAGGGATCTGCTGGGTTTGGAGACTCCACCCGGGATCGGGTGACAGAGATAGAAACGCGCGGTCACAGGCCAGGTGAGCACGGAGTGCGGCCGGAGCCTGGGGAGACGGGAGTGACTGACTGCTTTTCTCTGGGGCGCACTGAGGAGCGGGGCCCGGAGTTCTCGGCTCCTCTGGGGCGGAGATTCGGAGGCCGCCATTTTCACTCTCCGCCTCCAAAGCTGTACGGAAAGCTCGCAGGGAACAAAAACCCTGGAGAGCAACCCGAGCAGATTACTTGGCCCGGACCGGCAAGGGTGGGGCAATTCCGCCTCCGGCAAAGAAATTTGGGAACCACGGCAACAGGCCCCTCCCCCAGAAGATCAGTGAGAACAGCCAGCCAAGACCAAGTTTACCGATCAACGAGAACGGCAGAACTCCAGCGCTAGGGGAATACTGCACATAGAATTCATGGCTTCTTTACCATGATTCTTTAGTCTTTCAAAGTTAATTTTTTTTTAACTGTCTTTCTTTTTTTTTTTTTAATTTTTCTTTTTCCCTTTTTCAGCCAACATCTTATCAATACCTTCTTTAAAAAACGTTTTTATTTTTCATTTTTAGAGTCATATTCTATCCCTTCATAGTACTTACCCTTATTTTTGGCATAAATATATACGTTGTTCTCTCTTTAAAATTTTGAGATAGTTTCTTCTAATAGATCAAAATATACCCTAAATCTCTAGTGTATGGTTTTTTCTACTCCCCTGCCTGATCACATTCTCTCCCTATTTTTTTTTTTTTTAAATCCTCTTCTTTCTTTTTTCAAACAACTTCTTATCAATTCCTTTTATAAAATTTTTTATAATTTCCATCTTTACACTCATATTCCATCCCTTCATCATATCAACCCTTATTTTTGTACATATATAAGTTTTTCTTTCTTTAAAATTTTGGGAGACACTTTCTTCTAACAGACCAAAATACACCCCAAATC
>NC_138382.1:19695933-19714770 GCF_054177405.1 Leptonychotes weddellii | reverse complement strand
TGGGTGATAGACACTGGGGAGGGTATGTGCTCTGGTAAGCACTGTGAATTTTGCAAGACTGTTGAATCTCAGATCTGTACCTCCGAAACAAATAATGCAATATATGTTAAGAAAAAAAAAAAAAGAAGAAGAAAAAGAAGAAGGTAGCAGGAGTGGAAGAATGAAGGGGGGAAATCGGAGGGGTAGACGAACCATGAGAGACGATGGACTCTGAAAAACAAACTGAGAGTTCTAGAGGGGAGGGGGGGTGTGAGGATGGGTTAGCCTGGTGATGGGTATTGAGGAGGGCACATTCTGTATGGAGCACTGGGTGTTATGCACAAACAATGAATCATGGAACACTACATCTAAAACTAATGATGTAATGTATGGGGATTAACATAAGAATAAAAAAATTAGGGGCGCCTGGGTGGCTCAGTTGGTTAAGCAACTGCCTTCGGCTCAGGTCATGATCCTGGAGTCCCAGGATCGAGTCCCGCATCGGACTCCCTGCTCAGCGGGGAGTCTGCTTCTCCCTCTGATCCTCCCCCTCTCATGCTCTCTGTCTGTCTCCCATTCTCTCTCTCAGATAAATAAATAAAAAATCTTTAAAAAAAAAAAAAATAAAAAATTAAAAAAAAAAGGGATACATGCCAAAAAAAAAAAAAAAAGAATAAAGAGAAGAACTTTAAGGTTTCCAAAGAGAAAATGTAACTTACAGAGGAATGAGAATCATATTGGAATCAGACTTTTCATCCAAAACAACATATGGTATAATAAGATATTTCTGAGGAAAAATTATTTTCAGATTAAAATCTATCAGCAGTCAAATTATCATGCAATAACATAAAAGTAATCATATCACATTAAAAAAAAATGTCTCTCTCATACAAAACTTTGCTTTTCCTGGAAATTCAGACCCTTTACATACTCAACTTCTAAAATATAGGATTTTGAGAATTCTTTATTTTTTTGATTTTGAGAAAGTTCTTGTTGTCAATCTAATCTTTTCCCTTCATACCTTAATCCCTAAACTTATTTTATATTCAATCTTCATCTGAAGGCATTGATATTTGGGGTTCTGGACACAGTAGGGTGCACTGGAATGGCAGAGCTGGAGTGTAATCAAAGTTTTGTACTTTTGAGTTTTTACACTGAACCAAGGTGGCTGTAATGGTTTTATTTGGGCTAAACAAAAAAAGAAATATAAAACTTATTTTATATTCAATCTTCATTGTGCCCATAGATCCATTTATCTATCAATAAAGACTTATTGACTGTCTACTATATGCTATGCATTGCAGTAGTTGCTAAGAGGTCCAGATGAATAAGGCATGATGCCTGCCCTCAGAGAACTTGCTGTCTAATGAGAGTGGCAAGCATATAAACAAATAATTATAATCTTCTTGAGATAAGTGCCATGGGAGATAAGATAGAGTGGCGCACAGTACAATCAAGGATTACCATTTCGGTTGCATAAAAACCATCTAATATCATCTTTAATTTGCCTTACTTAATTTACACCTATTTATTTATTTTAAGTTGTTGTACCCCAATTTCTTACAGCACCCTTTCTTATTTTATTTCTAGGATCAATTCTAAAACAATGCTGCCCCAAAATGATGTTTGGGGCACATGAGTACACTGCCAATATTTTACTGTTTAATAGGTTGATTATGTTGATTCAATAAATACTGAGTTCAATATGTTTAAAATCAAGAGTCCACTGGTATCATCAAAATAAAATTGCTCCTAGGGAACTTATGAGAAATGTAGCTCCTAAGTTTTTGACTTTATGCTATGCTGCCCTTTAAATAATCAAAATTCATCTGTTTAACACATAGTTTTAAACTAAAATATAGCTTTAAAAGACAATTGCAGAAATAGTTTCAAAACTGGCAAGTAGGGTTGATAATTTATTTTCTAATAAAACTAATGATTACTATTTTTACTGCTGTCATTATTACTATCAAAATCTTTCTATTAAATATCAAATTCCTAGAGAGCCATATCTCTACCCAGAGTTATTATTTTCTTTGCTCTGTGAAACAGAAGGAGAAACAGAGAACATTAAATTTTTTCAAAAGATGAATCCAAATTTCAGGGAAAGGCTGAGATTTGATTATTGACTTAGAATTCTGTCCATTAGATTCTTCCCTAATGACCTAGTTTTCTTCACTTTACCTATCTAGCATGCCGAGAGAATATAGCAGTAGGGGAACTTACCTCAGTACTCTTTACACTGAAGTCTGCAGTTCTTGCCAGAACCACTGCCCTGCTTTCTAAATTAGGCCTTTTCCATTTTTAGGACTTTCATAAGGGTAACAAACATTTTGGGAGGACAGAGAGGGCAGTTTTTGAAAAACATTCTTTTTTTATCTTGTTATTTACTAACACTGAAATGTATTAGAAGCAATGTTTTTGAAATCAGATCCCAAAGTACAGAAAGTAATTTAACAAAAACTGCAGAGCTGAAATTGACTTAACCATTCACAGCAATGAAATAGGATCATAAGACAGGCTGCATAATGTTAGCTGGGATAGAAGAAGGCATTGATATTTGGGGTTCTGGACACAGTAGGGTGCACTGGAATGGCAGAGCTGGAGTGTAATCAAAGTTTTGTACTTTTGAGTTTTTACACTGAACCAAGGTGGCTGTAATGGTTTTATTTGGGCTAAACAAAAAAAGAAAGGAAAATAGAAGTATTCTAAAATAATTTATACATCGAAGAGCAGTATTTCTCAAAGTCTAAAGCTGGAGTTCTGGTCTACTTGCATCAGAATTACTTGTGTGATTTGTTAAGAGAACAGACTCTTGAGCTCTCCATCAGACCTAATAAATTAGAAACTCTGAAGGAAAAGGTCTGGAAACCCATATTTTAATAAGCATCTCTGGTGAATTTTTCTGTACACTAAAGGTTAAGAATCATGGCAATAAAGGAATCAATTTAGGGAAGGGAAATGACAGGCCAGGTTAGGAGAGGAAACTGGATAAACATTACAAAAAAAATATCCTGTCAGGTCAACTGGGCATATGCAATTAACAGACTGTAAGTATCCACGAGGGGAAATTTAATGCCCAAAGAAAGAAAAAGAAGCAAATAGACCACTGGGAATGATGAGGCAAATGAAAGACCAAATGGCTGAAACTGGTAGGGGCAGAATAAAAGAATGACGGCAGAATCTCAGGGAAAAAGATATTGAGATGTCTGGGAGAATTGCTGTAAGGCACTGTACAGCTGGCTCTTGTGACAGCAAAAATATTTTTGAGATGCCAACATCATTTTCTCAAAACCTCAGGCTGTCCCTAACCACTGCAAATTACTCAGGGAAGTGGTCCAATTAGGTAAAACAACAATCTCCCTCTTATCTTCAAAACAACAGGTGAGGCCCTAGCGCTATTTTTTGGCTTGATGGACATCCTAGGCCATCCAGGTAAGCATCCTATTTCTCTGCTATTTTCTGCCGAGTCTAGTTATCACCTGTTTCTCTGCGGATACAGACCTTTAAATTACCCAGGTGAATTAGGAGCCCATAGTCAAATTAGTGGAGCAGCTAAAAAGGTAAGAGAAGGCTGTGTCAAGTGAGTATTTTATAAAGCTTTCTACATTCAAGTCTATAGAAGAGTAAGAAGGTAAAGTACATTTTAAAATTGCGTGGTGGTGGGAACAGGACTTACTTTAAAAGTTCTATCAGACAGCAGGGAGGTAAAATAAACTTGAGCCCTGAAAAATTCAAGGGTACAGGTGAAATCAGATCTCTATTTAAGATTTCTTAAAATAGATTTTTCATCCTTATCTGGTTTATAACCAATGTACCAAGCCTACCTTAAATAATGAAATGCAACACTCTTGGAGATAATCAGTAGCCTAGGAATCAAAGCCTCTGTCCTAGGCTCATGGCAGGCATTACTAATTGATCATAACATCTTCACATTAAGGCCAAGAAAGCCTCCCAAACCTATTCACCATGGACCTTCTAGCAGCCCCAAACCAAATAAGGTACATGAAATAATGCCTTTTGCAAGTCTGACTAGAATGTTGTCACTTAATTCATATATTCTTTCAAGGGAGCCTATATTTCTACATAAATTGGGCAAAAGCTTTGAAACTTGTACATTGGTTCCATGAATCAGTTTTCCCTTTGCCTCCTAAAAGGATGCTACTTTTTGCTACAAGTGCTCCTGATTCTACTGTATCTCCAGAAAAACCGACTCCTCTCCCTCCACAGACATACCTCTCCTCTCACCTCTTCCTGCACACAGCACTCACTTCTCTCAAGTTTAGCCTGCACCTATTTAATTTGTATAGCCTCTAATAGTTTCCTTTGGGTCCACAAATAATACGATCTAGTCCTTATGTTTCTATAATTAAGATTATGCTATTTTGTTTCAGAACATGGAGACTGTATTTTCTTTTGAAAGTGCTTACTTAAGGTTTCTTTGTAAAATTCTACATGATTGATTTGGGTACCTAGAAACTCTTATGTCGTGTGAGCATGTGCACTCCACAGTCTTTTTATCCCAAAGACTTGGTAGTGAAGTAATTCCATTGCATTTTCAATCCCACTAGAAGAGGCTCTTCAAAATTATAAAGAATTCCCTTTGGCTGGGTTCCAAACAGAATCAAACTTTAGGAGGAGCCTTCCTGCATCAACAAAGAACATGGGCATAAATCTGGGAGCTACAAATACCTAATGTGCTACCAGGTAAGTCGAGGTAGAAGTCCCCAACGTGGATGAGCTCAGGGATCTAGCAGAGCTCCTGGAGTCATACGATGAATTGTAGATAATGACCTATTATGGGTATCCAGGCATGCTTTGGAAAGATATCAGGAAACACAACCTATACTCCAACAATCATTAGTGTAGGAGGAATGTGAAAGACCTTTTAATCCAACCCACCTCACCTCTTATTTGATATTTGGGATAACTGAGATCTAGAAATAATAACTAACTTGGCTTAAAGTTACATAGAGAAGAAAACTAGTTTCCTGGTTCTAGGCCAGTGCTTTCTCCACTAGCCACTAATCCACCAGTTCTTAGTTATGAATAGTTCACATGTATTCAGTGTTTGAGAAGTATTCTTTTTTTTTTTTAAGATTTTATTTATTTGACAGAGAGAGACACAGCAAGAGAGGGAACACAAGCAGAGGGGGTGGAAGAGGGAGAAGCAGGCTTCCCGCTGAGCAGGGAGCCTGACGCGGGGCTTGATCCCAGGACCCTGGGATCATGACCTGAGCCGAAGGCAGACGCTTAACCATCTGAGCCACCCAGGCGCCCCGAGAAGTATTCTTTTTGTTTAAAAAAATATGTATTTCTGAATGAATCTTCCTTCCCTCTTCCTACTGCTTCTGTGTACTGGGCTCTTTCTCTCTTCGTTAATATTATGCTTGATTATGGTAACATTTTGTTAGAGGGTCAATGTAAGATTTTAAAATATAAATTAGTTATTTAATGAACAAAAGTAAATAGAAGCTATTATTTAGAGTTTAATGATAATTTAGAGATCAAAAAATAAAGCAGGAAAGCACTGAATCATAAATGATACAGACTGGGAAGCCCATGATAAAATCCTGCTTCCTTTCTGACATCTGTCTACATGGTTGTAAAATGCTAATTTCTAAGAAGTTTTACAAATAGCTCTCAAAGGAAGAATTAGTGCTGCATCTATATTTTTTCTTGATACTTTAGAACACACTATCCAACCTCTGTAATCCTACATGAATGGGACTGTACTCATCTGCTTCCCTCATTCTCTACTTCAGCTCTTACTGACAGTGAAAAGTTGCCTTCAGAATATGCAGTTTGTCCTATTTTGCTTCTTTTTAAAAATATGTATCCATTATTATAATTTTTAAACAATAGTAGGCACCCAATCTCTGCTTGGAGATGTGGAAAGCTGCAAAGAGCATCATCACTCCCATCATTTTGGTGGAAAAAAAAAAAAGCTGGACAAACATCATGACTTTTCTTGAACGTAGAACTGTACTAATGTCATAGGCAACCAAATGGCCCAGAATCTAGGGAAAAATAGGCACCTCCAGGGAGAGACAGGGTATAAGCAGTAACTTACCTAGGTCAAATGCCAGTAAGAAATTTATATAATTTGACTAAAGTAGAAATCTCAAAAGCAAACACCAGTAAGAAAAGTTCAGCTAGGGAGACAGACACATTTCTGGAGGCCAACAGTACAATGGTAAGAGGGTGAAGTCTTAACTAGCAGTGAGCCTTATCTTTTTCTTTTTTTTAAAGATTTTATTTATTTATGTATTAGAGAGCGTGCGAGAGAGAAACAGCATGAGAGGGGAGAAGGTCAGAGGGAGAAGCAGGCTAGCCGCTGAGCTGGGAGCCCGATGTGGGACTCGATCCCAGGACTCCAGCATCATGACCTGAGCCGAAGGCAGTCGCTTAACCAACTGAGCCACCCAGGCGCCCAGAGCCTTATCTTTTTCTTTCACAAACCCCATGGGACAGTCACAGAAACAACTGGGAGAATTCTGAAAAATCTCCCTTCTGGTGCAGAACTGGAAATGGAAACAGCAGTCACTGTAAGAAGGGCAAGAAATTTGCCCAGAAATTGCTTTCTCTTTTCACCTACAAAAAAACCCCCAAAAACCAAAACACAAAAACAAAAAAAATCAACAACAACAAAAACAAAAAGCTTTAATCTGTGGGAAAAGGGAGAAAATACTATCACACTTAGGACATTAGTAAAATCCCATTCCATCTGAGGAAAAAGAACAAGAAATAAACCTGGACTCCTGAGAGAGGAGCAGGGATATGTGCAAAGTTCAGAACATCATGGGGGGAGGGGCAGGATGTCTGATAATGCCACATCCCCGAGATAAGGGACCCAGTGATTGTCTAAGACTGACGCTTAAATAAAACAAGGGAAAATACCCACCCCACTCCTGGTACCCACGGTCAGGCTAATAACCACTGAGTCATAAGTAACAATGCAAGAGACAAACCTCTCCAAGGCACAGCACAAAGCAAAGACTTAAAGCTGAGGATAGAGCAATCATTGAAGAATACTTCATCTCTCAAATGAATTCCTACCCTAAACAAAAAATATCCCTACGGGAATTTAAAGTCCATAATGTACTCAGGGTAATCATAGCAACAACAAGCCTCAAACCTAGCCTAACTCTTACTTGGATTAACACAAATCCTGGTACTAAGGGCTTGGTTGAAGGAAATGTATGCCCATTTTCAAGGACAAAAATTATTTACCTCAAATCTCTAATGTCCTACACAAGATGCTCAGCTTTCAACAAAAAAGGACAAGGCATATAAAAAGCCATGAAAAAAACACACTCCCAAAGGACAAAGTGATAATAACCAGAGTCAGATATGACAAAGATGTTAAATGTCTGACATAAAATTTAAGATAACTATGATTAATGTTAAAGGATCTTATGGAATAACTATACAACACTAAGATCAGATGGGATAATTCTAGCACATAGATGGAAAGTGTAAGAAAGAATGAAATGGAAATGCTAGAAATCAAAACCATAGTAACAGTGAAGAAAAATGCTTTTAATGAACTCTTAAGTAGAGTCAACACAGCTGACTAAAGGTGGACTACAAAATATGTCAAAAGAAATTATCAAAACTGAAATATAAAGAGACAAAAAGAGAGGGGGAGGGGAAAAACCCAGAACATACAAGAGTTGTGGCCCAATATTAAACAGTATAACCACATGTAGTTGGAGTCCCAAAAGGAAAAGAGAGATAGAATAGGACAGAGGAAATATATGAAAAATAATGACCAAGAATTTTTCCAGATTAATATGATAGACACCAAACCACAGATCCAAGAAACAAAGGGGAAGAAAAAAAAAGACACATATGCAAATCTTATTCAAATCACTAAAAACAAAACACAAAGAGTAAACTTTAAAGTCAACATGAAGAAAAAGATACATTACATGCAAAGAAAACAAGATTTAAATAATGGATGTCTCTTCAGAAACTATGCAAGCTAAAAATAATGGAGTATTATCTTTAAAATACTGAAAGATGAAATTGTCAACCCAAAGTTCAATCCTCACCAAAAATTACTTTCAAAAATAAAGGAGAAATAAAAAGTTTTTACAAGCACATACAAACTAATGGAATTTCTTGCCAGTCTACTTGTTATACAAGAAATACTGGGAGTGCCATCAGCAAAATGGCCAAATAAGACATCCCTCTCTCATATGCCCTCTGAACAATCAGGCATCCATCCACTGATAAAAGTCCCTTTGTAGGAGAGGTGGGATCCCAGTAGGAATCTGTGACACCTCAGTGCAGTCTAAGACTGAGGAGAGCCATTTTGCAAAAGCAGACTCACACCCAGACAGCTGACTATCTGACCATGGACCCAGCTACAGACCTGGAAAAATCTCTATACCCCTGAGGACTCAGCTTCAGCCCCATTTGGCTTGGTTCTGTCACAAACATCATATACCAAAGTACCCAGAGGAGTCACACCCACCTGTGCATTGGGTAACAGGCATACAGAATTTGATCCTAGCAGTAGACCTGGAAGTAACCTGTGAACTGGTTCCAGACCTTCTGAGCTTCAGTCCATGAGCCCGAGAAGAAAGTCCACCAGAGCTGGTGTGTAGATTCTGAAAGGGCTCTGTAATTGGACTCCAACTTATCCCAGTCACAATCTGCAAACAGTACTACTGATACAGGGACCTAGCAGGAAACAGTCCCATCTGTACCCCCAGAAATTCTTAAAAGGCCCTTGGTTCCAGTGCCCTCTCAGCCACAGTCTTCTAGCAGTCCTGAAGTCCCAGGATATCAGCAAGAGACTACCTATGTCCTCAGAGATCTGAAAAGGGCCCTATATTCAGTTCCAGCCCCTCTCAGTCACTGTCTACAAGCAGTCCTGCCATCACAGGAACCTGGTGGGAGACTCTCAAGACCACAACTCAGGAGATCCAGAAATGGGCCTATTCTGGGATCCAGCCCCTTTAGCCATGGTCAGGGAGCAGTCAGGCCCACTCAAGAACCTGGTGGGGAGACACGCTCATCCATGGTTCCAGAGCCAGGTCTAATGACCTCAATCTTGGCTGTAGAAACTGAAACAGCCCTGGGGCTCAACTGTAGTGCCTTTCAGCCATAGCTCAGGCCCAGTCCTGTCCACCCAGGTGTCCATCCAATGGTAAGACAGGAACTACCCAGGAATCTAGCAGGATCCATACCTGTCCATGCACTTGCTAATAGGCCCACTGACTTAGACCACAACTGAGGACTCTAAAGCAGATCATTGTCACAGCACCACCCCACTGAACGAGGTAATGAAGCCAGTCTAATCCACCCACGAAGCAGGATCCACACCCACCCAGGCCCCTGGTAACAAGCCCATCAACTACAGGGCCAAATGAAAACCCAGCGACAGCCTCATAACCAGCTCCAGCCCAGCACAATTGTGATTCTGGAGACAGTACCATCAACCCCAGGAATCAACAGGAGGGTAAAGGACATAAAGACTGGAAGAGGTGTTTGCTCCTTCAAGTACACAGACACCAAATGTGAGGGTATTTGGATACTGAAGAATCAGTTAAATATGACAGCAAAAGTAACTAATAAAGACCTATTAACTGACTCCAAAGAAATGAAGATTTATGATTTGCCTAACAAAGAATTCAGAATAATATTCTTAAAGAATCTCAATGAAATGCAAAAGAACACCAATAGACAAAATTAGGAAAAAGAATACCTGAACAACTGTGAAGTTTAATAAAATATAGAAGCCATAAGAAACAAGCAGAAATCCTGGAGCTAAAGAAAACAGTAAGAGAACTGAACAATTCAATATAATTTTGACAACAGACTCAATCATGCAGAAAAAAGAATCAGCAACTTAAACACAGATTACTTGAAATTAGCCAGATAGTTGAACAAAAACAAAAAAAGAATGAAAAAGAATAAAGAAAGCCTATGTGAAATATGGAACACAATCAAGAGAACAAACATTCCCATCCCCATCAAGGGAGTACCAGAAGAAAAGAAAAAGAAAAGGGCAGAAAGCTTATTTAAATAGATAATAGCTGAAAACATTCCAAATCTTGGGAGATATGTGAACAACCAAGTACAGGAACATCAAAGGATTTCAAGCAAGATCAACCTAAAGAATATTACTCCAAGATACATTATAATCAAAATGTTAAAAGTAAAAAATAAACAGGGGCACCTGGGTGGCTCAGTTGTTGAGCGTCTGCCTTCGGCTTGGGTCATGATCTCGGGGTCCTGGGATCGAGCCCCACATGGGGCTCCCTGCTCAGTGGGAAGCCTGCTTATCCCTCTCTCACTCCCCCTGCTTGTGTTCCCTCTCTCGCTGTTTCTGTCAAGTAAATAAAGTCTTTAAAAAAAAAAAAAAGTAAAAATAAACAGAAAATTTTGAAAGTAGCAAGAGAAAAATGAAAATGATTTATCATGTACAAGAGACCCCTCCCCCCAATAAAGCTACGAGCAGATTTCTGTGCAGAAAACTTATATGCCAGAAGCAAGTGGGACAACATATTCAAAGTGCTCAAAAGAGGGGGAAAAAAAAAACTGCCAACAAAGAAGACTATACCTGGCAAAACTGTCCTTTGGAAATGAAACAGAGGGAAAGACATCCCCAGGTAAACGAAACCTAAGGGAGTTCATCACCATGAGACCTACCTTTAAAAAAAATGCTAAAAAAAAATCATTTAAGTTGAAATGAAGGACACTAAGTAACAACATAAAAATATATATAAAAGTGGGCACCTGGGTGGCTCAGATGCTTAAGCGTCTGCCTTCGGCTCAGGTCATGATCCCAGGGTCCTGGGATTGAGCCCCGCATTGGGCTCCCTGCTCAGCGGGAAGCCTGCTTTTCCCTCTCCCACTCCTCCTGCTTGTGTTCCGTCTCTCTCTGTTAAATAAATAAATAAAATCTTTAAAAAAAAAAAAATATATATATATATATATATAAAAGTATAAAAATCATTAGTTAAAGTAATTACATAATCAAACTCAGAATACCCTAATACAGAAATGGTGGTGTGTAAAGTATTTTTATCTCTAGTATAAAAGTTAAAAAACAGTAACATTAAAAATAACTATAAATACAATAATTTACTAATGGCTGCACAATATAAAAAGATAAAGTGTGACATCAATAGCATAAAAGATGAGAAATAAAATGGTAGAGCTTTTGTATGAGTTTGAAGGTAAATTGTTATCAGTTTTAAAAACACTGTTGTATCTATAAGAGGTATTATTTAAGCCTCATGATAACGACAAAGGAAAAACCTACAGTGGATACACAAAAAAATAAAAAAGGAAATAAAACAACTATTACAAAAAATAAGTAAATAAATCATAATTGATGACAGAAAGAGAGGAAGAAAGGAACAAAGGAATTCAAAAACCAGAAATCAGTTAACAAAATGGCAACAGTAAGAACAATAATTGAACAAATTCTCCAACTAAAACACACAATGGTGGGCACCTGGGTGGCTCAGTTGGTTAAGCATCTGCCTTCAGCTCAGGCCATGATCCCAGGGTCCTGGGACCATGTCCCACATTGGGCTCCCTGCTCAGGAAGGAGTCTGCTTCTCCCTCTGCCTGCAACTCCCCCTGCTTGTGCTCTCTCTGTCAAATAAATAAATAAAATCTTGAGGAAAAAAAAAAACAAACCACTGGCTGAATGGATGGAAAAAAAACAAGATCCAAAAATATGCTGCCTCCAACAGACAAACTTTAGCTTAAGGACATACAAAGGCTGAAAGTGAAGGGATGGAAAAAGATATTTCATACAAATGGTAACCAAAAAAGCAGGAATATCTATACTTATATCAAATAAAATAGATTTTCAGTCAAAATGGGTCATAACAGACAAAGAAGGTCACTATATACCTCAACAAGAGGATATCAGAATTATAAATACATATGCACTAAACATTGGAGCACCTAAATATTTAAAGAAAATATCAATAGAGTTGAAGGGAGAAATAGACAACAATAAAGTAATAGGGTATTTCAATTCACCATTTTGACATTGGGTAAATCATCCAGACATAAAACTAATAAGCAAACAATGGACCTAATAACACTATAGACCGAAGAGACCTAACAGACATATAAAACATTCCATTCTATAGCACCAAAACACACATCTTCTGAAGCACACATGGAACATTCTCCAGGACAGAACGTATACTGAAGCATGAAGCAAGACCTAACAAATTTAAGAAGATTGTAAACATACCAAATATCTTTTCTGAACACAATGGTATGAAACTAGAAATCAATAATCATAGGAAAATGGAAAATTTCAAAAATATGTTTAAATTAAACAATGTATACTCCTAAACAACCAATGGGTCAAAGAACAAATCTAAAAGGAAATTATAAAGAATCTTGAAACAAATGAAAACAAAAATACAATATACCAAAAATTATAAGATGCAGCAAAAGCAGTTCTAAGAGGGAAATTTATAGTAATAAATGCCTACATTAAGAGAATAGAGAGATCTCAAATAAACAACCTAATTTTAGACTTCAAGGAATTTGAAAGAAGAAAAATCTAATGCCAAAGTTAGCAGAGGAAAGAAAATACTAAAGATTCAAGCAGAAATAAAGACGACAGAAAAAAATCAGTGAAACAAAGAATTGGTTTCTGAAAAGATATGACAAAATTGACAAACCATTAGCTGGACTTACCAAGAAAAAAAGAGAGAGGAGTCAAATGAACAAAATTATACATGATAGCAAAAATATTATAACTGATAACCATAGAAATACAAAGAATTATAAGAGGCTACTATGAACAATTATACATCAACAGATTGGATTACTTAGGGGAAATGGATAAATTCCTGGAAACACACAATCTTCCAAGGGTGAATCATGAAGAAATAGAAAATTAAAACTGACCAATAACAACTAAGGAGATTAAATCAGTAATCTTAAACCCCTCAACAAAGAAAAGTCCAGGAACAGATGGTTTCTTCAATGAATTCTACCAAACATCTAAAGAATTAATACCAGGGCACCTGGGGGGGCTCAGTCAGTTTAGCGTGTGCCTTCGGCTCAGGTCATGATCCCAGGGTCCTAGGATCGAGCCCCATGTCAGGCTCCCTCAGGGAGCCTGCTTCTCCCTTTCCCTCTGCCTCTCCCTGCTTGTACTCTCTCTTGTTATCTCTGTAACTATCTGTCTCTCTCTCAAATAAATAAACAAAATCTTTTTAAAAAAATTAATACCAATTATTCTCAAACTCTTCCAAAGAATGGAAGAATAGGAAACACTCCCAAATTAATTTTACAAGGCCAGCATTATCCTGATACTGAAGCCAGATAGGGACATTACAAGAAAAGAAAACTACAGTCCAGTATCCCTAATGAATAGAGATGCAAAAATTATCAACAAATTACTAGCAAATCAAATTCAACAGCACATTAAAACCATCCCACATTGTCTCTGGGATGCAAGGATGGTTTAGCATATACAACTCAATCAATGTGATATGCCACATTAATAGAATGAAGAATAAAAAGCACATCATTTCAATAGATGCAGAAAATGTGTTTGACAAAATTCAACACACTTTCATGACAAAAATTCTCAACAAATTGGGTATAGAAAGAATATAGTTCAACATAATAAAAGCCATACATCCCAAGCCCACAGCTAACATCATACTCAACAACAAAAAGTTGAAAGTTTTTCCTTTAAAATGAGGAATAAGACAAGGGTACCCACCCTTGCCCCTTTTATTCAACATAGTACTGAAAGTCCTACCCAGAGCAATTATGTAAGAAAAACAAATAAAGGCATCCAAATCAGAAAGAAAAAAAGTAAGATTGTCTTTGTTTGCACATGTCATTATCTTATATACAGAAAACCCTAAAGACCACCAAAACACTCTTAGAAATAATGAATTCAGTAAAATTACAGGATACAAAATCAATGTACAAAATTAGTTGCATTTCTATACACTAACAACAAACTACTTGAAAAAGAAATTAAGAAACAATCTCATTTAAAATAGGATCAAAAAATAAAAATAAATAAAATAGGATCAAGGGGCTCAGTTGGTTAAGCATCCGACTCTTGGTTTTGGCTCAGGTCATGATCTCAGGGTCATGAGATCAAGCCCTGTGTTGGGCTCCATGCTTAGCGCAGAGTCTTCTTGAGATTCTCTGCCTCTCCCTCTGCCTCTCCCTCTCCCCCCATTTGCACTCTCTCTCTCTCTAAAAAATTTAATAAATAAATAAAATCTTAAAAAAAATAAAATAGGATCAAAAACTATAACATACCCAGGAATAAATTTAACCAAAAAAGGGAAAGACATGTACACTAACATGTACACTGAAAACTATAAGAAATTGATGAAAGAAATTAAAGAAGACACAATAAATGTAAACATACCCCATGTTCATGGAGAATTAATGCTGTTAAAATGTTCATATTTCTTAAAGCCATCTATAGACTCAATACAATCCCTATCAAAATTCCGACGGCATATTTCTAAGAAAAAGAAAAATCAAATCCTAAAATGTGTATGGAACCACAGAAGACCTCAAAGAGCCAAAGCAATCTTGAGAAAGAAAAACAGAAAAACTATACAACAAATATACAGTAACAAAAACAGTATGATTCTGTAATAAAAACAGACATATAGACCAATGAAATAGAATAAAATGTCCAGAAATAAACCCATTATAAATGGTCAACTGATATTTGACAGGGAAAACTCAGTGGGGAAAGAGCAGACTTTTCCAATTAAATAGTGTTGGGAAAACTGGATATCCATATGCAAAAGAATGTAATTGTACCCTTATCTTTGCCACTTACAAAAAATTAACTTGAAGTGGGTTAAAGACTTAAATCTATGACCTGAAACCATAAAATTCCTAGAAGAAACCAGAGAAAAAGCTCTTTGACATTGGTCTTGGCGACAAGTTTTTAGATATGACACCAAAAGCACAAGAAACACAAACAAAAACCAGCAGGTGAGACTACATCAAACCAAAAAGCTTTTGCACAGCAAGAGAAACAATCAACAAACTGAAGAGGCAACATATGCAATGGGAGAAAATATATGCAAACGATAAATCAGATAACAGTGTTTAATATCCAAAATATATATGGAACTCAAATAACTCAATAGCAAAAAGAGTAATAATATGATTTTTTAAAAATGCGAAGAGGATCTCACTAGAAAACAGGCAAATGGCCAACAGGTACCTAAAAAGATGCTCAACATCACTAACAATTAGAGAAATGCAAATCAAAATCACAGTGACATATCACCTCACACTTGTTAGAATGGCTATTTTCAAAACACAAGACATAAGTATTGACATGGATGTGGAAAAAAGGGAACTCTTGTGCACTACTGGTGGGAATGTAAATTGGTACAGCCTATGGAAAACAGTATGAACATTCCTCAAAAAATTAAAAGTAGAACTACTGTACAATCAATCTAGCAATCCCATTTCTGGGAATATATTCGAAGGAAGTGAAAATACTATCTCAAAGATATATCTGCACCCCTTTGTTCATTGCAACATTATTCTCAATAGTCAAGGTATGGAAACAGCAATGGCAGATAAATGTATAAAGAAAATGTGGTGTTCACACACACACACACAAACATATATACACAATGGAATAGTATTAATCTTTAAAAAGGAAGGAAATCCTGCCATTTGCAACAACATGGATAGACCTTGAAGGTATTATGCTAAGTCAAATAAGTCAGACAGAGAAAGAAAAATACTGTATAATATCACTTATATATGGAATCTTTAAAAAGCCAAATTCAGGGGCGCCTGGGTGGCTCAGTTGGTTAAGCAACTGCCTTCGGCTCAGGTCATGATCCTGGAGTCCCGGGATCGAGTCCCGCATCGGACTCCCTGCTCGGCGGGGAGTCTGCTTCTCCCTCTGATCCTCCCCCTCTCATGCTCTCTGTCTCCCATTCTCTCTCTCAGATAAATAAATAAAAAATCTTAAAAAAAAAAATTAAATAAAAATAAAAAGCCAAATTCACAGAAACAAAGAGTAGATGATTTTTGCCAGTCTGGGGGAATGAAGGAAATGGGGAGACATTGGTCAAAGGGTACAAGCTTCCAGTTATAAGATGAATAAGTTGTGGGGATGTAATATACAGGAGGGTGACTATAGTTAACAATACTGTAATATATACTTGAAAGTTGCTAAGAGAGTAAATTTTAAATGTTCTTACTATAGGAAAAAAAATAGTATTTATAGAAGGTAATGGATGTGTTAACTAATCTTATTGAGGTTATCAGTTCACAATACATATGTGTATCAAATCATCACGTTGTACTTATACAATGTTATATATCAATTATAGCTTAATGATGGGGAAACAGTAATATTAATGAAGAAGGAATAATACAGGATAGAAATTTATATATATACAAAGAAATAAATATTAATGCTTGAAACAGAACAAATGCAAGTAAATTGGTCTAAAATACAACTGTGAAAAGAAAAACAAGTAGTAGTAGTGAATTAGGTGTTTATAGCATATATAAAATTAAAATGTAGCACAACAGTACCACAAAGGATAAGGAGAAACTGAAAATATACTGTTGTAAGGTCCTTATACAACATATGGAATACTTTTAAAACACATTAGTTTCTGATTAATCATAGATACATATTGTAAAGTTTACGGTAATTGCTAAAAGTTGTTCAGGAGGTATAAATAATATTTCAATAGAGGAGGTAAAATGGAATAATAAAAAAATGTTTGACCAACCTCAGAGAAGAAAGAGAAAAAGAAATAAATAACAGATGGAACAAATAGAAGACAGCTCTCAAGTTGGTAGATTTTAGTCCAACCATATTAATAATTATATTACATGTAAATGGTCTAAACACACCAACTAAAAGAGATTGTCAGATTGTATAGAAAAGCAATACCCGTATGTATGTTATCTATAAGAAACCCATTTTACACAAAAAGTTACAGATAAAATAAATAGAAAGAAATATATGATATAAACACTAACCAAAAGAAAACTGGAATAGTAATATCAGACAAAGCAGACTTCAGAACAGGGAATATAATATAATCAAGGAAAAAGAGAGACATCACATAAGAATAAAGGAGTCAATTCTCCAAGGAGATATGACAATTCTTAATTATACACAAAATAATAAGAGCTTCAAAATACATAAAGCAAAAGACAATAGAACTGAAGGTGAAATAGACAAACCCACAATTATAATTGGAGACTTCAACATTCCTCTTAGTAACTGATAGAAAAAGAGGGTAGAAAATCAGTAAGGATGTAGATGATCTGAACAATGTTATTAGCAACTTAATCTAATTGATATTTAGAGAATATGCCACCAAACAACAGCACAATACACATTCTCTTCAAGTATACAAGGAACACTGACAAATATAAATCATATTCTGAGCCATAAAAAATAAAACTTATCAAATTGAGAGCAGTATCAACCATAGAAAGTATGTTCTCTGATTTATATTCATAAATTCAATTTAACTCATAAATGAATTAAATTAAAAATACTAACAGAAAGATATCTGGAAAAGTCCAAATTATTTAAAAATTAAATAGCACATTTATAAATAACACTTGGATCTGAAAGGAACTATCAACACAACTTGAAAGACTATATTGAACTGTATGAAATGAAAATTTAATATGTCAAAATTTGTAAGATGTAGCTAACACAATATTTGGAGGAAATTCTATAGCATTAAATTCTTACATTAAAAAAAAGTTCTCAGGGGTGTCTGGGTGGCTCAATCAGTTAAGTGTCCAACTCTTGGTTTCTTCTCAGGTCATGATCTCAGGGTTGTGAGACTGAGCCCCACGTAGGACTCCTTGCTGGGCATGGAACCTGCTTAGGATTCTCTGTCTCCCTCTACCCCTGCACCTCCCCTTCCCTCTTTCTCTCTAAAAAAGGGAAGGCATCTGGGTGACTCAGTCAGTTAAGTGGTGGACTCTTGGTTTCAGCTCAGGTCATGATCTCAGGGTCCCAGGATGGAGCTTGATGGGCTCCACGCTGAGCGAGGAGTCTGCTTAAGGATTCACACTCTCTCTCTCTCTCTCTGCTCCTCCCCCCACTCATGTGTGCACACTCTCTCTCTCTAATAAAGAAATCTTAAAAAAAAAAAAAAAGGTTGTCAAATCAATAATCTAAAATTCCACCTTAAGAACTAGCAAAAGAGGAACAAGATGACGGAGGAGTAGGAGACCTGGATTTCGTCTCCTCTCAGGAATTCAACTGGATAGGGATCAAACCATTCTGAACACCTACAAACTCAATAGGAGATCGAAGAAAAGAATAGCAACAACTCTCTCATCAGAAAAGCGACCACTTTCTGGAAGGTAGGACGTGCGGAGAAGTGAATCGGAGGCGATATTCGGGAGGATAGACGGTGGGGGAGGGGCCTCCATCCGCCACTTCTGGCAAGTGATAGAGCCGCGGAGCACAAAATCGGAACTTTTAAAAGTCTGCTCCGCTGAGGGACGTCACTCTGGTGGCTAAGCGGGGGGTGGAACCCACTGGGACAGTGTGGTCCCAGGACCCTCGGAGTCACAGAAAGACCGGGGGTGCCTGAATGTGGCAGAGCTCCCAGGTAACGGAGCAGGGAAGCCGGCTGCAGAGGCGGAGCCCAGACATGGGCTCTCAGCTCGGGGTTGCCATAAACCGTGATCCGCGGCACAGTCAGGCCACTGCTCCTCCAGCAGGGACCCAACAAGCGACAGATCCAGGGAGACTCCCCTTCCTCCCCCGGGAGGAGCCGCGTAGGAGTGCACCGCAGGGATCTGCTGGGTTTGGAGACTCCACCCGGGATCGGGTGTCAAAGATAGAAACGC
>NC_138382.1:19664016-19695433 GCF_054177405.1 Leptonychotes weddellii | reverse complement strand
GGTATTGAGGAGGGCACATTCTGCATGGAGCACTGGGTGTTATGCACAAACAATGAATCATGGAACACTTCATCTAAAACTAATGATGTAATGTATGGGGATTAACATAAGAATAAAAAATAAAAAAAAATAAAAAAAAGATATAATTCTATTGTATAAACTTAAAAATCATTAAAATCAGAGAGAGAGAAGAGAGGAGGAGGGAAGGAAATAAATGAAAAATAAAATAATTTCTCTGAAAGAATACTGAAAACAAACTGTTAACCATACTTATTTGTTCACTATTGCAAGAGGAGCCTAAAGAGGCAGGGAGAAATGTTGTTTTGTTTTTGTTTTTTTCACTTTATACCTTTATAATCTGATTTTTTTACCCTTTATGTTTATTTTTAATAAATGAAAAATAGAAAAGCATCTGATGACAATATATTCCCTGTCATACAAAACAAGTATCAAAATTCATATAAATGATAGTATTGTATAACATGGATTAAACATTAAATTTCATCAATACATAGAATATGTGGTTTTTTTACATACTATGAACCAAAGTATTTATTTTCAAGGTGTTAAAAGCCTGGCATCAAGAAAAAGGTCCTCTCCTATCTCTGCTTTTAGAGAAAAAAAAACAAAACCTGAAATTGTGAAGACCCTTTTGGTCCAGAGTATTTGAATGTTCAAATTCAAAGTTGAAGATCAGAGTTCAACTTTAAAACTGTTATAAAACCAAGACAAGAATGCCCCCAGCCTACTTCCTTTCTTACTCTACTTGGCCTCAGGCTTTTACACGGGGATGAATAAATGGCTCTTATTTATGTTTGGTGCCTGACACTACTTAGAAATATGGTTTTTTATATATATACAAACCTGATAATTAATTCATTGGTTTGGATGTTTCAGGGCTACATTCAGCAAATGAAATTTTCCTTCTATGGGGTACTTTTTAAAGGATTAGCTCAGCTAGTTGAGGCCTCCTATAGCCTTGCCCCAAAGCTCTCTAAAGCAGCGCTTCTCAAATCTAAATGTGCCTCTGAATCACCTAGGGTTCTTGTTAAAATGCATATTCTGATTCAGTAGGTCTGGGGAAGGGTCCCTGAGTCTGTATGAATTTATAACAAAACCTCAGGTGGTGTTGATGCTGTGTTCTATGGACCATCACGTGGAATAGGGAAGCTATAAAGAATTAAGCATAGGTAAGGATGGGAAAAAGGTCTGAGTTCTTCCTGCTTACCTTTAAAAAAAATCTGGTTATATTAACCCTGCTTTTATCAACCTAGCAGTCTTCAGGGCTACTTGAGAGTGCACACTATACTACTCTGAAGTATTCCAGTCTGGACTGAGACTATCCTCTCAGAAATTTTAGTCACACTGAGCCTTTAAAAGGACACACTTGTAAAATGTGCCCATCTGGTATTTTCAGCTAATGGTCACAATATTAAAAAAAGAAGCAGGGGCGGGGGCTGGGGGAGGTTAACTAGTTTTCCTTCTGGTAGAAAAAAACAATTTGTAATCCTGTTGATACAGTCTCATCCCAGTGAAAAAAACATGTTGTGGACCTAATCTATGGGGAAGCTCCAGCCCCCAAATCTTGTCGTCTTAAACTGTTTTAAGAAGAGTTGCTTAGGAGGCACTTTTCTATAATATGTGCACACCTGGCATGTTAAGTCCACAAGCAGCTTCTTATGAAGCAAGTACCATTATATGACTTATGACAGCAACTATTGTCTTCATTCTGTCTCTTACAAGCCCCTCAGGGAGAGAGAAGCACTGTCTGCCTCAGGATCTACTTCCACATCCATTACACCTGTGGGAGACTAATGTTTTAAGACTTATGGTTGTCCCTTGCAAAAAGGATATGCACAAAAAGGTACAGGAAAACCCACAGAATCCATGGAATATCAATCATAATGTAAAAATAATTAATCCCTCAAGATGAGTGACTTAGCAGGGAACAGCCCGTATTTTATTAAAGACTAAAAGACCCTGTTGCATTCCCTCAACGGTTTAAAAAGAAAAATCTGTTGACATCAAACATGTAGCCCACATGGATTAAATTAGGTCACTCTTCGTGTTACAGTTTAAGATTTCATAAAGTACAGCTTGTGGTTAAATCATGTGTTTCAGTTCTGAAGGGCTGGTTGATGACTTCCCAATCTTTTCAATATTGTACCACTGGTGATATTTACCCAAGCACTACCACAGGACTCTCCAATCTGTTCTTAATAATCCAGCCCCCAGTTTTGTTGCCCACTCCACATTTTGATTCCCAATAAACAAATATTTGTGGTGTGTTCGTGGGCTGTTTAACTGCTAGCATATTTGGTTCAGGACAGCATTCCATGAAGAAAGGGGGCACATCTGTGGCCCCTGGGTTAAATGTTGCTGGAAATGTGGTTTCATTGAAAGCACCATGTCTTTCTTTGGAAAGTTTGGTGACAACCAATGGAGACTAAACTGGAACAGCTGTGGAACAGGGACAATTCTTCAAAACTATCTAATGAGGAATTCATTTCCACGCCCACCACCCTTACTCTATTTGAAGGACTCAAAAGCTAAGGCATTAATGGGTTTTCAGATAAGCAGGAAACTGAGAAGACAATGGAAGGGAGAGATTTCCTTTATGCATATGCAAGGTCTCCAGATGCTTCAGTTTCTGAACTTCTTAGCACGAATCTGGGCATAGACTTAACCACTTGGGAGCTCACATAGGCAAGGAATGTTTATTCATCTCAATATCTTCCTGTTTCCAGGATTAGAGGCTGTCAAAAACAAAGACATCAGCAAGTACATGCTGTCTGTCTTGTTTCACTTAATTCATTTTGTTTGCAGTCATAACAAGCATGTTATTTATTTAGTTGTAAGTACATACCAAAGTAAGGATGCATTCACTTTAATCCTTTAATTTAACAAGATCACATACTTTAGGAAGCCAAAGGCTTTACAGCAAGATTAGAATAAAGAGTTCTGTTTCCTCTTAGATTAAAATAGATATCCTGAATATTTGATTTGCGGCATATCATTATGTTTGATATTTAGGTGCTCTCTTGCTGAGGTCTAAATTAGTATGTTTATTAAATTCCCTCTAAGTGGCATTTTACCCACTGTGTTTACATTTAGAATCATCTTTCATGATAAAGTCTGTCATAAAATGGGAAAACTGATTTACTGCCTACATTTCTTCCAAGTTTGGTAGCTAAGACCCATCTGTCAACAGAAATAAAGCGCGCGCGCGTGTGCACACACGCACGCATGCATACGCACACACACGCATGCATGTATACACACGCACACACACACCCGCTTCGTTTCCTTAAAAGATCTGTGGCCCTTTAGCTCACTCCCCTCTTCAGTTTGTAGCAGCAGCAGATGTCACTAAGTCAGTTTGCTTCTTTTCTGATTCCGCCAATTTTTTTTTCTCTCCAGCACACTCTCTTTGCACCTTTAGGAGGCCAGGCTGTGTGCACATTCAAAACCTCCTCTAGCCTGGTAAGTTTTCAGCAGAAACAACCTTTTGAACAAGGAATTGTTTACTTGGCAACACAATTCAAGCATCTACTCTTGAGGAATAGATTAAGATAAATTTTAAAATAAATTTAAAATAGTATTCCATTTGGCTTGAGTTAAAAACACCTCCAAAAATGTTATTCTATGAATGGAAGGAAACCTTAAATGTTTAAAATAACAAAAGACTATGGAAATAGCAATTCAGTTTCTACAAAGATTCTGAATTGACTAGCTTTTATTCAGGTGATTTGCTGGCCTATGTGCAAGTGAAAAAGATCTCTAACAAATGATGAGATTTGCGAGGTAAGCAAAGGCCTGATTGCACAAAGGTCTATTTTCCAGAATCCAAAGTAATGGCTGCACTTCCCACATTTGTCTTCCCTTTGCATAGAAAACTGGAGCCAACCCTTCCCCAGCTCATGTTCCTCTATCAGTGACTGTCCAACCTATACTTTCTAAGACAGCCCATTTGGAGTCTGGACCATTCAAACTGCCACCATTCTAAAAAAGCACACCATCAAGCCAGGAACACTCATTAATACCTGAGCCTACAGAGATTTGCCAGGTTAACTAATCCAAATACCTCATAGTTCCTGAGAACTGGAGCTCACAGGAGATAAGTTGTAGTGAGAGAAAAAGGAGAGAAAGGTCTCAATAATGGTCAAGTGTCTTGAGGGCAGCTGGGCAGTGACAAGACAGTAGCTTGTGCACAGTGGGAAGACCACTGGTCTTGCAGTCAAACAGACCTGGGTTCATTCTCCTCCTACATCATCCTCATATGTTGGGTAATGTTCCAAATACTACACATAGTGACCCAATTTAATCCTCTCAACAACTCTAGGAGATAAGAACTATTACCTCCACTTTACAGATGGGAAAACTGAGGTAACAGAAAAGTTTAAATAATTGCCCAAGGTCCCACAGCTTCTAAGGGGTGAAGGTGGAATTTGAACCTAGGCAGACTGGTTCAAATAATCCACATCCTCAACAAACTATGTTTAATTTATGATGTCCCATAAAGTAAGTGAATTAACCTCTGAACTCCAAGGAATGATTTAGAAAAGTAGAGATAAAAATACTGACTTCAGGTTGTGTTGCAGAAATTAAATGTGAATATACGGGGAAATTATTAAAAACAAATTCCCTCCTTAAAAGAATGAGGTATTTGCAGAAAAGGGAACAAAGAGGGCATGGAAAGAGCTCTTTGCCTGCCTCACATTTTTCCTGGCATGTTCCTGGGCTTCCCACCAATGCCCCACGTGTCCCCAGCCTGCTAGGCTATGCACTGCATCAGTTTTTCTCCAGCCCTCTCTGCAGATTAATGAACAGCTGCTTGAGTAGGACCACAGGGCACTTTCATCTCCAGATCAACAGAAAGGAGCAATCAAGCGGAGAATATCAATAATGAGCCAAATCCTCATCTTCTGGAACTGCAATGGAAAACTTGGGTTATTTGTTTCAATATGTTTTCATTCTTACTACATGAACAAAATTCCTTAGCGCTAACTGGGTAAGAATTCAGTCTGCCAAGAATTACTTCCATTTACCAGAAACTGCCTTTTTCCCCTCACTTTACATTTTCCAAGGGAAGACACTGTTTTGATGTTGTCACATCAACAAATATGTATTCACTGCCCACAAAGGTTCTGGAGGAGGCTGCAGCAGGACCAGCAGAAACTACACGTAATTAGGGATTAAAAGTGGGTTCTACTCTTGGTTCTCCTGCTCTTCTGAGTGACCCTTGATTTAAGCCACCATATTCCTTGACCTTCTTCTGTAAATTGTAATAATCTCCTGTGTTCCCTCCCAGCTCTAACTCATTGAGGTCCTAGTCACATGGTATGCTAGGGCTGCCATAACAAACTATTGCAAACCAGGTAGCTTAAATAACGGAAATTTATTGTCTAAATTTGGAAGGCTAGAAGTCCAAGATAAAGGAGTAAGCAGGGTTGGTTCCTTCTGGGGACTGTGAGAAAAAAATCTGTTCTATGCCATTCTCCTAGCATCTGGCAGTTTGTTGGCAATCTTTGGCATTCCTTGGCATGTAGAAGCATCACCCCAATCTCTGCTTTTGTCTTCAAATGATATACTCGCTATGTGCATATCTGTGTCCAAATCTTCCCCTTTTTATAAGGACACCGGTCATATTGGATTCGGAGCCCACCCTACTCCAGTATGAGCTCCTCTTTTTTTTTTTTTTTTAAAGACTTTATTTATTTATTTGAGAGAGAGAGAATGAGAGAGAGCATGAGAGGGAGGAGGGTCAGAGGGAGAAGCAGACTCCCTGCCGAGCAGGGAGCCCGATGCAGGACTCGATCCTGGGACTCCAGGATCATGACCTGAGCCGAAGGCAGTCGCTTAACCAACTGAGCCACCCAGGCGCCCTTAGTATGAGCTCATCTTAACTTACCTAATTACATCTGCAATGACCCTATTTCCAAATAAGATTACACGCTGAGGTAGTGGGGACAAGGACTTCAACATAAGAAATGGGGGCGGGGGGACACAATTCAATCCATAGTAATTACATTTTCTTCATAAAATCTGATTTTTAGAAAAAAAATTTATTGTTTATGTAACAAGATTCTAAGCTGTAAGTTTCCATTGAGGCACCAAGATATAACAGATGAGGAAGATGACCAGCAGAAACTTTAAAACAAGAAGCTAAGAATAGATTAGATCAGTGCTTCTTGAACTTGAATGTGCATACAAATCACCTAGGGATTCTGTTAAAATGCAAATTCTGATTCAGCAGGTCTGGGATGGACATAAGATTCTGAATTTCTAAAAAGCTCCTCCATGGACCGTATTTTGAGTAGCAAGGGATTAGATGATAGCTTTGTAACAACTTAATAAAAAAGATGAAAGAATGGAGAAAGAAGGTTTCTGTGAGGAAATTTACTTTATTGAGAGCTGAACTGCGATTACCCGTTCTCCTGAACCCCCCATATGGAAGAGATATGCATGTGGGGAATGATGCCTCCCAAACCCAAGCCTATTACAAAAGATTTCAAGCAGACCTCTTAGAGTTTATATGTGACCCTTAGATTCTGAATGGAGAGTGGACTGAGTCTGACTCCCAACTGGGAAGCATAACAGGTTAAAGACCTGGCTGCTAGCTGCTCTGATAGCAGAGATAAAACTATGTTAGGATCAGCCCAAATTCCCAGAGTTTGTCACCAAAAAAGGTGTGTGAGAAATGGGCTACAAGCAAGAAAATAAGCTGTCTCACAAAAGCATCATAAGTATTTTCTGACCCCAGTTCCTCTCCTCCATCTCAGTGCTCCAAAGTTGGAGGAGTCAGAACAGCGGCTAACTAATGAGTGGAAGTGAAGGTCAATGATGAAGAAAACAAAGGAAGCCAGCTACACTCTTTCTCAGACAGGCTTTCACCTAAAGAAGGGGAGAAGATATAAGCCAAATAGAGATCATGATTTTAGCTGCAATGACTAAAATATCACCTGAGAGTAACAAGAAAGGTCACAGGACTGCCAAAGTGTTCATGCAGAAGTGAAGCCAGAAAAAGAATGACTTCACTAAATAGATTTTAAAGAGACAGCAGGAGACAAAAAGGAAGACGATTTTCAGAATATACGCTTATGAGCCCTACAAGTTCATTGTGCTGGCAACAACTCTCTTTCCCTGGCAGAAGGTAAGCCCCATGAGAGCAGAATCCTTGACTATCTTATTCACTGCTGCTTCCATGGCTCTATTTGCATGTGCAGATAAGGCACTGCAGAATGATACCACGTTGGAGAGGATGTGATTCATTTTGTAGACATAAATTTGCAGGTTTACTACCAAACTTATCCAGCACAGGCAGTATAGCACCTTTCCTCAATAAAATCAGAATATTATGTAGGTGCCTGGGTGGCTCAGTCAGTTAAATGTCTGACTCTTGGTTTTGGCTCAGGTCATAATCTCAGGGTCTAGGACTGGGTCCACGTTGGGCTCTGCGCTCAGCAAAGAGTCTGCTTAGGATTCTCTCTCCCTCTCCATCTGCTCTTCCCCTTGTTACTCTCTCTCTCTCAAATAAATGAATCTTTCTAAAAAATCAGGATATTATGACAATTTCCCAAAAGATGTAAATAAAATCTCATGAGGAAGCTAATTCTCACAAAAATAACCTTCCAGGCTATTGATGGCCCTGAAACTAGGGCCTTAAAGATTCCCTGACATACAGTGGACATTCAATGAATATTTGTGAATGAAAGATCAGAATTTCCTATTAACCCTTCTATGAATCTAGATTTCGGCTTAAGTCATGATCTCAAGGTCATGAGATCGAGCCCCGTGTCATGCTCAAGCTCAGCGCAGAGTCTGCTTGAGATTCTGTCTCTCCTCTCCCTCTGTCCCAACCCCAACATGTGTGCGCCCTCTCTCTCTCTCAAATAAATAGAATCTTTAAAAAAAAATAGGGCAAGTGAAATGCTTTATTTCTTTTTTTTTTTTTTTTAAGATTTTTTATTTATTTATTTTGAGAGAGAGAGAATGAGAGACAGAGAGCATGAGAGGGAGGAGGGTCAGAGGGAGAAGCAGACTCCCTGCCGAGCAGGGAGCCCGATGCGGGACTCGATCCCGGGACTCCAGGATCATGACCTGAGCCGAAGGCAGTCGCTTAACCAACTGAGCCACCCAGGCGCCCGAAATGCTTTATTTCTGTCAGTGTGACCCCCATTTTAAATTGCATGCTGGACTTATTTTGGGGGATTATCAATAATACTAATCTTTTTCCTCCCCACAATTGGGTATTTTTCTAGGTCCACTGAAGAGTTATACACATCATGGCCCCCCAACAGAGTCTTCAGAGTCTTACAGAATTTTCAGTAAATCCCAAGAAGACATAATCAAAGACAACTCACAAATCTGAAAAGGTACAGCCACTATTCCCACAACAGCAGGACGAAGTCCCTGGAGTCCCCACTCCCCTTGTCCCTCCTCCCTAGCATACTCACAAATGGGCAAGGGTCATTTATTGCAAGAAAATACTGCCCTGGGATAGCACCACAAGGGAACTCTAGGCCCCTTGGCTTGTTCTTCTTAGTATGGAGAATTCCTGTCCCCTAATCGGTCATTTGCATGGAACTTTATCATTCAGGTCTCAGCTCAACTATCATCCCCTCAGAGAAGGAGTCCCTAACTGCCCCATCATAATGCTCCACACTCCACTCCTATCACTTTCTATTGCTTTGCATTTTTTAAGATTTTCTTCATAGGGCTCATCCCTTATCACATTTGTTCACTTGTTTATTGTCTGTGTTTTTCCAAGAGCATGAGAACAGGACATTGTATTCTCACCAACTAGAATTTGCACATCTCACCCCTTTCAGAGGTATCATGACTGTTACTTCCTCTGGTTCTTCTGTTTCATTGGTATTACCCTCAGCTTATGTAGTATTTATTGAGAACCTAGTATGCATCTGGCAACTATTCTAGGTGCTTGGGTTAGGCAAAGGAAAAAGAATCTCTGCCCTTACGGAGTTACATTTTTGTGGAAAGGGGTAAATGATAAACAAATAAATAAATATATACCATATGACAAATAAATGCCACAGGAAAAAAATAAGGTAGGTAAGGGGACAGAAAGTGATGGGCTGGTGAACATGAATGTTTGGTGGGGGATCAACGATCATCTTTCTGGGGAGGTAAACTGAAGGTTTCAGGAAGGGAGCCACATAGCTACTGGAGAAGAGCACCCCAGGCAGAGAGATGTCACATGCCAAGGTCCTAAGGAGGAACAGAATTGGTATGCTCAAGAAATAAGGAAGTGGGCATGGCAGGCAGAGAGTGCATGAGGAAATGAGGTAAGAAAGTAGGTGGGGACCAGATCAGGTGGTGCTCTGTAGAGCATGGTAAAAACTTAGGCTCTTATTCTTCGTGAGATGCTGAACCACCTGGAAGGTTCTGGAGTAAAATGATCAGACTCACTTTTTGAAAGTAAACTGAGTCTACTGTGTAATTAACATACCATGGCTTGATGGGAATGGGGAGGGACATAAGAATAAAAGGAGAAGACAGATGAGGTCTATCAAAATAGCCTATGTGAGAAGGGATGTTGGCCTGGACCAGATGGTAAGAGAGAAAGTGTTTAGGACATATTTTGAAGAGAAAGCTGACAGGATTTGGTGAAGGACTCATTGTGGAATGTAAAGGCAAATGTCAAAGGTCCTGATTTCAGTTCTTTCTCTAACCTGTCTGCTTTAGAGTTTCCCTAGTGAAACTCTAATCATATCTCCTCAGCAAATCACCTCCAGGAGCCCACTTAGGTCCTTCTCCATAGGGCAGGTCCTGGTCCCCACCTTGTACCCCCTCCACGACCATGTAACCATGTTATTCTAAGAATCCATACCTTCCTCTCCTTTATTTTACCAATACCTTACTCTCATCCTCCAACTCAAATCAAAATATGCTGCTTCTGAAACATTCAAATCCCATCTGTTCCATAAAGCTCATTCAGTTTAAACTGATCTCTTTTAAAATTTATAGAAATTGTAAAATTCATCATGCAAGCAATTATGTTTTACATTATGACACCTCCTCTTGTTGTCAATATAAGTATTTTATTATTATTTAACATTTCATGTGATCTTACATGATTAAAATATAAATTCTTCATGCACACAGAATCCATCTTACACCCTTTATATTCTCTTATCACCTCATATCTACTAGCACATCATATCTTACACTTAGTAGATGGTAAATAAAAATGTGCGCATCTGATATACATATGACCTTGATTATACCTTAGTACTAGCCACTGCCTCCATTTCCTCACCAGCCATCTCATTCCTGTTCCCACATAATCAACCTCCTAACCATTCCCAAGTGGCTGTTTTAGCGAAATACAGGACTGATACAGGGAAGAAAGGTAAGATAGAACTAAATTGATAAGTTGCAGTATTACTCTGGAGGTTTAAAACACAAGACCGGGAAACTAATATTCAATTTGTTAGGCAACTGTGAGTCATTAAATGTTTTTGAGCAAGGAGGTGATATCACAATAGCCATGATTTAGTAAGAAAATTAATCTGCCTATTTGTATGTTACAAACTGGAAGAGAAATAAGCAAGTGAGGGCTGATATTCCTTATTTAACTACTGAAACGATCTATGTGAAAAATATTAAGACCTTGAAATAAAGGGCTGGCAGATGAAATGTGAAGGATGCAATGTAAGGAATGCTCTAAGAGAATCTGTAGAACTTTCAATACATTGGAAAGGCTGATTGAAAAAGAGGAGTTACATGTGATGTTTTAATCCTCAATGTGCGGAAAAAATATTATATTATTTATAGAAACAGGGGAGTCAAAGAAAAGTTGATTGGGGGAAGAACACAGTGAGTTATTTTCAATGTTTAATTTGAGATGGCATTTATCTATGCAGAGGTACCCAAGAAGCAGCTGGAGATAAAGGATTAAGAAATAAATGTTAGTACTAGATATAGAGCTTTGTGAGAGATAATGGTTTGCAAAAGTACAACCATCAACTTCCCCTAAATTAGCCTATTGCCTCCACTTAGACTAGTCCAGCTGCCATAGCCCAAACTATTCCCAACAACAGTTAGCTCCCAACAGGAATATTCAAAAGAGAGAATAAAGAATTAGAAAGAAAGTATTGGTATGACTGGAGCTGGGATGGCAAGCCACACCCCTGCTCTAACATGATTATCCTCCCTTAACTTACTCAAATTCTTCCCTTGTTATATTATGAGAACATACAGTACAAGCCTGTGAATTTCTCTCAAATACATTCTATACCAGTAAATTTTACAGTAATGATATAGTAAATATGACAGCTGACCTGGATTGCAGTAACAATGTCTTCTCAGATCTCATGCGCACTTCATGTCTTAGTTGTGATATTATTGATATGCCTCAATGAACCACACACTCACACACAATTTCTAAAAACTGCACTCTCTAGAAGGCTTGATGCAATTCCATACAGATCAAGCACTACATTCACAACTGACTTCCTCAGCTTCTCTCCCAGTTGATAAAAGCATAAATTCAAAGATGCAGCAAAGCTAAGAGAATGGTTTTGCTGAATTGGATTAATATCAATTGGAAGCAATGGTGAATGACTCACAAAACACCAAAGCAGTGTGGATGTATTTAAAGAAGATTGAAAAAGAACAGAAGTGCAATTTCTCCTGAGTCTCAACAGGTAAACATGTAACTTACAGCAAAGAAAACCCAGAAGCAAAGTACTACCTACAACCCTAGACAAATGGGAAAAAGGAACAACAGAAATTACAGCATATAAAACTAAACCAATCATTATGAGAACAACAAAAGTTAGAGTTTAAGGGAGGAAGCTATACACTAATTGGCACTGGGAAAGTGCAAAAAGATAGATACTCTGAATGGTTTCAAGTACTCAGAACTGACTAAGATTGACAGACAACAAATCATTCCATGTGCTTTCTTATAGGTCTGTATCTCTCACAACTGCACATATAACAAATACCTCTTTGAAAACACAAACTATTCCTAACTTGGAAGCAAAGAAATTATATACTTATAAAGATGTTTTAATATGGGAGAATCTTTAGAAACCATCAGTCTTAAGAGAAACTCCAGATGAAATGTCATGTGCTAACTTGGGGAACTGTGACTTTAAATATTAGGAATGTAAGCACGTTGGGGGGAAAAAAGGGTTAGATGTAGGTTAACATTTCTTAAATTCTGTTTCCTATGATTTTATTTGTAAAATATCACATAGTGATTTCAAATCAATATTTAATTATTTAGTTGCCATAAGCTTCTAAGACACTAGAAGACCGAAAAATAATATAGAAGAAAGAAAACAAGACGATTCCATGGAAATGAAGCACTGTTCTAAATGTTAATGTTTGTCCCCCACACTAACACTGCTTTTTGTACACTCGCACGTGAGCATTTGTGTATGTGTGTGTGCATGTGTGCACGCATGTTGGAAGGCAAAGGGTATTTTCACTACCTGCAGCATTGCGTAAAAAAACTGAAATCAGATCCTTCATATCTCATGAAACAGCGGGGATACAAATCACTAGATAGTATGTAATAATACTAAATAATAGGATTATGAATCTCTGAATAAATTAAGGCATAAAAATCTAAACAGATAGAAATGAAATAATATGTAAGACAAAAACCTTGCTGAAGCCACTGGATAGACTTTGTAGAGGCTGAACATTGGATAGCAGTGAACAACTCCTAAGAGTGCCAAGTGAATAGCTCACTTGGAGTTGTTCAATGAACAACCTATGCAGCTAGGAGTGGCTACCCTGCTTAGGGTAGATATGCATACAATTTTTTCCCCCTGTCAATAAAGAGTCAAGTTCCAAACTACTCAGGTGCCAACTCTGGTTTAAATAATAGTTAATGCTTTAAAAGGCCAAGCACCAGGTTTCCAGGCCATACTCACTCACCCTTACACCTTTAAATTCCGAAGAGACTAAGATAAAATTATAACATTGTCTGCATAATTCTGGGTGTATTTCTCCTCTCTAAAATAGATTTTATTGACATAATCTCCCTCTAACTAAAAGATAAGAAAAAGCCCACAAACTTTAAAAGTTGGACCTCAATAATTATAGTACTTACAATTCTTTCTCAAGAACAAATAAACAATTCTTATTTATTCCATCTTTCTCCAAGATACAGCTGTGATCTTTAAACCATGAAAAAAAAATTAAGTCACTCTGTAACATTTTCAGACAATATTTTACTAAAAACACAGTAAGAAATAGAATAGTTACTTCAAAACCTTCCAAACATTTCAAGCACCAAGTAGCTCTCTGACGGTAATAAACATTGGTTATTATGAAGTTGACCTTGGCTTGAACTTGTGACCTAAACCTCAGAGCTTATACTAAACCAACTCTCAGTTATGGCTCTATGTGACCCTCTCACTGCTGCCAAAAGTCACTAGGTCTTGAAGTATTCAAAATCTGTCACAGAATCTCATTTATTTAAATGCCTTTAAATTCAGGATAGCTATAAAAAGCATTGATAAATTCAAAGGCTAATACATTGTTTTCAACATTCAGTGTGGGTTGACTGATTTTTGGTAATCATACACCATTATTAAAGCAACCAAAATATGTTTGAAGTAATTAGCTAGCATTTAATAAATAAACAAAACCTGCTTTATATAATATAAATGTTAGATAAAACCTATATAAAGCAATTTAATAGTTTACTCTTTGAATTATTTAGTGAAAAATGTGCAAAAGTAATGCTGTCATAATTGCCTCAGTGCTATTAAATCTACCAAGGGAGCAATGAGTGTTACATTATTTAAAATAATGACACCACCTTTCTTCCCCCAGAATAAGGAGCATGGGTGAATGTTTAATAAATGAAATTCAAGAAGGTCACAGGAAAAAAACACTTTAGAACTGAGTATCTCACAAATTCAAATTGTTTTTCTAGCACTAGTTTAACACCGATACCATTCATATCAGACATCAAGTCAGTAACGTGGGGGATGTATTACCACAGAGAACTAGAGAGCACCACATTCATTCTGCCTTTCAAAGAACTGTCACGGTGATTGCTGTAACTATATCCTGGTTTTGTGGTAGCACTTATGCCATAATTTCATTCTAGAGAAAAGGCTCAATGTACCCAGAATTCCCACATACTCTCCCCTGCCTTCTGCAATTAGGAAATTCTAGGTGTTTTCCTGAGTTTAACGAAGCAAAGCCTGAGGCTGGATGAAGCAATATCAGCACCATCATATGCCCCAGTGGGTTAGATCCCTGACCACATGAAGTATCTCAGTTCTACATTGCTGATCTTGCCCCCAAACCACTTGTCTCCATCCCTAATAGTGACTGTAAAAAGAAGGGCTGAAATGTTCATTTGACTTTTAGGATAATGCCTCTACAATTTCCAAGTCCCCAGGAAAAAGGCTCATGAAGGCAGCAACATTGTCTATCTTGCTCATTTTTCTGAACCTGGCATAGAGAAGTTCTCAATAAATATCTGCTGACTCATTAATTATTAAAGTCCCCAGAAAGTTCATCCCACAGTTCAACCTCCATTATTGCTATAGAAGAAAACCACCATTTTCAGGATTTGGCAAAACACTCTTTTATGCATAAAGTCTTTCTTAAACAAATGAACATCTTTAGGGGGAAGATCTGAAAAACTGGTACCTATATATTTCTCAAACGTTAATGCACAAGAAAATCCCTATGTTATGCTTAAGACCAAAATCATGATCTCTTTCCTCCCTCAAAGCTCCTGTTATTCTGGTAATTCCTATCTCACCTCCTGACAACACACCTACCCAGTCATCTAAGATGGAGGACTCCTTTTACTGAACCTCTAGAACTATAGTTACTATGCCATGGAAATTCTTTTTCTTCAAATCCTTCTTTAATCTATTCCCCGACCTCAGTCTCTACAACTGGTAATGACTCTTACCTGGAATATCTTGCAATAGGCCAGCCCTTCCCTCTTCCTCCACATATTATTCTGTTGTAAAGGAGATTTAAAGGCTAAATATATCTTGGGATAAACAGCATCTACTTTTCTGCATCTTTCCAATTACCACTGTCCTAATACTTTCAAAATTATGTCCAAATTATGGAAAAGTGATCCATAAGGAAAACCCTAAGTTAACATGAGTTACTTTTTTTTTTTTTAAGATTTTATTTATTTTCGACAGAGAGAGAGTGTGTATAAGCAGGGGAAGCAGCAGGCAGAGGGAGTGGGATGCAGGATTCAATCCCAGGACCCTGGCATCATGACCTGAGCCGAAGGCAGACGCTGAACCGTCTGAGCCACCCAGGCACCCCTAACATCAGTTACTTTTCTAACCTCTCCCCAAAAAAGGTATGTGTGCTTTGCACATGTTTGTATATATATGTTTTAAGTTTATGGATTCATGACTTGTAAAAATGCTTTTAAAAGTTTTATTTAGATATTATTGACATATATCAAATATATTTAAAGTGTACAGTTTGATAAGATTTAGAATATGTACACACAGGTGAAACCATCACCACAATCAGGATAAAAAACATATTCATTACCCTCAAAAGTTTCCTCACACTCCTTTGTAATTCCTCCTTCCTGATGTTCAATGTCTTGAAACCCACTGTTTCATAATTTTGACTGAGTGGTTTTTTTTCTTGGTTACTTCAGGTGACAGGGTAAATCTGATTTGTTTCTCCATTATCTTTTGCAGAAGCAGAAATCTCTCAGTTGATATTTTTACTATATATTTTTGGTTCTTTTCTTAGTGATTTACCAATATGCATCTTAACTCATCAGAATCTACTTCAAACCAATAGTAACTTAATTCTAATAAAATACAGAAACTTTGTTGAATCCTCCATTTGTGCTATTATTATATATTATATCTATGTATATTATAAACCCAACAATAGAGTTATAACTTTTGTTTCATAACTCTGTCTTTTAAAAAAAATTTCTTTAAAGATTTTATTTATTTATTTGAGAGAGAGAGAGAAAGAGAGCAAAGCAGGGAGGAGGGGCAGGGGGAAAAGGAGAGGCAGGCTCCCAGCTAAGTAGGGAGCCCCAATCGGGGCTCAATCCCAGGACCCTGGGATCAATGACCTGAGCCGAAGGCAGACACTTAACCGACTGAGCCACCCAGGCACACCTCTTTTTCAAAATTTAAAAGAAGAAAAAATGTATGCAGTCTTTTATATTTACCCACATATTTAACTACTTTCAGTGTTCTTCATTCTGGTGGATTTCAGTCATCTAAAATCTAATGTCATTCCTTTCACTGTAACGGCCTTCCTTTAGTATTTCTTGTAAGGAACATTCTCTCAGCCTTTGTTTATGTGAGAATGTCTTTTTTGTTCGTCTGTTTCACTTCTGTTTCTGAAATAGTTTCATAGAGAATTCTTGGAGAGTTTTCATAAATAATAGAATTCTTGATTGGCAGGGTTTTTTTTTCTTTCAGTACTTTAAATATATCACTTCACTGCCTTCTGGCCTTTATTATTTCTGATGAGAAGTCCGTTGTTAATCTTACTGGGTTTCCCTTGTACTTGTATGTTTTGTTCTTGCTGATTTCAAGAGTTCCTCTGTCTTTGTCTTTCCACAGTTTGATTATGACATGATTATTCTCCGTGTGTTTATACTATTTGGGATTTGTGGTGCTTCCGTGAATCTCTAGAGTCATGTTTTTCATCAATTTTTGAAGTTTTCTGCCATTATTTCCAAAAATATTCTTTCTACCCCTTTCTCTTTTTCCTCTCCTTCTAGAAGTCACATTATATTAATGTTGGTAAACTTACCGTCGACCCACAGGTCTCTGAAGCTCTGTTCATTTTTCTTCCATCTTTGTTCTCTCGGTTCTTCAGATCAGATAATTTCTACTGATCTACTTGACACCTGCTGATTCTTCTCAAAATGCTGAGCTGGTCCAGTGAACTTTTCTTCAGTTATAATTTTCAACTCCAAAATTCCCATGTCATCCTTTCTTATACTCTGTATCTTTTTACTGATATTCTCTAATTATTAAATCATTGTCATCATACTTTCAAATTTTTTTTAGCATGACTTCCTTTAATTCTTTGAACATATTTATAATAGCTACTTTGAAACCTTTCTCTGCTAAATATAACATCTAGACCCACTCAGGTCTTGCTGACTGCTTCTTTTCCAAGTATGAGTCACCCTTTCCTGTTTCTTTGAATGTTTCATTCTTTTTGTTGAAAACTGGACATTTGAGATAACATATTACAGTAATTCTAGAATCTCATATTTTCCTTGAGAGTTGTTGTTGTTAGTTTTTTTGTGTGTTTGTTTTACAAACTTACCTGCTGTAAATCCATAGATTTGGTTTCCCTGCCATGTGTAACCTCTGATGTCTCTTCTCAGTAATTTTTAAAATTCTTGTTTTATTTTTAAGTTTGGCTTTCTTAAGATCACCCCTGTGTCTGCATAGTTCAGCAGTCAGCCAATGATTCATCAGAGGTTTTACTCAAACACTTTCAGCCAATAAGCCTTCTACTATTTATTGTTGGAACTGTGTGTGGGTTCATTCAAAGTTCAAGCACTTTCTGTCCTACCCCAGCATTTATTTTCTGATAGGTTCTCTTGCGTCTACTCTGCACAGGTGTATAGTCTCTCAATTAGCCATGGATATTCGGATAGATTGGACTCTCTTTGGTCTTGCGTGTGTATGCGGCCAAGAGGTATAGTGATATTATCAATCCCCTCTATGGCTGTCTCACATCTAGGATCTCTCTGTTTGATTTTTAGAGGGTCTATTGGTCTATCACCTTTCTCAGGAAGGGCTACACTTCAAATGAGCAGTTTCTGGCCTTCCTCATTTTCTTGCTTCTAAAATCATTACTTTTACCGAAAATGTTGGGAGTGGGTTTTTTACCTTCCACACAAAATTAGGTGAGTCCCTTCTGACGGCAAAGCTGCTAACTTCATGGCCTGCTCCACATAGCAAAACTACCATACCAATCAAGTTGGGAAATGTGGGAGCAGCTTTAGGCAAGAACTCAGTTGATTCCCAAAGCTTTTATCCAAAGTTCAGCAGTTTTGCATGAATAAATGCTTCCCAATTTGTTTTTTGCCTTTGGTTGATTTCAAGAGCCATGGAATGTCTGTTTCTGACAATACTGTCCAGTTTCATAGTTGTTTTTAGGGAGAGGACTTGCCCCCCTCCTCACTCTACAATAAAGGAAGCTGGGCTTCTCAATTGATTTTTCTGTGTATTTTGGGTCATACTTTCCAGCTTTTTCACATATTTAGTAATTTTTAATTGGATGCCATACATTGTGAATTTCACATATGCTTGAGCTTTGTTAGGACACAGTTAAGTTCGTTGGAAACAATCTGATGTTATGGATTGAATGTTTGTATTCCTCAAAATCCATATTTTGAAATCCTAATGCCCAAAGTGATGGTATTAGGAGGTAAAGCCTTTAGGAGGTGATTAGGTCATGAGGGTGGAGCCCTATGAATGGGATTAGTGCACTTATAAAAGAGGCCCCAGAAAGGCCTCTCATTTGAAGACACAGAGAGAAGACAGCATTACAAACTAGAAAGACAGCTCTCACCAGACACCAAATCTTCCTGCACCTTGATCTTAAACTTCCCAGTCTCCAGAACTGTGAAAATAAATGTTTGTTGTTTAAGCACCCAGTCTATTGGCATTTTTGTTATAGCAGCCTGGACTAAGACATGATCATCTTGGGTCTTTCTTTTAAGCTTTATTAGGTAGGAACAGAGCAGTGTTTAGTCTACAGATAATATTGCCACATTACTGAGTTAAAACTCCCCTGAATACTGTATCTGATGACCTTATATTCTCATCTTTTCTAGAGTGAGTAATAACAGGAACCATTCTAGCTGATAAGAACTCAAACTGTTCCCTGTCCTGTGTGTGTCTGGATGATTATTCCTTCTAATTTCTTCAGATGGTGCTTTCCATGGCCTTAGGAAGTTTCCCCAATAACATGTGCTCACAAAATTATTCAGCTGAAGCTTCACGGGAGACTTGCAGATCTCTGAAGTTCTAATATAGGTCTCTCTTCTTTGGCTCCCTGCCCTGAAAACTATAGCTGTTGTGGTCTCCCCAGATTCCCAGCTCTGTCTCCTTAACTCAGAGAGACTACCCAGATTCACCTGAGTTTTCCTTCATGTGCCATAACCTGGAATCTCTCTCCAGACAGTAAGCTGGGACAATCATATGGCCCTCCTCATCTGCTTCCCATCTCTCAGGAAATTGTCCTTTATTTTTTGACATTCAGTGTCTTGAAACCATTGTTCCATATATTTTGTCTGTTATTTTTTTAAGTTAATTCAGGTAGGAGAGTAAATCTAATACCTGTTGGCCCATCTTTCCCAGAGGCAGAAGTTAGGAATGCTTATTTTAATCTCAGGAACACATTTAATTGAGTCTGTTGATTTTTCCCCCTTAATTTGTTTTTCCATCAACATCCTGTAAACCATGCATGCTCATTGTCACTCAAGACAAACTTGACCCAGTCTTAATCATACAACATTGTATTTTTTTAAGTATTTGCTATAGCCAGTCACTGCCCAGTGCTGAGGATCCAAAGACGAATTAAAACAGCAGCTATATGGTAAGGGGGTCTGTAGCCTGGTTTCTCAGTGTCTAGTCTTTCAGAGCAGCAATCTCTCTGTACTTCCCTCATCCAGATCCATATAACTTTACTATTTACTATTAGTCGTATTACTTCTCACTGTACATTGAATATGCCTAATTCATTTAGGTAAAGAGGATATTTTTAAAGCCTCATACACATTTTCCTTATGAAAGTAAATTTTTCTCTTCATGCCATCCTTCTGTAATAAATGGAAAACATTTTCCTTTCTGTTATCTAAGCTTACATTTATCTGTTTTTCTCTCATTACATTGATTTTATTTGGGCAAAAGAACAACAATCATGTTTAAGCTTAGGATGGGAAACAACACAGCAGGGTTCCATAAATAGAGTTTAATTGCAGTAATTACTTATGTTAATTATATATCAACTGATTATTTTTAAGACATATTTATTGAGCACCATCAGCTTTCAGAGGTACCCATCATTCTCCCACTATCTTTTTCAGATTCTATATCCATGCTCAGAATAATCAACTATCATTTGACACATGGTATAATAAGTACCTAATGAAATCCCAATTAAAATTGTATTTGAGATGCTTAATTTTAGAGATAAATTAGAAATAATTACATGATTCAAGAATCCATATCAGACAGGAGAGACACAACTATATCTTGACTAACTGGAAAGGACAAGCACAGATGAAGCCTTTTAATGTGCTTTCCAAAACCTGTTACAAAACATTATTGTACCTTAGCAGATGGCACCGAGAGATGTCTTTTTATTTTTTTTAAACAGACAGTTCCCTTTCATATGCAGACTTGAGTGATTTTAGTTCTCATTATTACTGTCATCTGTTAGAGAGAGGAAAAAAGGGGGGTGGGGGTGAAAGCAAGTTATTTTCCATAAGGCAAGAACATCAGTATGGAGCCAGCCTTTGAGCATCTAAGTTTAATTTACTGAGCTGCAATAAGCAGGAGAATGTACTGACTGTCTCTTAGCTGTTCATTTCAAACAACTTATCTTCATTTGGAGCTGAGACACTTGGTGCTTGCTGGGTATAGTGCTTCCTCTCTCTCCTTCCCCTACCCCACCCCCAGCTAATTTTTCCCCCTTAAGATTTAATGAATTCTGGAACCAATCAAATGCGAGTTGTTAGGAGACACTAGCCAGGTAAAAGCTTTAATATCATCTCTTTCAGAGTTCAAAAGGCCACTTCTCTACACTAGGATCACAAAAATATATTTATTCCCTTCTGAAAGAGCAATTTAGCCTTCAACGGGGAGCAAAAAACTGCCCCACTAAGTCCACCAAGACTTTGCTCAGAGCTTCCTCTCCTTCCGCGATATCTTTGTTCAGAGGACAACAGGCTCGTTTACAACCTCACTTGGGGAAACTGTTAACCATACATTTCTGATCTATGTAATTTGCTGCTAAAGAACACAATAGCATCTAATAGAAAACAGCTGTTATAAAATCCACTCTTTCTGGCAGGAGCAGTTCCTAATGTAGGATTTTAATTATATCTCCTGATTGATAACACCCCATTAGCCATATCCAGATTCCTAACTGCAAAATGACGCATGGGCACTATTTTAAGCTCCCTCCCAGATGGATATCATTATGCCTGCTTGTCCCTCTGAGCAGAAAGTCCACATTTTGGGTGGAGGAGTATGATACTGGCCCTTATTACAGCTCTGAGACATGAAACGGGAAATACTGGTCACAGCTCATCCAGGGTGTTCAAAATGCATAGATAAGGCAAGGAAAGAAATTTGAACAGAAGAGAAAAGATAATGGGTGTTCAGTATTATAAAAATCCAGGGACACAAAACCAAGAGTAGTCAGCATTTCCTGGAAACATGAAATATTTTACTTTGATACTTTGGACTTTTGATTGTTGTAGGAGACACATGGAGTATCTTCTTTCACTCATGCAGGATTTTATTCAGGAATAGCTAAATTCATAGGGACGATGTCAACTTAGGAGACCAGGATTAATAATTTTTGAATCATCTGTCCCAAGCTCATGGCAAAAGTTAAATGATAACTACTCTAAAGAGAGGGAGGGGCATTTTGCCATGGCAACCTTGCTATAATAGAACCTCAAATGGACAAAACGTAGCATCTTAACAAGTTTTGACAGTAAAATATTCAAGAAAAAATAAATTTCATTGGAGTGGCAGCAGAAAGGAGGCAAAGAAAGGTCTATGCCCAAGTTGAAATTCTAATAAAATTGGTGACTGATTCATCATGCTTTCTGGAATACTTTAATTATACATCTAAAACCATCCTTCACTACCACAGGCATGACAGGAAGGCACAGAGCCTTATACCAGTCTTAATGAGATCTATTTAAAGCATCTCAACAATTATTTTGTAATGACTTCAAAGTCCAAATCAAGGTACATTTCTATATGGAGTTCTAGGAGCACCTCAGGCCTGAAGTGCTGTATTCATAAATAGGGACTGTGGTTCATTAAAGGAGACAGGAGCTGGAGAAAATTACCAGGTCACGTGAGATATCCAAGTTCCTGCATGATTTGTGCAACATTTCTTCACCGGCAACAAACCTCTCTGAACAACTTTGTTTCCACAGAACTAGAAGGACATTTATAGAGCAATATCCATTCTCTGTATCTGTTGATCTTTGTCATTCTCCACCACTGAATTTTTCTTAAACATAACTGGGCATGCTCAGTTTTGGTTTTTACCTTTCACTTAAGTATCACTTCCTCCAGAAGACCTTCCCAAATCCCTGAAATAGGTTGAGTCTCCCACAGTACATTTACATGGCACTCATACTTCCCCTTTTCCATTCCTCATCACATTGAAATTTAATGTTTTCTGTAGGAATTAACCTTTTAGTTAACCTATGAATCCATATTATGGATTATGATCATTTATCTGCCTAAATACCCCACCCACCATGACCACCAATTCTTCATTGAGGGTCTCTTGGAATTTGGAGACTCCATGTTAGGATTCATTGATCTGATATAAATCCCTTAGTTTATGAATTAAATAAGCATTATCTATGGTAATGTATCCAATCTGAGACAGGCTTAGACTAGGACTCAGATTTCATTATTTAGCACAGGGGATTTCTACTCAGTGTTGAGATCATTTTTTAACACATTAAAAGATTTTGACCCATGTTTCCTCCTTTTTTTAGCTCCAGCCAATCCTCCCACTTTTCCCTGAGCCTGGCTCAGAGAGGCATTTATCAAACTGAAGGAGAGGTATACCCTGATTCTATGTTATATCCCCTAAAATCTATGGCATCCTCTAAAGACTCTGTCAAATTGACACCCCTTAGAACACTTCCTGCCTATTTCTCCAATCCATCTATTATTCCCTCCTCCCCCACTTTACCATATTTCTAACCCTTGTTGTCCTTGCAAAGACTTACCTCCCTCTGCTCAAGCATCTTGTCTTGGATTACCCCAAGACAGTAGCCCCAGACCTCAGCTAATAATTTTGTGGCCTACAAATTCCCTTGATACTGAATTTAAAAGCTAAAGCAGCTCTTCTTCCACCCCATCCTATCGATGTTTTTATTTTCGATAAAGTATTAGATGAAAGGGGGTGATAAATATTTGTTCTCTTTCTTACCTGGATAGTAACCACTGCTAGGTGGGTCATATGGAAAGCAGTACCTTGCCTCCCACAATTGGAGAGAAAGACAGGCAGATATTCCCCTCTCTGTGGCAGCTGGGGCATTTGCTCATTATGTAGGCTCCACCAATCTTGTCTCATGTTTTGAATCTCAAGGGAGGGAGGTGAATATGAAAGGATAGTCAGACAGTATTCATAACCCAGGACTGAATGTCCAGGGTAAGATGCCAGCTGCAGATATGGGAAATCTAGCCTCTAATATATCTTCCTCACTCTTTGTTATATCACATCCATACCTACACATTGCAACTCATTTTCTTTTTCTTTCTGCTCATTTTCCCCTAAGTTTTGTATATGGATTATGTTGGAAGTAGTTAATTTTAGTCTTAGGTTGTGGAAAATGGAAAGAGGATCAGAAGAGAACTAGAAGAAGCATGGACAACCCCTAGATAATCTAAGTTTAGAGCAGGATGAGGCAACAAAGATTCAGGGCCATATATTTGAAGATGGGCCATACTGTCAGTTCCACAGGAACTGAAGGAAGAATTACGTTATTGCGAGATGGATGCATTTGTCTTTTTAGAGCATAAATACAGGAAGAAATTGTATTCAGATATTGAACAGCCAACGGAATGTATGAGTGGGAGTTTTTCATGTTTTGGCCACCTATAATCTGAATCCACTTCCTAGTTTTAGAGAATCCCTCATTATGTGGGTCTTGGCATTTAAGTGACCAGATAATTTATCATCTACATTGAAAACCTATTAAGGGTTAGCAAGGCACTATTAATAATCATACTGTAACAATCAACAGAAACCAAACTATTCAAGGGAAGCCAGGACATATGGTTACTCAAGTCTTGGAAAAGGCAATCTCTGCCTTCTACAAGAATAGGTCCAAAATCCCTCTCCCTGCTCCCGTACAGCTAAGGCACAGGCATGTCTACTGGCTCAATCAGATGCTCCTTGAAGGAATGATGAAGAAATGTACTGGTTGTTAAAAAACATTACTAGCGGTGGCAGATTACTTACAGTATCAAATTAAGGTTAAGAGTCTAGTTGGTAGTAAACATTTGAGAGTGTCTAGTGGCTATAGGGCTAGCAAAAACATCCGGGTCACAGTTCTTTTGATATGACCATAACAGAGTATGGTATCTAGTCTACAAACTGGCTCCCAATGAACGTTGCCTCCAGATCTTACGCCCGACCTTATACAATCCCCTCCCACAATAAATCTTCCTTTAATCAACAATGTGGAGGAAGTAATGCTGTGCCAGTTCTAGACCTAAAGCTTAAGACCTGGAAGCTTCCACTTTTGTTCTTTAGGGAGCCCCGAGCCACCATATAAGAAATCCGGTTAAAAAAAAAAAAAAAAGAAATCCGGTTACCCTGCTGGAGAGACCACATATAGGGAGAAGCTCTGAAATAACAAAGACCAAGAGAGGCCCAGTAGTTTAGCTGTCCCTGCCAAAGTGTCAGACATGTGAGAATCTCAGACATTCAGCCCAGTTAAGTGTTCAAATGAGTATAGCCCCAGGCAACATCCCACAAAGTAGAAGGGCCATGCTCAGCCCAGTCACAACAGAGCATTAGAGGAGATGGTGTTGCTTAAAGCCACCAAGTATCAGGGTAATTTGATACATAGTAGTAGATAACTAAAACTCTTAAGTAATCAGTTTATCAGCCTATTATGATTACTCCCATTTCATTAACCTCATTCTCTAATTCTCCTGTTTCAGTTCATTAGTCTTCATACAAATCTTTTTTTTTTTCCTGATTTACTGGTGGCTTCTCTAAACATAATTATCTCCACTGTTTTCACTCTGAAGTAGGGGCTCCCCAACATTTCAAACAAGAGGGCTCCATTTTTACTTAAAAAATTGCATGTCATAGGTATATGTTTAGCAACCATTGATTGGGAAAACATAAACTGGCAAAAAGCAATCAAGAATTCAGCAATAGTCTTAAGCAAATTTGTATATTCTTCAGAATAACCAGATATATACATTCAAAAACAAAGAATGAAAAATCCCCATAGAAGCATATCACTCATTTAGTACTCAGGAAGTTTACAAACCTCTGGATTTTATCCATTGCTCCTCACCCTCAAAATCCATATCCCACAAGGTGGGAGCCACTAAGCTGGCACACATGTTTCTCCTTTGACACTACTTTGACATGAACTGGTTCCCAAAATACACTGATTCTTGGGAAAGAAAAATAATCTGGAAAACAGTGCATTTCTGGACAGATTATATCACTGGGAGCAGAGAGAAACAAATTTTTAAAAAAATTTCCAAGACTATGGACTCCGAGAAACAAGCTGAGGGTTTTAGAGGGGAGGGGTGTGGGGGGTGGGTTAGCCCAGTGATGGGTATTAAGGAGGGCACATACTGCATGGAGCTCTGGGTGTTATACGCAAACAATGAATCATGGAACACTACATCAAAAACTAATGATGTAATATATGGTGATTAATATAATAAAAAAACTAATGATGTACTGTACGGTGACTAACATAACATAATAAAAAATAAAAAATAAAAAAAAAACTTCCAAGAGACCAACTATCTTCAGAGCACTGGTACAAGGGTGGGGGGAGTGGGAAGAGGGAATCAACATTTTGGAGAGGAATGGCTCGAAGATAGGTATAAAAGTTTTGCTAACAAGGCACCCAGATTGTCGGGGTAGAGCTATTCCTGAATGCTATGAATGGCTAACCATATATACCCCTCTATCTAGGCACTTCCCTTTCCCACTTCCTTCCTGTAAGTAGGAAGGCACCTATAGACAGACCTTTTCCTATGTGGCCAAGTAGCCCACCAACGGAAAAACATCAGTTCCTTCTGCTTTAAGAATATGCCAAAATTTTTTAAATGGGGTTTTGTTTTGCTTTTTTAATTTTAGGATTTGTTTGGCATCCCACAAACATTTCTGATAGGGAGAAGAAAATAATTAGGATAGAGAAGTGAACTGCTTCCTTCTTGATAGCATCCAATTCACTATTCCTTCTTATTAAAATAGAAAAATGTTACCCATACAAAGTTAGAAACAATTTCTCCTCACCGTATTTTTAATGTGGATCCAGCAGTTACTTCAAATAGGGTCGTTTTTCAGTTGCACAGGTGTCTCTCTGGAGATAACCCCAGGAATATCTTATACATATTTGTATTTTAAAACAGGCACATAACACTTTAGAACAATCTAAGGAGCACCTCTTGGTAACAGATGGATAGTCCAGAGCTGAACACAAGGATGAGGGCTTATAACACAAACATCCTAAATTGATACAACATCTTTATAGATGACATTTTTAACCTTAATGGTAACATAAAGTAATGGCATTAGTGAGAGGTTAGACAAGTAGGAAAGGTGCAGACTTTGCTTTCTGCCTTAAAAATGACCACCATAACTTTTCCCCTGAAAAATGTAATATTCAGGTATTGCACTTCTACCACTTTTGTGATCATCAGCTCCTGTAATTCCTGCAAAAATAAGTCAATAAAGCAACTTCTCTCCCAGACTGTCTAGATTCACTGTTCACTATCCAATCACCCAATTTCAATAAATCCCAAACTAATAATTGCAGGTATCCATCAGGATTGTCTTAAATTAAAAAAAAAAAAATTCTCCTCTTTTCAACAGAGTTGTTTTTCTCTCTCAACTGAGGCCCCAGGCCTGGCTAGGAATCATTAGCCACGGAATAGATATAAGAAATTCAAACACATTATGAAAATCTTTGAATAATTCAGTTACCAAGTTAGTCAGCCATAAGAGGCAAATGCCCAAGAAATCAGGCTTCATTAGCCAGCTACTGGGTTCATACAGAGCTGCCCTAAGGATTCCAAGTACTAAAAAATATCCCATACTGCAGTCCTCTCTGTCATCACGTACTATGAGCTTCTTTAAATGTTAGAGCACAGGGAAAAACAGGGGCAAGAGGGGCCTTAAATATTTTATCAAGTGCCTACACTGTTCCAGACTCCACCCCAGACACACATACATTATTTTGTTTAATACTTATAACAAGCCATAACAGCTACTATCTTCCCATTTTACCATTTTACAAATGAGATTCTTGAAACTCAGAGCAATCTGAGGCCATGCAGCTAATGAATGGTGAACAGTCAATTTGAACACAAGTCTGGCTAACTAACTCTACACCCCAACTACCATTTCTGTATGGGCACAACCCACTAGGTCTCTCTTCTCAGCCCATGCCACCTAATAATCAGATGAAAGGCTGGAAGAGAAGGGCATGCACAATGAAACAGTATGAAGTACTGCTATCAAGTAACAACTTTATAGTAAGAAAAATATATATAAAGTTCAATCAGACAACACAAGATTCCTATATTTTGTAGGAATGTGCTCCAAAACAAGTCTGGGCCATTCTTTCCTCCTTGGCCTATGCATGACTGACATTTAGCCACCTCTCATTAGCCGAAGGCCCAAGCACCTCTCACACTCATCTTCTGGAGTACTTTTACTGTTTTATTAAAACTGCTACACTTCTAGTATTTGTACTCAGCTGTCCAATAAAAGAATAGATGCCTTCCATCTAAATAAAGACTCACTCACAATAGATTTCCAATTGCAAAGTATATACAACTGGCTATTAAAGATGATGTTTACTTTTGTCTAGGCTGGGGTTTTCCCTCTGACTCAGATAACATACACAGTAATTTAGTCTGGGACAATGAGTCCAGTATACTTGATCGGACATCCTCAATTTACGTTTTCATCAAAGTTGGTCATTGTAATGGAGCTTATTCTCTCATTATCATCTTTAATGCCCCATACAAAGGTCCTTAACTTCAGCTATTAACTGGTAAATGTAACTATATGGGAACAGATTCAGGAACAGATTGTGATGCATATAATAAAATCATTAAAACCCTCTGTAGTCAGAAACGAATTTTTTGGTGTATAAATCCAGTGCTTTGGGACCTTTAAATAAGGCTAAGAAGAGACAATGTGTCCTCTTTCTGAAGAGATAGGGCACTCCTTGGCAGTAATTGGAGGTTGCTGATGAAGGCTTTTAAGATGCACTGTCAAGTGGAAGGCTGCTTCTTACAGGGCTTTCTTTCCTACTGGTGTGTTTGGCAGGAAGTCTACTGCCTTTAACCCATGTTTAGGTGGGAACTGAAAACCTCTTTCTGAGATCATGTAAGACTCACAGACTGCTGCTTTCTCTAGCCAAGTCTCAAATGCGAAAGAGGAAGGGAACAGAAGTTGGGGGTAGGAGGAGCAGGCTGTGGGAAGGAGCTCCCACCATGTTTTTGAATGGTAATCTCTCTCCGTGAACTAGCTGAAATACATTGGGTGATGCAACATATGACCAGGGGCTATGAAACAGTAAGGCATTAATCACAGAAGTTTTGATTGCACCACATGAGATTCATAACCTCAAAGAAACTACTTTAAAGAAGTGAGTGAGGTATAATCTGCAACTCATTTTCCGATGTTAGAAAGTTTATTGTTATCTATTGTCACAATAATGTTGTGCTCCAAACACACCAAAGCTATTTGGCTTGAAACGATATTACCTTATTATTTGTTTTGAGTTTACAGAATGACTGGGTGGTTCTGCTGACCTGGCCAGGTTTGGGTCATCTCAGCCAGGCGCGCGCGCGCACACACAGTCAGCCACTGTGTGTATTGGGGACTGGTTTGTCTAGGAAGGCCCTAGCTGGGATGATTAGCTCTTTTATAAATCCAGAAGGCTAACCCAGCCATGCTGTCAAGAGAACAGGTGAAAATCTCAAATGCTTACCAAGCCTCTGCTTGCATCACATTTGCTAAAGAAAATCACTGACCAGAGTAAGTCACATGATCAAGCCCACTGTCAGAATGAGAAGGAGCTACAAAGCCACAGGACAAAGAGCAGGGACACACTGATTGGGGTTCTTAATGCACTCAATTGACTAAAGAGGTCTTTTAGGAACTGATTCTAAACAAAATCCTTTAACACTGGATAATTCAAGGCTCTCTATCACTGTCCCCTAGGTAAAAATATACCTTCAATAGGGTGCCTGGGTGGCTCAGTTAAGTGTCTGCCTTCGGCTCAGGTCATGATTCCAAGGTCCTGGGATTGAGTCCCATGTTGGGCTCCCCGCTCAGTGGGAAGTCTGCTTCTCCGCCCTTCCTCTGGCTCATGTGCTCGCTCTCTCAACACTCTCTCTCACTCAAATAAACAAAATCTTAAATATATATATATATATAAAAATTAGAAATATATATTAAATTTATTATATTTAATTTAACTTAATTTAATAATATAAAATTAATTTATATATATAAAAAGTAAATGGGAACAGCACATTTTGGGTTATTTGATCTTTATAGATGTGCCCTCATTAGATTTTGGCAGGTTTATCATATATCGGGAAGGGTACAGAGTTAAGAAGAATGTGGGTAATAAGTAATTTAATCTGCCAGTGATGTGGACTGCTAAGTGCTAAAAATATGCATTTCTGAAAGTTACAACATACAAAAATCACCAACCAAGTCAGGAAAACTGAAGCCAGAGGTTGGCATAGCAAAATTTCCCATGGTATTTGTGATTACAAATTACGCTATTAAATGAATAGCTTACTATAATGATATAGAAGTGGTAAAGTTAATGTCCCCCTAAGGACTTTGAGTTCTACAGTTCCTGACTCTTGTGGGTTTAAATTTGTAACCTGTCATTGCACTCAAGTAGTTTTTGCATTTAATTATTTTGGTGGAGAAAGTAAGAGGGAGGGAATGAAGGAGGAAGTAAGAGAGAGGGAGGGGAAACAGAAAATAACTGAACATATCACTCTTCAAAGCTCACTTTTATACAGTTAATGTTGCCTGCTTCATCCCTTATTCACAACGGGGAGCAGGTGGGATCAGCCTCCTTTCTGCTTCTCTAGCTTTCCAACTGAAAAGACAGGGGAAAAATGTTATCATCGTTCCAACTCTGGATTGATCCATCAAGAGGACTTTTCACCCCCCAAAATAGCTAGCCATATCTTGCGGTCATTCAAGTCTCCAGCTGTGGACTATTTTACATCATACATCTGGGGTTCAAGTGGTGTCTTGCATAGCAATTCTAAAATACAGTATAGTCTCTAACAGTTGCTTCCTAAGTTATGTTCTTGATTTTCCCTCCCCCCTCAGCTCTCCTCCCCAGTCAAAGGATCGAGGCCAAAGCCTGGAAAACACCTGTTTGAGACCTTCTCCTACTCTCAGAATTGTTAACTGTCTTATAGGAGCAGCAGTAGAATCCCACAGTGAAAAACGTGAATGACATTGTTTCCTGACAGATGATTTCTTTCTGGGATCCCAACTTCCCTCAATTTCTTGTAATGCCAAGAACTGAAGAGATGTAGAGTAATTTTTTAAAACATAGAAGAAAAAAAACATATGGAAACTGATTTTAACTTAAAGTTTCATCACACTCAGAGCATTTGGCATTAACTGGATGATTTTCTAGCCACAAGGTTAGAGACATGACTAAACACAGACCCTGCCTTGAGTAACTCATTGTAAAATGACAATTCTGAGTTTTTAAAAGGCAACTAGAACATTACTGTAGACGTTCTCTATGTGCTTAGCCGAGGCCCAGATGGAAAGAGAGCAGCCAGCCCTGAGAGAGACAAAAGATCAAGGAGGGCCTGCCATCCCTGCTGAACTCTGCCTAAAGCCAGGGAGTGGTGGAAAAAGCACTTTTCCTACATGTGATGGCCGGCCAGGTATGTAACCTTGGTAAACTGGAGCAAGTTAATTCACCTCTCTCATCTTCGTTTCCTAATAGGTAACGTGAGAATAATGGGAGCTACAACTTCACAAGGTTTTTGTAGGGACTAAATGAGTTGATGTATATAAAGTGCCTGGCGCAGCTCCTATAACAATGATCATTTAATAAACATTAGGTATTATTATTGATTGTTGTTGCTAAAATGTGTTAGTTAGCAGCAACGTCCACAATAGCCGAACTGTGGAAAGAGCCGACATGCCCTTCAACAGATGAATGGATAAAGAAGATGTAGTCCATATATACACTGGAATATTACTCAGCCATCAGAAAAGATGAATACCCAACTTTTACATCAACATGGATGGGACTGGAGGAGATTATGCTAAGTGAAATAAGTCAAGCAGAGAAAGTCAATTATCATATGGTTTCACTTATTTGTGGAACATAAGGAATAACATGGAGGACATTAGGAGAAGGAAGGGAAAAATGGGGAGGGGGAATTGG
>NC_138382.1:19650694-19663516 GCF_054177405.1 Leptonychotes weddellii | reverse complement strand
GGTGGAGGCCAATACTTTGCCAAACCACGAAACCAAGGTGGCTATGGTGGTTCCAGCAGCAGCAGTAGCTAGGGCAGTGGCAGAAGGTTTTAATTACTGCCAGGAAACAAAGCTTAGCAGGAGAGGAGAGCCAGAGAAGTGACAGGGAAGCTACAGGTTACAACAGATTTGTGAACTCAGCCAAGCACAGTGGTGGCAGAGCCTAGCTGCTACAAAGAAGACATGTTTTAGACAATACTCATGTGTATGGGCAAAAAACTCGAGGACTGTATTTGTGACTAATTGTATAACAGGTTATTTTAGTTTCTGTTCTGTGGAAAGTGTAAAGCATTCCAACAAAGGGTTTTAATGTAGATTTTTTTTTTTTTTGCACCCATGCTGTTGATTGCTAAATGTAATAGTCTGATCATGACGCTGAATAAATGTGTCTTTTTTTTAAAAAAAAAAAAAAAAAGGTGATGGGGATTAAGAAATGCACTTGCTGGGATGAGCACCAGGTGTTATATGCAAGTGTTGAATTACTATACTGTACACCTGAAACTAATATTACACTGTATGTTAACTGGAATTAAAATAAAATAAAATGTACATTTTGGACAACAGTCTTTTATCAAATGTATCTTTTATCAATATTTTCTCCCAGTCTGTGGCTGGTCTTCTCATTCTTCTGACAGTATTTTGGGGGGGGGGGCGCGGAATTTGAAGCAGTCACATGCTTTTATTTTAGGATGTTGTGCAACACTTGCAAACAAGCAGCTTACCTTCCTCAGCTTTACTTACCCATAAAATAGGGCAAGTAAAACTTGCCTTAAGGGAGTTTCTGAGTAAAATGATAATGCACATAAATGTTGGCTAGTGATTACAGATGCAGAAGCAGTTATAGAAGTAGGTCCTTAGGAGATTAAATAAAGTGACAAAATCACTTTAGGAAAACCTATTCCACCCTTAGCACTCTGTACTGAAATTTCTCTTCAAGTGCCTGTTCTCACACTATATAATCAGCTCCTTGGAGACAGGGACTATGTCTACTTTGTAGAGTCAAGGACAAGGTCTGGTTGAATAGTAAGTACTTAACAAGTGATATTTGGGCTGGCACTCACCTGGCCTATGGCCTTAGAAAATCCATTGCCCCTCCCTGGGCTTCAGTTTTCCCACCTGTCAGATGAAGGTGTTAGACTACAAGTCCTCCAATGTCCTTACCTTCCTTCATTCAATGAATACATCTATCTCAATATCAGATTGCAAATGGGAGATAGCATAAGTGATACAACTCTCTTTGGATGCCGACCCTCTGTATTTGGGAAAAGAACTTCATAATCTGGACCAATACTTGAGCTGTTTCTCAATTTAGAAGAGCAAGCCTGCTTCCATGTACATATGAAGTCAGAGTGTATGATTTGTCTTCTGCACACTTCAAACTTTACTGTCTGCACACATATGATCCCTGTTCCCTGATTGCATGGGCCCATCCTACTTTAGTAAAGGAGATAAAAAATGACCACAGACTAGGAATAGGATAAAGAACCACAGAACAATGGAATTACAAACAAAAGAGAAAGCCAGAGGAGAGGAATGTCCACTTTTGAGATTCCTTTCCAGAGCTGCCAGAAGTTGATTCATGCTAGTGATAAAAGTTTGGGTGGCCCTCACAGCAAGAGCTGACCACTTAAGGATCTTACACAGGATTTTTTTTAATATGCTATATAATCAGCCTAGACCATTTTCTCATCCACTAGTTCCAAAAAGGTATACTAGTTTTTTATAACTAACACCCACACCCACACACACAAACATCTTGCTCCAAAGTCTGCAACATGTGAAACCAGAAAAAGTGATTCTCTCTAACTCTTTGCCAAGTCAAAATAACCAGGTCCAAGTGAGTTACCTTTTTTACTCTGGTCACAAAAGAAAGAACATGAATAATGAGTTTAGGAGCAAAATCATGAAAACTTGGGGCAATGTTTTTTGATAGATGCTCCACAGAAATAAATAATTGCAACTACGAAGGCATAGAAGGCTTGACGGTGAGGCCACAAGGTATGTCAGTCTGTGTTCAACAGTGTTTAATGGGTTATTTGGTTCAAACAGATTTTCAAACATATTTTAATAATTTAAACTGCGTTTAGAAAAACAAGATACAGACTTTAATATGCAATTATCGGGTTATATGACACTGAAGATCACAAAAATTTAACTTATCCTGCCAGGTTAAACCATTTATTATTTTTTACACATTTCAGAAGAAAGCCTCCCTTACTAGGTTTATGCATTTTCTGAACTTTTATAAATGTCTAACTGAAAAAATTAAAGGTCTACACCCATATTTTTAAAAACTCCCTCATGTTAAAGCACCCAAGCAAATACTTGCTACATCACAGGATGTTCTGCTCAGTCATGTACTGGAAAGACTCACGCATGTCTATTTGGCAAAAGCCCTTGACAGCTCAGTAGTCACTTGTTCAATTATAATTGAATCAGTGACACATAGCATACTATAGATAGCTTTGATGTTTACCGTAAGTTAGGGATGACCTTCCTATTGAAGTTAAGGAATTCAAGCACTTATTAGATGTGGTTATGACTCAACTTGAAAACCAAACTTTTTCTACTGCTCCTCTTTTAAGTATTTGGATCAGTTTAACTGAGGAATGTCCTTAGCTGAATGCATGCCATTAAAAAAAGGGTGACCATTACAACTATGTGTCTGCATGAGCCATGAATTCCATGATAGGGTAAACCAAACCAGACAGAAATAAGTTGGATGCTGAATAATATAAGACTATGACTTCTAGTCATGAGCTCAGATTTCAAATTTTGGTGTTTTCTAAAACAGTCTCATTATTCTCATGGATTGGCTTTTTTTTATTATTTTATTTAAAGATTTTATTTATTTATTTGTGAGAGAGAGCATGAGAGGGGAGAGAGTCAGAGGGAAAAGCAGACTCCCTGCTGAGCAAGGAGCCCTATGTGGGACTCAATCCTGGGACTCCGGGATCATGACCTGAGCCGAAGGCAGTCGCTTAACCAATGAGCCACCCAGGCACCCTAGAATGGCTTTTTAATAGTAAATATTTTAAATTTGAAATTTAAAATGTATTTATAGAATTAAAACCAATTTTAAATAGTTTGTATTTTAGAATTCTACAAAAGATTTCATTTTTAGTAAAGATTTTTTGCTGCTGAAAAAATTAAATCACTATAGTAGTAGAAAAAGCATTAATAGACTTGGACACAAACCATATTTCTGACATTTTACTGTCTGTGTGACATTAGAAAAATTATTTAAGCGCTCTAAATTTCTCTTTTGTGAAACTAGAATAATAATCTACTACCCTGAAGATATAATAACCTTTCCATGTTGACATACTCATGTGGACATGTAATCTTGCTATTAGTATTGGTTGATAAATATGGAAAATAATTCAAACTATCATGAATCCTCTGTAACAGCTCTAGACAGCCTCCTCCCCCTGCCCAGGATCTCTCAAAATGTAAAATATTGTCAAACAGGGAAGAAAAACTCAGAATAACCTTAGAATTTTTCACTATAATGCTTAATACCTACAAAATTCTAAAGGAAACTATGTTCCAAGATTCTGTGTCTTTGATATAAAGATATAGAATACATGAAAATATGCTCAAGCATTAAAGACGGACAGTTGTTATCTAATATGGCAGCCACTAGCCATATGTGGCTACTAAAATTTAAATTAACTAAAATTAAATAAAACTTAATATTCAGTTACTTAGTCACACTAGCCACATTTCAAGTGTTAGAGCCACATATGGCTAGTAGTTACTGTATTGAACAGCACAGATACAGAACATTTCTATCACCAAGAAAAGTTCTATTGGACAATGCTTTTCTAAAGCATGAAAGAGCTCAGGAATATAAAACTTAGGAGGCCTTTATCCAATTAACCAAGAGGTGAATAAAAAAAAGAATTCAGGGCTATAAAAATTATAGTTACAGAATAGAATGTAAATATAACTTGATGATATTAAAATAATAATATAATAATACATAGACAAAAATGGGTGGGGAAATGGGAAGTTTAATTTTCCTCATATTTAAAGACAGAGTAAACGTTGGAACACATAGCTAAAAAGGAAAGAAAAAAAAAAAAGACTCCAATCTTATGGTCTATCCATACTGATTTGATGAGAAATTTTAAAGGGACACTTTAGGAAGCTCCCTATTTGCGTTAAAGAGATTTAGCTAAAGTTCAGCAATTACTTCAGTTTCACTTTATCTGCCTTTCTTGCTGAAATACAATGCCAGTATGACTAAAAAGATGTATAATAAATGTTAATGACAGTTATTTTGGGATGTGGAATTTTGAGAGTTTTTTTACTTTCTTTTGTAGTTTTAAATTTTGATTGACATTTTTATAATAAGCACTCATAATTTTTGCAAAAACAATCAAATTATTCTTTAAAAAGAGATGCTTAGATAAAATAAAAAAGAATATGGAGAAACATAAAATAAGAATATAAAATTGGAATGACTTTATGGTAATAAGAAAAATATGTATACATCTGAATAAGGATTAGAAGGCAACATTTTAAAAATGAAAAGTGGTTTTATTAAATATTTTCCTTGAAACTTTTGGTATATTTTTAACAATACAATTACATGTGTTTTGAATTGTTTTACCAGGAGCAGAGCTTCACTTCAATCAATCATTTGCACTCTGGCTGACATGAGAACTGAACTAATCACCTTGGCCTTTCATTACAAGTAGCCACCTAAGCATTTGAAAGAGCCTGTTTAGGTTGGAGTAGAAGCAATGTTTTTGAGTTTTAGGGCTAAGTGGACAGACCCTCGAGTGCAGTAGCTCCTGGAATTGGTAGGGTTGAGAAGCAGCTATAAGAGATCCAGATGTAATGAGAGTGATGAGATCCCACAGGAGCTGCCTAGAGAATACCAGACAGTTCCCTGACATTTGAACTATTTTTAGATTCACCAACCAAAAGCATAAGGCTGTATGTTAACATGGAAAGGTCCTTCAGAAACATAATTTTTATGTGTATATACACATACACACATACATAATTTATTATTGAAAGAAGTTTTAGATAATGTTTTGTTCATGCCTTCTAACCTACCTTTTGTAGACTTTAAAAGTATCTATAAAAGAAGGACACTGTTCTCTATTCATTCTATCCTCCATGTTTGCCTTAGGTCTAGAATAATTTGCTACCATCCTCTCTCTTAAAATTCCCCAAGCCCAATCTAAATTCAAGGTCCAGGTCAATGCCACTTCACTCAGGAAATCTTCCTTGTGTTCCAACTAGAAATAATCTTTCTTTCCTTTAATCTCCCATATCCCTTTATTCCCTTATGAGTTTACATTATGATTGTTGTCACACATATCTTATCTTCCCTAAAGGCAAGATTCAAGTCAGGTTTACCTCTACATCTTCCTCTTCCCATCCAGGGTCAAGGAGTGTGACTTAAACACAGACACACTGTGTAAATGCAAAAATGAAATATTTACAAAATAGGTCCCATGCATTAGCTTTGCAAGATGTTTGTCAAAAATGTGTCCTATGTTCAAGTAAACTTGATACAACCTGTATAATCTATTCCTTTTTAGAATATTCATAATGAATATTAAAATTACTGAGAAGCCAAATGGTTAAGAAACTTATTTTACTCCATTCACCTCCACATTAACACAGAATCCTTTCTCTTTCCTTTCTTTTTTCTTTTTTTTTTAAAGATTTTATTTATTTATTTGACACAGAGAGAGAAAGCACAAGTAGGCAGAGAGGCAGGCAGAGAGAGAGAGGGAGAAGCAGGCTCTCCACTGAGCAGGGAGCCGGATGTGGGGCTCGATCCCAGGACCCAGGGATCATGACCTGAGCCGAAGGCAGCCGCTTAACCGACTGAGCCACCCAGGCGCCGCTTTTTTTTCTTTTTTATAAGGATTACACTATAGTGGACTCTGTTGGTGCCTTGTCCATATCCCACCAGCCCTGCTGAGATCACTTGTAGATACTTCCCTTATAAGTCAATGGTTTCCTACATCTCTCGCCTTGAGGCATTATCTGGCCATTGGAGCATGTCCCACAGGCTCAGGAAATCCCAGGAAGTTACTTCCTGGAGAAACTCATGAGAGATAGCAGTTGGAAAATAGCTACCCCAAACCCCTTACCCCTCAGTAGGGTAATTCTGAGTTATGCTCTACACAGTATCTCAAAGGGTCTTAACAGGATTGAGCAAAACAAAATAAATCAAAAGAGACTAAAGACAGCTTGTGTGATGTTTGTTCAGAATGACATTGTTGATGAAGTTTAGGTGGCTAAAGATTCAACATGAGTATGACTGAAAAAGGCATAACTATATTTTCCTGAGAAGAAATGGACAATTCAGGTTATGTCACAAAAATCTTTCTTATACCAGCATTACCCTTAACCCTTGTCATTATAAACATTTTTTTAACCTACTTCTCTCCCAAAGGTAACAAGAATAGTTAGCATAAAAACATGAGCAAATCAAATGAAATTCTAATCAAATTTAATTTTAAGATATTAGAAAAATTTTCAGCCCACCTAAATTCTTACAGTTCTCAGGGTTTTAGAGCCCGTTCCAGCTCTAGTCCCAGTGACTAGTTGTGTTGTCCATTGAGACCCATCTAGTATAGCGACATCACCAGAAAACTTTTCTTGATCCTCTCCCCAGTCATTTGCGATCTCTACCTTTTTAAAATCCTTAGAACTCTCCATGCTGATGTTAACATGCTTAGCTTATTTTATGTCTCTTACTTAAATGTCAGCAAGCTGAGGTCAGGAACTATGACACATGCCATTGCATGTTCCAACACATCTCTCCAATAAGAAGTGCCCAATAAGTATTTAATGAAATGCTGAATCCTGGCAGCCAATCAGCCTTTGTAGCAGTGGATAAGAAATTATTTAAAAATATTTCTGCAGACCTTTTCCTACTAATCTGGAGGCAGAAATAACTGGAAATTTTAAATGAATACTTGTTCCTTCTATTAGGATAGCCCTATGAACAGTTCTGAAATATGCCAAATTTTTCTTCCTCTTTTCTGTATCATTTCAACCAAAGTCCTCAGTGCTCTCAAACTGTTTCTTTGCTGTCTAGGATACATATTATGCTTCTTTCTAAGCAAAAGACCCCATAAACTTCTAATATTTTGCTATTTCACCATTAAAATTAATCTTTCCTGTATCTCTTTCATTTAGCATTCTGGTTTCTAATAGAGACAATGTCTCCTTTACCAAAAATGTATGATGAGGAAGTTAATGTGTTAACTAACTAAAGTATGATTCTTCACTGGTATTATCCCTGCTATAAACTATTTAAATCTTATCCCTTATAAAAGTTACTTGGGGGCGCCTGGGTGGCTCAGTTGGTTAAGCGACTGCCTTCGGCTCAGGTCATAATCCTGGAGTCCCGGGATCGAGTCCCGCATCGGGCTCCCTGCTCGGCGGGGAGTCTGCTTCTCCCTCTGACCCTCCCCCCTCTCATGTGCTCTCTCTCTCTCTCTCATTCTCTCTCTTTCAAATAAATTAAATTAAATTAAATTACAAAAAAGTTACTTGGACAAGCTAACCAACCAATCAGATCAACACAGGAAGATTTGGACAGATGAGACTGTCCATGCACCTTAAAATCACACCAATTCAGGTATGAACACACACAGCCATACAAATTGTACACTACTATACTACGTAAGTCTTTGATAACATTCACACAGAAAACAAACTGAAGAGTACACCCCTGAGCTGTGCAGTGTACAACCTGCACAACCACACACAGTAGCTCTTCACCAAATAAACAGCTGCTCATTTTTCTCGTGTGTTAAGAGGTCCTACCCACACTTTTTCTACTCCAATTCCTAATTTCTAGCTTATTTCAGTTCAACCTAGAGATAAATAAATGTTTATAAATACTAAATATTTGGCCAATTTGCATTTTTTCTAAAAGAAAATTAATCCAGAGAAGCCCACATTTGATGTTATAGAGACAAAAAGTGTACAGTTTTCCAACCCCAGATGCTAAGGGTATAATGTGGATTAAAGATAGGTTTCCTAAACCCTTTGAATTAAATTCTGCTATTTAATTTATTTTTGCCAAAATCCCATCATTTTCATGCAAGTGTATACAGGCTCCTAAGAAACTGTGAATCTCTGAGATTTCTTCAAGGCCTTCTGTAGACCTTAATGTCCTTCATTAGTATTTTCTAGACTAGCTACAATAGAACATTTGAAATCCTATTAGTGAGGGTGTCGGCAGTACACTTGGCCTTTAAGAGGAACTTAATATTCAGCCTGATGAATGTGAATTTAGGAGCTGAATCCTCATTTCTTGCTCACGCAGGGTCGAAAACCTCTCACCACCACAGCTGTGCCCAGCCCATGTTTAAGTCGGCAAAAACTCCAACTGAAGATCTGCCTTCTCCTATTTCTCTCCCACCTAGATTTAATTCTCTACAGCCTATCCGAGTTACAAATGAAAGTTTTAAATTCTAGGCACTGAAAGGTATTTGGACTACAGCATGCTCTTTTCCAATGCATTTCTACCAAGGAATCCCATTTAATTCCAAGCCAGTGAAATAAAAAGCTACATTGATTAAAACTCTTGAGATTCAGATCAACTTTTAAGGAGGCACTGAATCTTTTTAACATCTGCTTCCTTACCAGCAAAGGTAATACATCTTTAAATAATTTGTAAGTGTGTTAGAGCTGCCTCACAGTTATTGAGAGCTCTCCTTTGGTAAATAGGGGCTGCAGGCTTCATATTTCAGACAGCTGTCATCCATTAAATATTTTAATATTGAGGGGAATTAACTTTCATATCAATAGCAATGATGAAAAAACTTATCTTCGTAGCCAGGGCAGACGATGTCAGTGCATAACTTGTCATTTTTCTAATTCAGCTGCTTCCATTTGATTTGGAATTAGAACTAGGACCTCAGAAACCAGAGCCACGGCATCCTCACACAAAGGCTGTTTCAAATTATGTGCAGCAAGTTTTTAAGCACATTAGCAACTAGAACAAGCTGTCCTCATGCTAACTGGCCTTGCTTTGTTCTTGATGGTGGAAAATCTCGCTTTAACTGCTCTCTAATTTGTTGCAGAACGCTACTGCACCAGCAGCTGCCCTGGCACAGGATTAAACACACAAGAAAACATTATTTTTCCACACAAATTATTAGCAGTGCCAAAAGCCACAAAATCCTATTTTGAAAAAAAAAAAATCTTTTCTTCTCATCCCCTTTTCTTTTTCCTCCCCTATAAAACAGCCTGCAATGAATTACACCTCAGTGTTTTTTTTTTTTTTTAAGATACTCCCCCAACACACACTTTCAGTGTAAACATACAGAGAGGGTATTCCATTCTGTTTTTGATAAAACACAAAAGATTCAAAAATGGGGCAAGGGGAAACTTACCACCGCACATATAATTAATATGTCAATGAATGAGGACTCCTGAGGGGCGGATACACGGGACTGTCGGGAAACCTACTTGCCTAGTACCACATACACTTGTTCAAAAACTACAGGAGGAAATACATAAAGTAAGCCTCCCTCTGTTCTAATCTTGGTCTGATTACAGCTATTTCAGTGCAGCAGTTAAACATCTTGCCAAAAGGAAGAATTGACTTGATTGCTGCTTCAGAGGGGAATTTATTAGAATGTCTGCAAATAATTGTTGAGAAGACAATTGTGCCTGCCCTCATTGTCTTTCTCATTTGGTGGGCTTACCACAACTGCTTTTTTTCTTTAATTACATTTGTTAGGGAATATCATGAGGACCTTTCAGGTCAATGCATACCTGTGTCCTGGTTTTGAGGAAGGCTTCAAAACAACACTTACTGTTAAATAAAGAAAAAGAAGTGGCCGTTAACCCTTATTTCAGACAAGACCAGACGACTGCCTTTTTCACTGTGGGAGGTAGGGAACAGGTTAGGGGTCTAAGTATCACAGAAGTATCTCCAGTAGACTCCTGCCATCTCCTGATCACCCCTTTTGACTGGGACAGTCTGACATCTGACTGGCAATAATGAAGTTCATCCACTGACCTCAGTACCATGGAAAAGAGGCTCTTAGAGGTGGACAGCAAAGACAGCCCACGAAGGAAGTGAGGTTGACCATTTGGCTTTCAGGGCGTACCTACACACAGCTTGCTTCATTGGTTCCCAGTTCCCATTGCTCTCCTGGCAAAAAGCTGGCCCTGGAATATTCCTGGATGAAGTTTTCTTCCTCTCACTATAAAAATTCTAGGAATAGAGTGATGTGCTGGTGAGTACAAAGTTCTACCGCACACTTATTCTTTAAGGTTAAGGAACTGAAAAATAGGCATCCTAAAAATCTCCATGAGATTTCCTGATCCAGGTTCAAAGCTACTCTCTGGCCTTCACATTTTCCCAATGTGCCTCTCTCTTTAATTGTGCTGTCTTTTTGCATCCTTAATACTCACTCTCTTGATCACAGTTATGTCGACTCTCAAAAATGGTTGGATGCAATGATTTGAAAAAGGCATGCATTCAAAGCTGCTTTTATTAAAAATTTCATTAAGGGATTTGCAACCTTCTCCTTTGCTTGCTGTTCCAGCTTCTCTCTGAGCTGCAAGTCAGAAGAGTCCACCCAGAGGCATTCACTGAAAATTCATCACACATCATCAGTAATTAAGCACAGGACTGTCCAGGATGGATGGAAATAAACAACCAAGAATTCTGAGCCACCTGTTTGTACCTTAAATTCACATGGTCAAGCAGTGTCTGAAATTTAGGACCAAATCAAAGTCTGCTAAATGTAAGTGACATAATTAAAGAGAAAAGTAATCTGTTTTACATAAATGCATTACCATTAGGATACATTTTCTGACTTTTTAGTCAACCATGTAGACCATCTACAGAAGGAAGAAACTGGGATTTTTTTCAATGAATAAATGACTGTTTTAGTTCTATCTAGGTGTATGTATGTTGCTTCTGAGTTCCTTCTAACAGAATGCCAATTCTGTTTTTGCATTGTTTGAATATATCCTCATAGAAGGCATTAACTGTGTTTTCCTTACATATTTTTAGCTATGCTGTTTACAGACTAGAGAGAGAGTATAAAATATTTGGTGCTAATGAAAACAAAGTCTATAATTACTATTGATTTCTCCTTCCCCTATGTCCTTTCCCCTACTGCCCCTTGTAGATAATACCTAGCAGGAGATGACCAAACACCATAATAGCAGGCATTTCTCCCCCTCCAGACACCATTTTACTACATGATTCTCAGTACCAGGCTATATAAAGGTTGCTGATCCCTAAACCAGCAACCTCAGCATCACCTGGGAATTTGTTAGAGAAGCAAATTCTCAGACCCCAACCTAGACCTACTGAATTAGAAGTGTGTGCAGCACAGCAATCTGTGTCTTAAGAAGCCCTCCAGGTGATTCTTACGTTTAAGAATGACTACTCTCACCAGTATGCCCTCCAACATACCCCACTGGCAGAGTGAGATGCTTTCACACTTTCCCACAACATTGCCATACCTTCTGCTGGCCTCTGGTTTCCTAGAGTTCCCCTTTGGGGCTCCCCACTCAGGCTAGTCCTTTGAAAGTGGACCTCATATTTCAAAAAGACCCCTTTTTCTGGGTTCTCTATCAGAATCTTTATCTTTTTTTTTTAAAAGATTTTATTTATTTATTTGAGAGAGAGAGAATGAGAGAGAGAGAAAGCACATGAGACAGGGGAGGGTCAGAGGGAGAAGCAGACTCCCTGACAAGCAGGGAGCCCGATGCGGGACTCGATCCAGGGACTCCAAGATCATGACCTGAGCCGAAGGCAGTCGCTTAACCAACTGAGCCACCCAGGCGCCCCAGAATCTTTATCTTCATAGTAACCTTTTCTGACCCTAGGGAGAAATTGCTCAGTCTGAATAAATAAATGTCTAATGGTGGAATTATGATCCTTGAATCAAACAAATGGGAAGGAGAAAATTGTAAGAGACTCCTCAGTACCTTTCAAATCATGTCATATAAATAGTCACTAAATATGGCTATATGGGAGGCTTCAAGAATTGTGCCAGATCTGGGTTTGCTAACTTTTGATGACAAGCCACTTACTTAAACTTCCTCATCAACAAAATGGGCCTCAAAATATCTTCCTTACAGAGTATTTGTGAGAATTCGTGATACTTTCCAAAAATGCATCTTGTATTGTGCCTAGCACAGAAGAGATACTCAACAAGTAGAAAATCCATTAGTATAATGGAATGAAGGTGACTTTAGAGTCAAGGTGACATGAGCTGTAGTCCCAGACCTATTGTGACTCTAGGGAAATTATACTGCCTCTCTGAGTCATAGCTTCCTTCTCTAAGTGGAAATACTATCTATTTCCACTATGATATCTATTGTCCAAGGATGTCTTGAGGCTTAGATTAGATAATCCTATATAAACTGTGGAACACAAACAAAAAGATGCTCATCTTCTTTTCCCCTGCTTATGAATATGAGATAGGGAGAAAAAGTGATGAAGGTAAGAACCATATAGGAACAAAACTGACCTGCATTAATGATCTGGTTATATTTTACTAGTTTTGTAGCCTTAGATGAGTTAGTTAATTAATGTGAGTCGTGTCTTCCACATTTATTGTAGTTGAACAACTACTCCAATCTTTCAAGGTTGCTGTAAGGCTTAAATGCAGTGATGAATGTGGGCAAAAAGATTAACATAGCAATCGGCTTAGAGCAGGCCCTCCATATAAGTGGGTTTCGTTATTATTATTATTGCCATTGTTACTATTAAGTGGTGGCTATTTCTTGATGGCCCAACAGTTGTAAAACCTTATTTGA
>NC_138382.1:19641176-19650594 GCF_054177405.1 Leptonychotes weddellii | reverse complement strand
TGCACTGAACTGCATGCTATAGTTAGAAGAACATTTTTTAGAACTGTAGATTCTGAACTACCTGAGGGTAGTTTTGCACCCAGTTTTGCACTGGCCTCCACCATTACTGCTCAATAAATAACACTGAATTACACTAAATCTGAATAACACACAAAGCTGCTTTCTTCATTTTTAGTTGATTGGTTGTTAGAAAATTAGATACCAAAAACACCACTTCTCAAGTACAAGCCTCTAATATTTCTAATACTATAGCTAAGGCATGTATATTTTTTAAGTATGCTGCACATTTCTGAAGAACTGATTTCTATTTTTACTTTTTATCTATTTCATTGAGATACAACTGAGATATAACATTATATTAGTTTCAAGTATACAACATAGGGATTCAATATATGTATATATTATGAAAGATCATTGCAATAAGTCTAGTTAATCCATCACCACACATAGTTACAAATTGTTTTTTTCTTGTGATGAGAACTTTTAAGATCTACTCTCTTAGCAACTCTCAAATATGCAATATGGTACTATTAACTATGGTCACCATGCCATACATTACATCCCCAGGACTTATTATTGTATAACTGGAAGTTTGTACCTTTTGACTCCCTTCATCCATTTTGCCTACCCCCAGCCCCCATCTTTTCTTTAAAACTCATAATTTGCAGCAGACTTGTCAAGGAACTTCCTCTCACCCTTCAGGACACATAGAGAAACTGAAGATCAAAGATGTTAAACCACTTGCTTGTCTTTGTACCCACAAGTTCTGGGACAAGAGACTAAATTACTCCCTTTGACCCTCTACCTTTTAAAAATAAACCTTTGTAGAAAGAAGGGAGGGAGGGAGGTAGGCAGGGTGTGAGGGAGGAAAAAAACTGGAGAATCCCACGCCTGGGTGGCTCAGTCGGTTAGGCGGCTGCCTTCGGCCTGGGTCATTATCCCAGGGTCCTGGGATCGAGTCCCACATAGGGCTCCTTGCTCAGCAGGGAGCCTGCTTCTCCCTCTTTCTCCCTCTGCTTGTGTGCTCTCTCTGTCAAATAAAATCTTAAAAAAAAAAACAAAACTGGAGAATTCCATGAGCTCCAAACCACAGCCCTACCTTACTCCACCTCCACCTCACCCACCCCAAGTGTACAAAATGACTCAATTCAACAAATATTTATTGAGTACCCACTATGTGCCAGACAGATACTGTTCTAGGCACTGATTAGAACAGAACAGGTGCTGATTCAAACCTGAATTCTCATATCTGCCAATCATCTTTCCTCACACCCAGAATATCCTGGGGTTTGTCATCTGACACTTCCAAGTCTTTGCCAACTTGCCTCAGGTCATGAATAATCCTTAGGAACTGGCTCTTTATTGTTCCTGTAGTTACCAGGTGATGATGCCAGTGCCAGCCATCTGGGATTTGGGTTAGTTTTTTCTTTTTTTTTTGGTCTATGGAGTTCTTGTATTCCTAAAAGAGTAAGTGTGACTCCCAGTTCTTCCCTAAGGAATAATGTTTTTCTCTCAGGACCCAGAATCAGACTTTCCAGTACTCTGAGTTTTTGTAAGCAGGCTCCAGTCTCCAACCAGGACATTCAATTCTGCTGCCATATCCTCATTCAGTCAGTGTACAGGCATTTTCCATCAACTCACTCATTTTAGTCTTGGTTCCCAGACTCCATGTCTCCAGTTGCTATGGGAGGTTGATAATGATTCAAGAATTAAAGTCTGAAATGAGAGCAGCCCCAGAGACTGTTCTTCACAAACAGAATTTAAGCGAGGTGTCTAAAACTCTATTGTCTTCAGGGATTGGGCAGATAATGTACATATATAAAGCCATCGATGTATAACACAGTGGGGAGGGACGAAGTCTGTGTAAAATGGAGAAAGCATGCAAATTCCAGTTAAAAAAGAAAATGCTGGGCAAGCCACAAAGTCACAGCCTCTGCAGCTCTTCAAGGGCAGGATGGAGGCTTCTTGGGCTTTATAGCCCCCACGCTTGGCACATTACCTGCACTTGGTAGGTCCTTAAGTCAATAATGAGTGAAAGAACAAAGAAGTGAGTGAACAAATAAACCAACATGGAAGAGCTGAAATGGAGACTTTAGATTGTTCCTCCCAATATGGGAGTTGATAAGGTTCATTCATTTGGGGGTTTTTTGTTCCCAAAACTGTGTCCCTGAGACCTTTCCAAACTTAAAATAATCTTCAAATTAGTCTGTCTAAAGGATTTCATTGTGGGGGGAGGAGATTCATTATAGGTAGGTAGATAGGTAATCAACGGATAGACAATAAATATTAATATTAATGCTTTCCTTTGAAACAACTCAGTGTATAATACATTTTAAAAATTCAGTATCAACTCCTCTGATGTGGCAACAAATCAAATGAAGAGAGGAAAAGAGAAATAAATGAAAGTAGGAGAGGAAAATACATGAGCAACTAGAGTCATGGGCTCACTTTATGGATGAAGTTATCTCAGTCCAAGTTGTCCTCAGGCATCAAAGTCGCTCCATTCACTCTTCTCTGAAAGTGTGTATGGAGGCAGATAGTGAGCACAGGCTTTGAATGATCAAGGATAAAAGAGGTATGAGTACTTCAGGCCTAGCAAATTCCCTCTTGCACTGTTGCTGCGCTGACCCTTCTGGCGGCAATCCAGGAAAGAGGGCATTATTTTGTATTCCACACGGCCCTATAACTTCAGGGTCTGGAGATGATGGCAAGTGACTTTAGAGCCAATCTTCCAATCCTCCAGGAACATGCCAAAGTACTCACAAAAGCTGCCAGAATCCCATGTTCTCATGAACCAGTCCTATCCCTTGGCTGCACCTCACCCTTTCTCTTCTTGCTCTGTTCTTCCGGTCTTCTCTGCCTGTCGCGCCCTGATCCTGGGTTCCAGTGGACCCAGTGTGACCAACTCCTCAACAGTCTGACTTTCTCCTTATTCACTACACATTTCCATATTGATGGCACTGAGTTCCCAGTAACTTATCAGTGGCCTGATTCCAGGACTGTATTCATTTCCTATGGTTGCTGTAAAAAAAAAAAAAAAATAGCATAAACTTGGTGGCCTACAATGCCAGTAATGTATTCTCTTACAGTTCTGGAGGCCACAAGTCTAAAATCAGTATCACTGGTCCAAAATCAAGATGTTGGTAAGGCCACACTCCCTTCAGAGGCCCTCAGGGAAGAATCCACTCCTTGCTTCTTTCAACTTCTGGTGACTGCCGGCATTCCTTGGCTTGGGACTACAGTATCCCAATTTCTGCCTCTGTGGTCACATTGCTTCCTCCTCTTCTGTATGATCTCCCTCTATTTCTGTCCCTATAAGGACACTTGTGATAGCATGTAGGGCCCACACAGATAATCCAGGATATCTCATTTCAAGATCCTTAATTTAATCACACCTACAAAGACCTTTTTCCCAAATTAGCTAAACATTTATAGTTTCTTTTTTTTTTTTAAAGATTTTATTTATTTATTTGACAGAGAGAGACACAGCGAGAGAGGGAACACAAGCAGGGGGAGTGGGAGAGGGAGAAGCAGGCCTCCCACCGAGCGGGGAGCCCAATGTGGGGCTCGATCCCAGGACCCTGGGATCATGACCTGAGCCGAAGGCAGACGCTTAACGACTGAGCCACCCAGGCGCCCCACATTTATAGTTTCTTGGGATTAAGAGGTAGATATGTTGGCTGAGGTAGGGGAAGGAGGCACAGGCTTTTTTTTTTTTCCAGCTGATTACAAGGACCTTCTCCTATAATCTGATTCCATTAACAGCTCCAACCCCAAACCAAGAGTATTGTTCCCCCCGAGAGTTACAGTGTTGTTCCATTTGAATGCTTATAGCTAAATGCCACAATCATCTTAGGTGTGAAAGTGCATTAACCTAAGAAGTTTCCCAATTATAAAGGTCCGTCTTGTTTAATGCCTGCTTCTTTGTCTGGTTTTCCACAGATCTTAAATCAACAGCAGTCTGTATTCTTTTCCTCACTGTAATAGTCCATTATACTTTCCCAATTCCCCTTTTCCTCTCTGGCATCCAAAATGGGGATGGTGGAGGGAAAATGGGGATGGTGAGAGATTAACAGTCTATGGACCCATTCCTAAATCTGGCGTTGTTATCTCTCCTGAAGTAAGTCTCTATCACTCCTAGGAGATCTCACATATGTGCCTGCCACCTCTTTCCAGCCCAAGATTTAGACAGGGCACAAGTTAGGTCCAGATGGACTCACAGCTCTCTTAAGAAAGTAAACTTCTCTCAGCTTTTCTAGAGATGAGAACGGTGGCTTCTCCACTTTCCAGCCTGAGAAAGCTCTCTTGGGGAGACCCGTACTGTGCTCATGTTTGTTCAGGTGGCTTGATATTCGCCACAAGACATTCTTTCCCAAGCAGCCTCAAAAGACAACCTTCTGCTTCTGTGAAATATGTGGATTGAGTTTCTTTGAATGAAAAGGCACAGCATATTCAGCTCACTTAGAGGAACTCATAAGCCTTCCACTGTGGGGAAAGTGTTAGTCGAACCAGCCAAAGGATGCCACCCAAGCGTAACCAGGAAAGTGGTTTCCTACTTGAATCCAAATATGATTTGGGCTCTTTTGGGGGTGGATTTATGTTTCTTTCAACTATAGCACTTGGGACAGAAGAAACTTCTTTTGCCAAGAAACAAAGAACATGCTCTGTACCCTTTATCAGTTCTCATAAGAGTTTTCCAATTCTCCTCATGCTGTGCTGAGAAAGAAAACAAAAATTATCCATGGCTTTGTAAAACTCTGTTGCTTTTGGGAAATGTTCTTTTCTGGGCAGTATGAAAATCAGTCTCTGACTAAAACAGAGGAAAATTAAAGTGATATGTTTTTCTAATCCTAAGGTTTTAAGAAAACAATGAGACATTCATGCTGTAGAAATTGTTAAATTTGTTCAAAATCCAAAAATAGTCTTGGAAAAGCCTAGGACCCTTTACGGATGTGCTGGGACCTATACTTTAAAGAGTTTGCTAATAAAGGACTACAATGCCCAAATCCTTTAAGTAACAGGATGGAGTTTTATTGACATAGAGAATGCCTTTTGGAGGGAGGGGGAGAAGCAGTTCCAGGCCAAGACCACATTGGAGATGAGGCCAGCAAGCTATAAATGAGGCTGAGCATGGATATGGTTAGCTGTCTGCTACAGAAGCCCCATCATCAAAAGAGCAAAGCTTGTCCCCTTTTAATTGAGGGAACAACTGTTCTTTCTGCTGATTCCACACTTGCTTCTGCACCATGACCATCAAAACAAGTAATCAATAAGCCCAGAAGTACTTGTTAGGCCATCTGAAGAGCTATCAGGAAAAAATAAATAAATAAATCCTGGTTTTCAAGAGTAGATCAGAATGCAAAACTTTTTTCTTCACTCTTGGCCCTGACAAGATTGGAGCTCTGATTTCTTGGCTAATGGCTTTAATTTTGACCTCAGCTAAGCCTCTTTCAAATGCTGCCTTTATTGTTTTCAGAGCAACCACTTTCCTTATATTTGAAAAATGTATGCACGTATGAATACATATGTATTTTACTTCAGTTCTTTTCCTTTGGGATATTGAACTAAGAGGAAAAAGATGATCATGTGACATTCAGTGGATGTTTGCTAACATTCTTTGTTTCTAAATCTCCTGATACTTAATAATTGGCTATTTATGTTGCACCAGAAGAGACCACTCTGTAGCACTCTGCACATATCTCCCACTTATGACCTCAACTTCCTCCAACTCTCTCTCTTTAACATTAAAAAAAATGTATTCATGATTCAGCTCAGATACTACATTTTCTGGGAAGACTTCCTAATCCTAGCTCCCACTCACTGACACAGGCTGGGGTAAATGTCTCTCCTCTGTGCTACCATGGAAATCTCTGCACTGCTCTAACACCAAACATACTGTCCTAAGATGCTTTTTAATGGGGAATTAAAAAGCATCATATCCCCAGTGCCTGGCAAAAAGTTGCTAATCGATAAATGCTCCTTAAACTTCACTATATTTAGAGTATTCTTCCTTTCCCATTCATAAGAATTTATGGACCCCCAAAACTTAAAGATGACTTATCTTCATCAGTAGCATGTCTTTGTAGTCCCATTTGTAAAAGAATTTTTCTTTTCCTAGACTAGGCCTGAGCTATGAGAAAAGAAATATTTCATCTTCAGTTATAGACAGAGATATTCCTATAGCTAAGATGACCTGAATGTTGATTTCTACACACTGTGCCTCTGGCACTTCTGAAAGAAACATTGTTCTTAAAGCGATTGAAGGGATTTAGGGTTTCACTGAACCATGATGTAGGCTGCCTCCGCTGAACTGCTGAATCAGTTTGCCTGCCACCAGAATCCAGTCTCCAGAATAAAGCAACATTAAAAGAAAATTAACCTTCATAATTCCTTCCCCAACAGATTTTGTTGTCCACATGGGATTACACACAGGATGACCAAGTTTCCCATAACCTTAACCAATGGTCCTGAACTCCCCATCCTAGGCTGATGAGCACAAGAATCCAAATCCCTTTTCTCCTAAGGGCTAATCCTTTTCAATGAGATGTTCACAGACCTACGTTATTAATGTAGATTTAAAGAAAAGGACGGGGGAGGGGGGACAATCACATTCTCAAGGAATTCAAGGTTGCATGACTGAAAAGGGAACTCAAGATTTTCACGCTTAAATGTTCATAACTGAAGGTCCTGCCGGGTGTAAAATGTGTGCACATCGCTTATTCCAATGGACATCTTAGATAAAGGAGATCATCTGGCTTTATATTTAATAAAATGATCTTTCAGGGTACTAAAGATAAGACATGAGAAGCTATCGTTGAGCTTTCAAAAGCCTACAATGGCCTGATTTTAAATCAAATGAAAAATTTCATTTCAGATCAAATCGGTAAAAATCTGGATACAGGCCAGAAAAAAAAAAAAGTAGCAAAACTCAAACATATGAGCAGAAGTAATTAATCATGAAGCTGAGATCCAGAAAGAACACTGAAAAGTCATTTGCCTCTTCCTCCAGCCTCCAGCACAACTCCTTTTAACTACTCTGAGGTGAATGTATATACCAGTGGATCCCAGACATAAACCACAGACCTATGGGTGGCAGCGCTAAGAATTATTAAAAGAGGCCCAAAAATCCACATGAGCAGCAAATGTTGGCTGGGACTGACTAAGCAATATATCTCACCAAACTTAAAATAACACTGATTAACTGCATTTAAAGTTTAATTACTTTTTTTAGTAAGCTCTATACCCACTATGGGGCTCAAACTCACAACCCCAAGATCAAGAGTCACATGCTCTCCCAACTGAGCCAGCCAAGCGCCCCTAACAGATACTGATTTCAAAGTGTTACTGATTTCATAGCAGTTTTTCTTTTTCAAATGGTTTCTCAAACAACAGACCCTGTAAGTATCACTACATTCAGGGTTGGAAACAGGGGACAATGATATGTGAATATTTTTAAAAGTTAACTTTTTATAAAAGAATAACATCCATACATGTGAATATTTTTGACATTAAAATGTTAGAAATTACTGTACTATACATTTTTATCAATAATCCAGAACACGTTTGCATATATTGCACATTCACTTTATTCCAGGGCTTCTTAATCTTCATAGGCATTAAGGTCTTCAAAAAGTATAATCTAAATTCTTCCTCCACACTTTTCCTGAGCTTAATTTATTATTCCTTTCTGAAGTTACAGGATGATTACTATAGTTCGTCATATAGCCAATGACTATTAACTTACCCTCTATTCTAGGTACCTCTACTTGAGACTGATTAACACAAATCTGCCCACACAGAGTTATATCTCAATACTTACCTTACTATTCTCTAGAACAATACTGTGCAATAGAACTTTCTGCAATGATGGAAATGTTCTATACCTGTGTTGTTCAGTACGGTAGCAACTAACCACATGTGACCACTGAGCACTTAAAATGAGCCAGTGATCACAGCACTAAAACAAATAATCCTATAATTTGTATGGAACCACAAAAGATCCTGAATAGCCAAAGCAATCTTGAAAAAGAAAAACAAAGCTGGAGGTATCACAATCCCAGATTTCAAGATATACTACAAAGCTACAGTAATCAAAACAGTATGCTACTGGCACAAAAAAAAGACACATTCATCAAAGGAACAGAATAGAGAGTCCAGAAATTAACCCATGTTTATATGGTCAATTAATCTATGACAAAGGAAGCAATAATATACAATGGGGAAAAGAGTTTCTTCAACAAATGGTGCTAGGAAAACTGGACAGCTACATGCAAAAGAATGAAACTGGACCACTTTCTTTCACCACATACAAAAATAAACTCAAAATGGATTAAAGATCTAATGTAAGACTGGAAATCATAAAACTCCTAGAAGAAAGCATAGGCAGGAATTTCTTTGATATAGGGCACAGAAACATTTTTCTAGGTATATCTCCTCTGGCAAAGAAAACAAAAGGAAAATTAAACTACTGGAACTATATCAAAATAAAATGTTTTTGCACAGTGAAGGAAACCACCAACAAAACAAAAAGGCAACCTACTGAATGGGAGAAGATATTTGGGAGAATGATATATCTGATAAGGGGTTAATATCCAAAATATATAAAGAACGTACACAACTCAACAACGCCCCAAAATAATCTGATTAAAATGGACAGAGGGCCTGAATAGACATTTTTCCAAAGAACACATACAGATGGCTGGCCAACAGACACATGAAAGGATGTTCAGCATCACTAACCATTGACTGAAATACAAATCAAAACCACAATGAGACACCACCTCACACCTGTTAGAATGGCTAAAATCAAAAGAACAAGAAATAACAAGTGTTGGTGAGGATGTGGAGAAAAAGGAACCCTCATGCACTGTTGGTGGGAATGTAAATTAGTGCAGCCACTGTGGAAAACACTATAGAGGTTCCCCAAAAATTAAAAATAAAAATATCATATGATCCAGTAGTTCCACTACTGAGTGTTACCCAAAGAAAATGAAAACATTAATTTAAAAAGATAAATACACTCCTATATTGGGGGGCGGAGCAAGATGGCGGAGGAGTAGGAGACCTGGATTTCGTCTCCTCTCAGGAATTCAGCTGGATAGGGATCAAACCATTCTGAACACCTACAAACTCAACAGGAGATCGAAGAAAAGAATAGCAACAACTTTCTCATCAGAAAAGCTACCACTTTCAGGAAGGTAGGACGTGCGGAGAAGTGAATCCGAGGCGATATTCGGGAGGATAGACGGCGGGGGAGGGGCCTCTGTCCGCCGCTTCTGGCAAGTGATAGAGCCGCGGAGCACAAAATCGGAACTTTTAGAAGTCTGCTCCACTGAGGGACGTCACTCCGGTGGGTAAGCGGGGGTGGAACCCTCCGGGACATTGTGGTCTCAGGACCCTTGGGGTCACAGAAAGACCG
>NC_138382.1:19614842-19640676 GCF_054177405.1 Leptonychotes weddellii | reverse complement strand
ATCTATATATTATATATCTATATATCTGTATCTCACATCTTCTTTATCCATTCATCTGCCGATGGACATCTGGGCTCTTTCCATAGTTTGGCTCTTGTGGACATTGCTGCTATAAACATTGGGGTGCCAGTGCCCTTTGGATCACTACATTTGTATCTTTGGGGTAATACCCTGTAGTGCAATTGCTGGGTTGAAGGGAAGTTCTATTTCCAACTTTTCTAGGAATGCCCATACTGTTTTCCAGAGTGGCTGTACCAGCTTGCATTCCCATCAACAGTGTTTTCCACTTCGTCACCAACATATGTTGTTCCCCATCTTGTTAATTTTAGCCATTGTGACTGGTGTGAGGTGGTATCTCACTGAGGTTTTGATTTGTATTTCCCTGATGCCGAGTGATGTTGAGCATTTTTTCATGTGTCTATTGGCCATTTGTATGTCTTCTTTGGAGGAATGTCTGTTCATGTCTTCTGCCCATTTTTTGGTTGGATCATTTGTTCTTTGGGTGTTGAGTTTGATGAGTTCTTTATAGATTTTGGATACTAACCCTTTATCTGTCAATTGTAAATATCTTCTCTCATTTTGTCGGTTGTCTTTTGGTTTTGTCAACTGTTTCCTTTGCTGTGCAAATGCTTTTTATCTTGATGAAGTCCTAATAGTTCATTTCATTTTTGCCTTTGTTTCCCTAACCTTTGGAGACGTGTCTAGCAAGAAGTTGCCACGGCCAAGGTCACAGAGGTTGCTGGCTGTGTTCTCCTCTAGGATTTTGATGGATTCCTGTCTCACATTTACATCTTTCATCCATTTGGAGTCTATTTTTGTGTACGGTGTAAGGAAATGGTCCAGTTCCATTCTTTTGCATGTGGCTGTCCAATTTTTCCAACACCATTTGAAGAGACTGTCGTTTTTCCATTGGATATTCTTTCCTGCTTTATCAAAGATTAGTTGACCATAGAGTTGAGGGTCCATTTTTGGGTTCTCTATTCTGTTCCATTGATCTATGTGTCTGTTTTTGTGCCAGTACTATACTGTCTTGACAGTGTAACAGCTTTGTAATAGAGCTTGAAATCTGGAATTGGCTATTCGGGGTCTTTTCTGGTTCCATACAAATTTTAGGATTATTTGTTTCAGCTCTGTGAAAAAAGTTGATGGTGTTTTGATAGAGATTGCCTTGAATGTATCAATTGCTCTAGGTAGCATGGACATGTTAACAATATTTGTTCTTCCAAACCTTGAGCATGGAATATTTTTCCATTTCTTTGTGTCTTCCTCAATTTCTTTCATGAGTTTTCTGAGTACAGACCCTTTGCCTCTTTGGTTAGGTTTATTCCTAGGTATCTTATGGCTTTGGGTGCACTTGTAAATGGGATTGATTCCTTACTTTATCTTTCTTCTGCCTCATTGTTAGTGTATAGAAATGCAACTGATTTCTGTGCATTGATTTTATATCCTGCCACTGTGCTGAATTCCTGTATGAGGTCTAGCAATTTTGGGGTGGAGTTTTTGGGTTTTCCATATACAGTATCATGTCCTCTTCAAAATGTGAGAGTTTGACTTCTGCTTTGCACATTCGGATGTCTTTTATTTCTTTTTGTTGTCTGATTGCTGTGGCTAGGACTTCTAGTACTGTGTTGAACAGCAGTGGTGATAGTGGACATCCCTGCTGTGTTCCTGACCTTAGGAGAAAAGCTCTCAGTTTTTCTCCATTGAGAATTATATTCACTGTGGGCTTTTCGTATATGCTTTTATGATATTGAGGTGTGTTCCCTCTATCCCTACCCTGTGAAGAGTTTTAATCAAAAAAGGAAGCTGTAGTTGTCAAATGCTATTTCTGCATTTATTGAGAGGATCACATGCTTCTTGTCCTTTCTTTCATTTATGTAGTGTATCACACTGATTGGTGTGTGGATGTTGAACTACCCTTGCAGCCCAGGAATAAATCCCACTTGGTCACAGTGAAAATAATCCTTTTAATGTTCTGTGGATCCTGTTGTCTAGTATTTTGGTGAGAATTTTTACATCCATGTTCATCAGGGATTTGGTCTGTAATTCTCCTTTTTGGTGGGTTCTTTGCCTGGTTTGGGGATAAAGGTAATGCTGGCCTCATAGAAAGAGCTTGAAGTTTTCCTTGCATTTTTATTTTTTGAAACAGCTTCAGAAGAATAGGTATTAATTCTTTGTTTGGTAGCGTTCCCCCAGGAAGCCTCTGGCCCTGGGCTCTTGTTTGTTGGTAGATTTTTTTATTACTGCCTCAATTTCCTTGCTGGTTAGGGATGTGCTCAGGTTTTCTATTTCTTTCTGTTTCAGTTTGGTAGTTTATATGTCTCTACAAATGCATCCATTTCTTCCAGACTGCCTAATTTGTTGGCATATATTTGCTCATAATTTGTTCTTAAAATTGTTTGTATTTCTTTGGTGTTGGTTGTGATCACTCCTCTTTCAGTCATGGTTTTATTTATTTGGGTCCTTTCTCTTTTCTTTTTGATATGTCTGGCTGGGGGTTTATCAATCTTATTCTTTCAAAGAACCAGCTCCTAGTTTGGTTGATCTGTTCTACTGTTCTTTTGGTTTCTATTTCATTGATTTCTGCTCTAATCTTTATTATTTCTCTTCTCCTGCTGGGTTTAGCCTTATTTGCTTTTCTTTCTCCAGCTCCTTTAGGTGGAGCTGGAGGTTAGTTTGAGATTTTGAGGCCTTTCTTGTTTCTTGAGAAAGGCTTATATTGCTATATATTTCCCTCTTAGGACTGCTTTTGCTGCATCCCAAAGGTTTTGAAAAGTTGTGTTTTCATTTTCATTTGTTTCCCTGAATTTTTTTTTAGTTCTTCTTTAATTTCACGGTTGACCCATTCATTCTTTAGTAGGATGCTCTTTAGCCTCCGTGTATTTGAGTTATTTCCAAATTTCCTCTTGGGATTGAATTCCAGTTTCAAAGCATTGTGGTCCAAAAATATGTAGGGAGTGACCCCAATCTTTTGGTACCATGTGAGACCTGATTTTGTGGCCCAGTATGTGATTTATTTTGGAGAATGTCCCATGTGCACTCAAGAGGAATGTATATTCTGTTGCTTTAGGATGGAATGTTCTGAATATATCTGTGAAGTTCATCTGGTCCAGTGTGTCATTCAAAGCCCTTGTTTCCTTGTTGATCTTCTGCTTAGATGATCTGTCTATTGCAGTCAGGGATGGTCAAAGTCCCCTACTATTAATGTATTATTATCACTGTGTTTCTTTAATTTTGTTATTAATCGGCCCATATAATTGGCTGCTCCCATGTTAGGGGCATAAACATTTACAATTGTTATATATTCTTGTTTGACAGACTTTTTAAATATGATAGAGTGTCCTTCTTCATCTCTTATTATAGTCTTTGGTTTAAAAGTTACTTTGTCTGATATAAGGATTGTCACCCCAGCTTTCTTTTGATGTCCATTAGCATGATAAATGCTGTTCCACCCCCTCACTTTATTTATTTTTATTTTTAAATAAAGATTTGTTTTAATTATTTGCCAGGCAGAGAGAGCGTGCAAGCAGAAGCAGGGAAAGCTGCAGGCAGAGGGAGAAGCAGGCTCCCCACTGAGCAAGGAGCCTGATCCCAGGACCCTGGGATCATGACCTGAGCCGAAGGCAGATGCTTACCTGACTGAGCCACCCAGCTGTCCCTCCACGCCCTCACTTTAAATCTGGAGGTTTCTTTGGGTCTAAAATGAGTCTTTTGCAGACAGCATATTGATGTGTCTTGCTTTTTTAGTCAGTTCAACCCTGTGTCTTTTGATTGTAGCCTTTAGCCCATTTACATTCAGAATAACTATTGAAAGATATGAATTTAGTGCCATCCTATCACCTGTAAAGTCACTGTTTCTGTATATTGTCTCTGTTTCTTTCTGGTCTGTGTTACTTTTGGGTTCTCTCTTGGCTTAAAGGATCTCTTTTAATATTTCTTGTAGGGTTGGTTTGGTGACCACAAATTCTTTTAGTTTCTGTTTGTCCTGGAAGCTTTTTATCTCTCTCTTTTGAATGACATCCTAGCTGTATAAAGTATTCTTGGCTGTATATTTTTCTCATTTAGCACTTTGAATATATCATGCCAGTCCTTTTTTGCCTGCCAGGTCACTGTGGATAGATCTGCTGCCAGTCTAACGTTTCTACCCTCGTAGGTTTCAGATCTCTTGTCCTGAGCTGCTTTCAGGATTTTCTCTTTGTCTCTATGATTAACATGTTTCACTATTATATGTCAGGGTATTGATCTATTTTTACTGATTTTGAGGGGGGTTCTCTGTGCCTCTTGGACTTGGATGCCTGTTTCCTTCCCCAGGTTAGGGAAGTTCTCTGCTATAATTTGCTCCAATATAGCTTTTGCCCCTCTCTCTCTTTTTCCTCTTCTTCTGGGATCCCAATTATTCTAATCTTGTTTCGCTTCATGTTATCACCCATCTCTCAAAATCTCTCCTCATGATCCAGTAGTTGTTTATCTCTTTTTCTCAGCCTCTTTATTCTCTATTATTTTGTCTTCTGTGTCACTAATTGTCTCTTCTGCCTCATTTATCCTAGCAGTTAGCATCCCCATTTTTTATTGCATCTCATTAATAGCCTTTTTGAGTTTGACTTGGTTAGATTTCAGTTCTTTTATTTTTCCAGAAAGGGATCTTCTAGTGTCTTCTATGCTTTTTTCAAGCCCAGCTATTATCTTTATACTCATTATTCTGAACTCTGTTCCGACATCTTAACATCTTACTTATGACCATATTGATTAGGTCCCTGGCAGTCAGTACTGCATCTTGTTCTCTTTGTGAGGTGAGTTTTTCCATCTTGTCATTCTGTCCAGCGAAGAATAGACGAATGAGAGTACAAAATAGTAAAATGGCAACAACCACCACAGAGTACTATATACTAAACAAATCAGATGAAACCTGAAACCCAAAAAAAAAGAAAAAAGAAAAATTAAAAAATTACCCCCCCCCAAAAAAAACCCAAAGCAAATATAATCAGACAGGTGGACAGAACAGAGCAATACACTGCATCCTGTGTGTATTTTGGTCTGTTTGTTAGAAAACTAGATCTCAATATTGTAAAGAATGAAAAACTTATATATGTATAAAAATAAAATTGAACATAATGAAAGGATAGATTGTAAGTGTAAAAATGAAAACCAAAAGAAAAAAAAAAAAGAGAGGTAGGGGGAAAGGAAGGAATCCACATACAGGTGAACAGAACAGAGCAATACACCATATCCTGAGTGTATTTTGGTTGGTTTGTTAGGACAAACTGTATCTTAGCATTGTAAAGAAAGAAAAACTTATTATGTACAAAAATAAAGTTAAATATGTTGAAAGTATAGAATGTATCTGTAAAGATGAAAGTTAAGAAAGACTAATAAAACAAAACAAAACAAAACCCAAAGTAAAACAAAAAAACTAAAGAAGAAGAAGGAGGAGGAGGAGGAGAAAAAGAGAATATGATCAGACAGGTGAAGGGAACAGAGCCACAAACTGGATTCTGCATTTATTTTGGTCTGTTAGAAGAAACTGTATCCCAAAATGGTAAGGAAAGAAAAACTTATGTATTTACAAAAACAAAATTAAATATAGTGAAAGGATAGACTATAACTGTAAAAATGACAATTAAAAAACGATTTAAAAAAAGAGTTGATAAAAGAGAAACTGGTTGAAAAAGGAAAGAGAAAAAAATCAAAATTGAAAGACTAAAGAATCGTGGGAAAAATCCATGAATTCTTTGTGCTGTATTCCCCTAGTGCTGAAGTTTTGCCATTCTCAAAGACTGGTAAACTTGGTCTTGGCTAGATGTTCTTGCTGATCTTCTGGGGGAGGGTCCTATTGCGTTGATTCTCAAGTGTCTTTGCCCCAGGTGGAATTGCACCGCCCTCACAGGGGGACAGGCTAAGTAATCTGCTGGATTGCTGTATGTGTCTTTTGTTCCCTGAAAGCTTTCCTCGCAGCTTTAGAGATGAGAATGAAAATGGTGGCCTCCCAGCCTCTGGCCCGGAGCCGAGAGCTCGGGGCCCCATTCCTCAGTGTGCCCTCAGGGAAAAGCAGTCAATCACCCTTGTCTCCCTGCTCTCTGTCGGCTCTCTGTGCTGAACCAGCCTGTGACGGGCCATTTACATCTCAGGCATGGAACCCTGTTTCGAGTCTCCAAACCCTGCAGGCTCCTGTGATGCACATCCACACAGCTCCTCCTGGGGGTGGCGGGGTGTCTTGCCGGTTCTGATGCTTGCTGGGCCCCTGCTCAGGGAGCGGTCACCTGACCCGGCCACGGTTTGTGGTTTATGGCAACTCCAAGATGAGAGCCCACTCCTGGGCTTGCTGATTTACAGCGGGCTTCCTGGGCCTGATGCCCAGGAATCCTGCCACACTCAGGCACCCCCATTCTTTCTGTGACCCTGGGGATCCTGAGAACACACTGTCCCACCTAGGATTCCACCCCACTTCACCACCTGAGCACCTTTCAGGCGGGGATGTCCCTCACCAGAGCCAACTTCTAAAAGTTCTGATTTTGTGCTCTGCTGCTCTATACGGTAGCTGGCTGACGGAGGCTCCCGCCCCCCCCATGGTTTATCTTCCCATATGTCGCCTCAGATTCACTTCTCCGAACCTCCTACCTGGTAGAAAGTGGTCACTTTTCTATTTGTAGAGTTGCAGCTATTCTTTTCTTAGATCTCCTCTTGATTTTGCAGGTGTTCAGAATGATTTAGCTGAATTCCTGGGCACAGACGAAACTAAGGTCTCTTACTCCTCCACCATCTTGGACTCCAATCTCAGTAGATTTCTTAATCCCCTCTTATAGAAGGGCAACCTGAAGGACAGAGAAGGTAATATATATTTTGTGGGCTAGCATGGAAGAGGGAGCCAGGGATGGAGAGCCCCTTTACACTGTGAGGAATTACTTGGATGTAAATGACAGCAAATACAATTTCACTGACTTAAAAAAGAGAATCTTTTGCCTTAGGTACCTGAAAAAGTCTGTGAATAAGGCTGGCCTAAGGCAGGAAGGTTCATGCTGGAGCTCAGTTGATGCCTTCAAGATTCACTTTCTATCCATTTCTTGGCCCTATATTCTGGACTGACTTTCTGTCTGACAATTTTGTAGCTTTAAGTGTAGCTAAAAATGGGTTGTGTCTCTCAGTAGTCCCTGCAAAAATCCCATCGTGCCTTATCGGCTCCAGTTGGGTCACATGCCCATCCCTGACCAATCACTGCTGTCAAAAGCATACAATCATCTCTTGGCCAAGCCTGAGTTATAGATGCATTCTTAAAATAGGAGTGTCAGGGAAAGACAACTCCACCTGCACATAGACTGAGACTGAGAATGGGGTTAGTTCCCTGGAGGTCAATAAAGGGACTGTTTCCAGAAGGTGAGTGAATGGTAGGTATCAAAACAAAAACTGATGTCTACTCCAGCCCTCTTTTTCACTGCCCTATTTCTGCTTTCTTGTCCAGAGTTATGCCACGACTAAAGCTTGGAGTTGCAGTAAATGCTGATTCTGTGGAGACTTAGGGATAGGAAAGAGGTGGGATGGGGCCCAGGAGAGGAACTTGAAGTAGGAGGCATCAGTCAGAGTCCCCAGCATCCATGTGGATAGACCATCCAATAATCTGTCTTCTTACCGTCTACCCCTTCTCATCCTTGAGCCCTTTACCTCCATTCCAGTTTAGTTATGGCCATATCCTAGAACTTATCACCAGCAACACTTCTGCCATCTGAAAAGACAGTCTGACATTCCACTTGATTTTATCCTTTCAGCTTATGCCCTCCATATGCCAATCCTTCAACCTGTTCAGGAACTACAAGGTACTTTACACATCCCCCTGTCCATCTGACAATGTTTTGTCTTCATTCCCTCCCTCTCCAAGGAAAACTTCATGGTTCATCACTTAATTCCAAACCTAAATAGCTCTACTTTCAACAGCCTTTCATTTGCCTGTCATCCGCCATGCGTGGCAAAAGTCAGTTGTGTCTTTTTTAGACCCGTCTTCTAATAAGGGGCTGATTCCTCTAGGATAAAATCAACATAAGTAAGTATGTTGCTGCCACCATAAATGTTCTGTAATAATGGTCAGCTTCAACACTGCCTGAAAACAATCCATTAGTTTGTTGTGTTGGTTCCTGGGTACTGGCATTCTTCTAAGCGTTAGGGGCACACCAGTGAAGGAAACAAAGCTCCCTGTTTTGGTGGAGCTCATGATTGTTCCTTAGTCAATTCTCTTGCCTAAGTGCTCAGAACGATTTCACTTTCCTACAATTTCTCCACACTCCTCACTCGTTGAGCATGTGTGCTGGACCATGACAGGGGAATGAGAAGTCACCAGAACTTTACATCATTAAAAATATTTCGAAAGAATAACAAAACCAAAATGTGAACACCCATTCCTTCTTTCCTCTTTCCTTTCTATTATACTGGAAGGTTTTCCTCGGGGATCTGTCCTTGCTTTCCAATTTACAACATCTTTTTGCACTGTTGGAATATTTGGCTTAATCATCTGCTTTTCTAGAAGACCGACACCATATTTACCTCAATACAGTCTGGCACGTCCAGCAGAGTTCAGAAACCTTTGGACGGAAGAGCAATCCGAGGGATTTAAAAGCTGAGGTTCCGACCAGCACGCTCTGGGGGCGGAGCCACTCCCAGGGCAAGCCACACCTAGGGGTAGGGCTACGTCCTGTGGAAGCCACATCCGGGGGCGGGACTAAGTCCAGGCGGGACCACATCCAGGGTGAGCTGCATCCAGGGGTGGAATTACGTCTAGGGGAAAGCCACACCCGGGGGCGGGACTAAGTCCGGGGCGAGCCGCACCCAGGGACTGGCCACGCCCAGGACGAGCCACACCCGGGGGCGGGACTACGTCCAGGAAAAGCCAAACCCGGGGGTGGGACTACGTCCAGAGGGAGCACCCGGGGGCGGGCCACGTCCAGGGCGAGCTTCACCTAGGGTGGGGCCACGTCCAGGGTAAAGCACACCTGGAGGCGGGCTGCGCCCAGGGCGAGCCACTCCCAGTGGCCCGGCCTGAGAGGCTGTGGTGTTTGGCTTCCTGATGGCGGCCGTGCTAGGCTGTTTGACGGTTAAACCTCTCACCTCAGGCTTCTGCATCCTCTCTCCATCACTTCTGGAAGCTGAGAGTTTTGAGTTGCCTCAAAGTCAGATTTTGACGAAGGCTTCTGGATCCCAGTGACCTTCCCTCCTGCCCTGCCAGAAGGACTCTTCCCACCGTCTGCCTTTTCCATCCCGGCTGCTGGGCCTCGAGGCCTCTCAACGCCTAACGGCCTCAGAGAGAACGTGCTGAGGCTTGGGGGCGGGGCCGTGCCTGGGCCATGCGAGCCCCTTTTGCGGAGGTCACCGGCTGGAACTGGTGGAGCTGATTGTAGTAATAAATATAGCGACGATATTGACCGCTGTTAAGACTTCACCTTGCACCAGCTGCCTGGTCTCGTACGAGAAACCTGTCTCAGAGCTCATCTATTATGTGCAGAGATAATAATATCTAACAGGCGTGGCCCTGAGACCTGGAATGAAGAAGTGAAGAGTTTTGAGTGGTGTTAAGAGTTGATGTTACTGAAGGGTTTGGGGGCGCTTGTGGTGACCTCATGGGCCTGCCAGCTCCTGTAGAGCCCAGTGCCTTGGAAGTGCCTGCCAGTGCACTCAGGACAGTGAGACGTCAGGATGCGAGTTCATACAATAAGTTAAGAGTCATCATTCCTGATTCTCCGCAGAACTGGAAGGATACCCACAGTTTGCTACTTGTTTGCAAAGGAGCCAAAAAGAGCTTTAATCGCTGGGACCTAGCGGTGAGTCCAGTAGGAATGGTTCGTGGAAACCTCAGGTATAGACCAATGGAGGCATTATGGACAGGATAGAGGCAGAACCATTTGTCACTCCTTGCATGATCCAGGATAGCAGGACGTGAACCTCTCCAGCAGGAAGGACTACGTGTTTTTAATTAGGCAGAAACTCTCAGGTAATTGCCTTAAATTGCAGGTATTGATATATTCACGCCTACTGTGTGTCCTGGTTCTGTGTTAGGAAGTATTACCATGTTTATCGTAGTAAGAGGTGGAAGACAATCCTATTTGTGACTGTTTCCACTATTAGAAAGTATTAAATGTGAATTTGAAAGTTGCAGAAAAGTAGAATAAACCTCATAGATTCCCACCTTCAAAACAATTACCATTAACTTTTTGATGCATCTTCTTAGAGATTTTGCTGTGGCTACTTTTAACATTGCTTAAATAATACATACTTTAACTGAAAAACTATCATAAACGTTTTTATGTTATAAACTTTCATAACGTTTTATGATAACATTCTATTAAGTGGTAGAATATTAAACTCTACTTTTTGTTGACATTTGGTTCGTTTCTAACTTTTGAAATTTCAATATTTTGCTTGCGATGTTTGGTCATAATTGTACTTGTTTATAAACTGTCCTGTTCCAAACAGCATAAAGCTTTTCCTAAGTGTCTGATTAACCCAGGATTCTGTCCTAGGCCAAATGCTTTTTTCTTCCTCCAGCCTCCTTAGATGAGTTAGGCGCTCATGTGGTTAGCGGATTCAGCACTAGACTCTCCTCTGATTATGAAGCCAATGAAACCAACTACTTTGCTAAACATCCTTTTTTTTTTTTTAAAGATTTTATTTATTTATTTGACAGAGAGAGACACAGCGAGAGAGGGAACACAAGCAGGGGGAGTGGGAGAGGGAGAAGCAGGCTTCCCATGGAGCAGGGAGCCCGATGCGGGGTCCATCCCAGGACCCTGGGATCATGACCTGAGCCGAAGGCTGGCGCTTAATGACTGAGCCACCCAGGTGCCCCTTGCTAAACATCCTTAATGTAAGATCTTCCAAACTGAACCTGTTGTCTTCATCTCTAACCTTCCCTTCCCCATACAGCCCCAGTATCGGTAGCACCTGAAAATCCAAGCAAGAGGGGCGCCTGGGTGGCTCGGTTGGTTAAGCGACTGCCTTCGGCTCAGGTCATGATCCTGGAGTCCCGGGATCAAGTCCCGCATCGGGCTCCCTGCTCGGCGGGGGGTCTGCTTCTCCCTCTTCCCTCTCGTGCTCTCTGTCTCTCATTCTCTCTCTCTCAAATAAATAAATAAAAAAAATCTTTAAAAAAAAAAAACAAAAAACTAGCAACTGAAAAAAAAAAAAATCCAAGCAAGAAACACAAGAGCCATTTTACATTCTTCCTTCTTCATTGTAGCTAGTCAGCTACTACATGGAGAAGCTAGAAAAATATGCTGTGCAGAGAAATCCTAGAACTCTCACAGTATACTACATTCCCCCAAATAGATTATTAAGATCCTTCAGGACATGAGCTATATTTTTGTAATTAAATTTAATTATATTAGTAATAATATGTTCGCATTCTCCCTCGTCAGAATTAAAACATTCTCATTAAAGTTAAATACCCCATTCCAAAATGAAGTGTCTCTTTCCACATCAATTAATTAATTAATTTGCTATTTATATCAATATAGACTATTGGTTTCCTACTTGATTCGATTCAGTCTGTTACTATCAGTATTTATTTTGGTGCCAAAATTGTCATATTAGCTAATTACTTCAGTCTGACTTCTGTGTTCTTTTGATTTAGCTCAATCATTTTTTACTTTCTGACACAAAAAGACGTTTCAAGCTATTGTATACTTTTCCCTGCATAATCCCTCAGTTGCTGGTTTCGTTAATGGAAAAGGGTATTTAGAAGCCAGGGTCAGTTTGCTGGATGTGTTCATTATTATTAGGATGTTGCTGCTTGTGGACCCTCTCAATAGTAGGGAATATGTGTATATATATGCACACACACACACACATTTAAATATTAATTTATTTTCCTCTGTCTCTACATGTGTTGAAAGTTGTGAGTTCCCACCAATACTTCTAGTTATAATCTACCACCACAGGGTTCATTCTAGTTTTCTCCCTTTCCAGTTTTGTAACTTCTTTCTCCAACAGTGAGAAATCTGGCTCCATTATTTTTTTTATATATGTACTTACTCAGTCGGTTCTCCTGTATGGAGGCAATTTCTCATCACCACCACCGTCTCCTCCATGTATGGATGTCCTCTTCTACCACCAGTGCTTAGACAACAATGTGTGTGGCAGCTGTGTTATGGAGACATCAATACTGCACCAGGCAACCCTTCTATACCAAGCCCCTCTTCACCGTGCTGGGCTCTGACTCTCAGCTCTGGGTCACTGCTGACGCTTCTCTAACAGCCCTCCTCCATCCCCTTTTGGTGCGAATGCCCATTTTGCTTGGCTCACCTATTGGCTCCAAGACTGACTTATTCAGAAAGGGAAAAGGAAGTAAAATGCTGTATCTTTTTCCTTCTACCTTTCTCAAGACATAATTGCTGTGCAACAAGCTGCATGTGTTTAAAAGTGTACAACTTGATGAGATTTGATAATGAAATTGTCATAATCAAGATAAACACATCCAGCTCTTCCCATTCATTTTGAGTTTTTTAAAATTAAAGTTTTTATTCTGAGATAAATGCAGATTCACATGCATTGTAAGAAATAGATCTCACGTATACTTTATTCAGTTTCCTCCAATCATACTATCTTATGAAACTACAGTGTAATATCACAACCAAGATACTGACATTGGCATAGTCAAGATATAGAACATTTCTATCACTGCAGGTATTCCTCCTGTTGCCATTTTATAGACACACTACCTCCTGCCCCTACTGTTCCATCATCTGTTTTCCATTTTTATAATTTTGCCATTTCAGTGATAGTTTATATATATGGAATCATATACAGTGTAACTTGCTGGAATTTGCCTTTTTTACTCAGCGTAGTTCTCTGGGAGATTCATCTAGGCTGTTGTGTGTATCAGTAGTTTACTGTTTTTTATTGCTGAGTAATATTCCATGGCATGGATGTACTGTAGTTTTTGTTTCTGTTTTTTTAACCGTTGGCTGAACAACAGCTGGGTTATTTCCAGTTTTGGCTGTTACGAATAAAAATACTGTGAATATCTGTGTACAGGTTTTTGTGTGAACATAAGCCTTCATTTTTCTGTGATAAATGCCCAGCAGTATAATTGCTGAGTTGCATGTTTAGTTTTTTAAGAAGTGGAAACTGTGGCTGTACTGTTTTATATATTCATCAGCAACATGAGTGATCCAGTTTTTCTTTATCCTTGCCACCATTTGGTGTCACTATTTAAAAAAATTTCTTTAGCCATTCTGATAAGTGTGTAGTGATATGTTACTGTGGTTTTAATTTGCACTTCCTGAATGACAAATATTAAACATTTTGGGGGGGGCTTTTTTGCCATCTGTCTTTTTGGTGAAATGTCTCTTCATGTCTTTTGTCCCTGTTCTAATGGGATTATTTTATTTTATTATTTTTTTTACCATTGAGTTGCCAGGGTTCTTTATATATTGTTGATACTAGCCTTATGTTGCCTTTGTGGTTTGCAAATATTTTTTCCCAGTCTATAGCTTGTCTTTTCATCCTCTTAACAGCCTTTTGCAGAGCAATAGTTTTAAAGTTTGATGAAGATCAATTTATAAACTTTTCCTTTTATGGGTCATTTTTTTGGTGTCACATTTAAGAACTCTGTGCTGAGATTTAAATCCTGAAGACGTCCTCTGATTTTTTTCTGAAAGTCTTACGCTTTTATGTTTTATAGTCAAGTCTGTGATCCATTTTGAGTTAATTTGTATATAAGGTGTGGGACTTAGGCGAAGTTCCTTTTTTTGGTGTGTGGATGTCCACTTGCTCCAGCAGTATTTATTGAAAAGTTAGCTTTATTCCATTGAATTGCTTTTGTAGTTTGTCAAAAGTTCATTGAACATTTTTGTGTGGTTCTATTTCTGGGTTCTCTATTCAGTTTCCTAGGTGTATGTATCTGTCTGTTAATTACCCACATGGCCTTGCTTATTGTAGCTGTAATAAGCTAAGTCTTAAAATAAGCTATGTCTAAGATTGGCTCTTCCTGATTTATTCTTCTTTTACAAAATTGTGTTAGCTATTCCAGTTCATTTGTCTTTCCATATGAACTATAGAGAATCTTGTCTACAAAAAGTCTGCTGGGATTTTGATAGCAATTGTGTTAAATGTGTATGTCAATTTGGAGAGAATTGACATCTTTAGTGTGTTGAATCTTCCAACCTATGAACATAGTATAGCTATCATTTTTGGTATCAGGGTCATACTTCATAAAATGAATTGGAAAGCGTTCCCTCTTCCTCTATATTCTGGAAGAGATTTTTTGGAAGACATTTTGTAGAATTGGTGTTAATTCTTCTTTAAACATTTGGTTGAATTCTCCAGTGCAGCCATCTGACTCTGGAGATTTTCTTTTTGGGAGTTTTTAAGTTAAAAATTCATTCCTTCACAGTTGCAGAGCTATTCAAATTATCGGTTTCATATTAGTGGGTTGTGATAGTTTGTGTTTCTTAAGAACTTTATTTCACCCAAGTTTTCAGACTTACTGGCAAAAAATTGTTGAGAACATTCCCTTATTACTGTTTAAATGTGTTTAGGATCTGCAGTGATGTTCCCCTTCTCATTCTTGATATTGGTAATTTGTGACTTCTTTAGATTTTACCTGATAAGTCTGGCTAGAGTTTTATTAATTTTTTTTAAATCTTTTCAGAGAACTAGTTTTTGGTTTCATTGATTTTTCTCTACTTTTTTTGGTATGTGTTTTCTATTTCATTGATTTCTTCTCTGGTTTTTATTATTATTTTACTTTGTGTTTATTTTATTTACTTTGTGTTTAATTTGCACTTTTTTTTAGTTGCTTAAGGGAGAGAAACGAAGGTCATTGGTGTGAGGCTTTTCTAATGTAGGCATTTAGTGCTATGAATTTTTCTCTTAACACTGCTTTAACTACATGTTGGAAATTTCAGTATGTTGTCTATTGTTTTCATTCTGTTCAAAATATTTTTAATTTCCCTTTTGATTTCTTCTTTGATCCATGGGTTATTTAGAAGTTTTTAAATTTCCAAATATTTAGGGGATTTTCACAGATTTTTCTGATATTGATTTTAAAAATTCCCTGTGGTATAAGTACATACTTTGCCCAATTTGAATAGTTTACATTTATTTGGTGGTGTGTGTGTGTGTGTGTGTGTGTGTGTGTGAGTGATTTTTGTTTCAATACAGAATGTGTTCTGTCTTGGTAAATCTTGTACATTCTTCTCTTGTGTGTAGTATTCTGTAGATGTTAATTATGTCAAATTGATTGACAGTGTGTTCAAATGTTCTATGTCCATATTGATTTTTTTTTTGTTTATCTGTTTCGTCACTTTCTGAGACAGGGCTATTGAAATCTTTGACTATAATTGTGGATTTATGTATTTCTCCTTGAAGTGTTGATTTTTCTTCATGTTTTTTTTAGTTGCTTAAGGGAGAAACGAAGGTCACTGGTGTGAGACTTTTCTAATATAGGTATCTAGTGCTATGAATTTTTCTCTTAACATTGATTGAACTACATGTTGGAAATTTCAGTATGTTGTCTATTTTCATTCTGTTCAAAATATTTTTAATTTCCCTTTTGATTTCTTCTTTGATCCATGGGTTATTTAGAAGTTTTTAAATTTCCAAATATTTGGGGGATTTTCACAGATTTTTCTGATATTGATTTTAAAAATTCCCTGTGGTAGAAGTATATACTTTGTCCAATTTGAATAGTTTACATTTATTTGTTGGTGTGTGTGTGTGTGAGTGATTTATGTTTCAATACAGAATGTGTTATGTTTTGGTTAATCTTGTACATTCTTGTCTTGTGTGGAGTATTGTATAAATGTTAATTATGTCAAATTGATTGTCCATATTGATTTTTTTTTGTTTATCTGGTCATTTTCTGAGACAGGGCTATTGAAATCTTTGACTATAATTGCGGATTTATGTATTTCTCCTTGAAGTGTTGTTTTTTCTTCATGTATTTTGAAACTTTGTTATTAGGTATATCAATGTTAAGACTCTTCTTTGTTGTTTTGTGGTCTTTGAAGTCTCTGTTTTTTTTAGCTTAGTGCTCAGCTAGTGGTTTGTTAGAGATTTTCTTAAATGACTGGGGAGAAAAGAAAAGAAAAACAAAAGAAAGGAAAGAAAAGACTTCAGGTCTTTGCAGATTGGCTGTGTGCTGGAGCACTCACTTCCTGTTTTTGTTGAGCCTAAAGATTAGCTACAGGTGAAAGGGTATTGTCTTTTCAGGTCTTTTCAGTACATGTGTCCTGCTGTGTACATGTCTGTGGCTTCTAGATTCTCTGGTGTATCGGAGAACTTTTCAAAGCTTCCTGGAGTACCCTAGTCTACCATTTTGCATCACTTTCCTCTGTCCAGCTTTGTTTTGATTAGGATGGTTTATCTTTTTCTATTTTTTTTTTAAATTTAGACTGTTTCTTTATATTTGAAGTGTGTTTCTTGTAGGCAGTCTGTAATTGGGTCTTGTTTTTTAATCCAATCTAACAATTCCTGTCTTGTCTTAATTTTGATTTTTTTTTTTTTTTTAAGAGAGGAAGAGAGAGATGGGGGAAAGGGCAGATGGAGAGGGAGAGAGAGAATCTTAAGCAGGCTCCCAGCCCAGTGCGGAGTGTGATGCAGGGTTTGATCCCACAATCCTGAGATCATGACCCTAGCCGAAATTAAGAGTTGGACACGTGACTGACTGACCCACCCAGGCACCCCAAGTTTGTCTTTTAGTGAATGTTTAGACAGGTGATAGGTGGAATAATGGCCCTCAAGAGATGTTCATGTCCTAATCCCTGGAACCTATGAATATGTTACTTTATATGGTATAAGTCTTCAGATGGAATTAAGGTTGTTTATCAGCTGCCTTAAAATGGGGAGATCTTGGAATGCCATGTGGGTCCAGTGTGAGCCCTTAATATCTGAGAACTTTTCCTAGCAGAAATCAGATAGATTTGAAGACAGAAGGAGAGGCAGGAGAAATTCAAAATGTGAGAGAGTCTTTGATCTTCTGTTGCTGGCTTTGGAAATGGGGGAAGGCAACCATGAGCTAAGGCATTCAGGCAGTTACTAGAAGCTATAGCAGCCCTCAGCTGACAGAAAGTAAATAGACTTCAGTTCTACAATTGGAAGGGTCTTAATTCTGCCAGCAACTTGAAAGAGCAAGGAAGCAGATTCAGAGAGTCCCCAGGAAGGAATACATTTTGGCAGATCTTGGTTTTAGCCTGATGAGACTTGTACCAGACTTCTGTTGTTCAGAACTGTAAAAGAATTAATTTGTATTGTTTTAAGACACTAAATTTGTGGTAATTTGTTATGGCAGCAATAGAAAACTAAGGTAGACTGTTTATGTATAATGTGATTATTGATTCAGTTGGGTCTGAGTCTATTTTCTTGCTATTCATTTGCTCTTTGTGTTATTTGTAATTCTTTCACATATTTCATCCCTCATTTGAATTGAATATTTTATATATCATTTATTATTGGGACTTATTAGCTCTGTGTTTTTTTAGTGGTAACTTTGTGGTTCATACATATCTTTAATATAATACAGTCTATCTTAAATAATGTGCCACTTCATTTGTGTCTCTCTCTTTTTTAGTGTTTCTCTTTTACTTGTTTTATTCTATTGAAAATATCTGTTTAAATATGTCTCCCTATATTTGTCAGAACTATTTTGGTTACAAGTGGATAGAAATCTAACCCAAAGTAGCTTAATAAAAAATAACACTCATATGGAATATTTGCTAATTCCTGAACCCAAAATGTGGTCATAGGGATAGAGGTATTGATGGGCCAGACTAGGTTATGGGCCCACCTTTATGATCAGAATAGCACTGGGTTGATTGCTTCATGAGATAACATGAAGTGGGAGTACAGTTCCTGAAAGATCAGGTGAATTGGATGGAAAAGTATGCTTGACAGAAGAGAAACACTAGAGTTCTCATTTTTCACTACATTCCCAAAATACACTGCAACTACTTTATTTTATTTATTTTTATTATTTTTTTAAGATTTTGTTTTTTTATTATTTATTTGAGGGAGAGAGCATGAGAGAGCATGAGAGGGGGGAGGGTCAGAGGAAGAAGCAGATTCCCCGCTGAGGAGGGAGCCCAATGCAGGACTTGATCCTGGAATGCCAGGATCATGACCTGAACTGAAGGCAGTCGCTTAACCAACTGAGCCACCCAGGCGTCCCACACTGCAACTACTTTAAGTCAGGTTTTTTTTTTTAATTACTTCTTAAAATGTAAGTAATGTATGATTAAATTTTCTAAATTAAAAAATTAAAACAGTCTCCATAAGTTTAAATAGCCCCTCTGATCACCCCTTCTTAGGAGGTAAACTCTACCACTGTCATCAGTCTGGTATACATTCTGTGCTATACACTGACCTAGAATATGTATAGTTTATTTCACATAAAAAGGTATCATATTGTGCATATTGCTCTGCAGCATGTTTTCTTTTTTAATTCAACAGATATCTTGTCAATCTACCCATAATAGTGCATGTAGATATACCTTATTCCTTTTAACTGCTGCATAGTATTTCCCTAAATGGATATTCAGCAGTTTATTTTTTTTTTAGATTTCTGCTCATTTGTTTCCTATTTTTCATTATTATAAATAATGCTGCTATGAACATCTTTGTATATGCCTCATTGTGCTTGTTTTCAAGTTATTCTCTAGAGTACATACCTTTGAAATGTAATTTCTGGGTCAAACTCCTTGCAGTTTTCTTTTCTTTCTTTCTTTTTTTTTAAAGATTTTATTTATTAGAGAGAGAGTGTGAGAGAGAGCACAAGCCAGGGGGAGGGGCTAAGGGAGAGAGAGAAGCAGACCTCCCGCTGAGCAGGGAGCCCAATGTGGGGTTTGATCCCAGGACCCTGGGAGCATGACCTGAGCCGAAGGCAGACACTTAATGACTGAGCCACCCAGGCACCCTTCTTTGCAGTTTTCAAATTGTGTTTGTTTGATTAAAATTTTTAATGAATAAACTTTTGAATAGGAAGTAAATGCACATGGTAAAAAAAAATATTGAAAAGTTCTGTAATGAAAAGTAGTCTCTTTTAGTCTGGAAGAGTTCCTCTGCTGATGTTTGATGGTCATAAATGCTAAATATTACAAACCATTAATTTTATAGTATATCTTTCAGTTTGGATTCATCTGATGTTCCCTCATATTTAGTTTTAGGTTATATGTCTTTGGTAGGAATAGCACACAAGTGAGGCTGATTTCTTATTTTGTCCTATCAATTTATCAATATTAATCCTACTACTGATAATGTTCAATTTAATCACTTGATTAAGGTGTTGTGTGCCAGACTTCTATACTTTTTTCTTTGTAATTACTATTTTGTGGGGAGGTACTTTGAGACCATGTATATATCTTTTTACTCATCAAACTTTTCATTCTTCATTTATTCATTTCTATTCAGATGGGCTCATGGTTTCTATTTTATTTAGATAATTATAGTTTTATTATCAATATTTATTTTGATGTTCATATTGTCACAGGTTTGGACAGTGGGAGCCCCTTCAAACTAACTTCTGGGTACTTTTGACATATCTCTATCATTCTTTGGACATTTTCTTACTTTCTTATGTAGCACCAAAAATCAAGACCATTGGTATTTTCCCTGTACCAGTCCTGGAACCAGCCATTTCTCTAAAATATCCTAGTTCTGTTTGCTGGAATATGGTATTTAGAAGCCAATATATGGGTGCTAAGAGTGCTAAGTGTGTTCATTGTTACTGGAGTATTATTGTCCCCATGCCATCTCAGTGTATACAAACACACACACACAGACATATAATATACATCTATATTTATCCTATACTTATATACATTAAAAACTAAGAGTTTACACTAATACCTCCAATTCCAGTCAAACATCCAACACTTCAGGGTTAATTTTAGTTTTTTCCCTTTTCGTATCTGTAATCCCCTTCTCCAATAGTGAGAAATCTGGCTCCCATTATTATTATTTTTAATTAATATATAATTGACATTTAACAGGCTCCTATTATTCTTAAAACAGGGAACACTAGTGATATTTGGTAGACTAATATTAATTTTTCCTGTCTCTGACTTGGGTTGTACTAGGGGCAATAATCATACAACATGAAAGCATATATGATTGAGTTTTATTTGATAATTTAATCTGCATGTATCCTCTTAGAAAATGTCAAATGGAGTAGAAGCTCAGATTTCATATTTGTAGGTATTTATACTGTGTTATCACTGTCGAGAGAAGCAAAATCTTAATTTGACATCACAGGAGGTAATCATAGTTATATACTTCAGTAGAAGGAAATGAATTATTTGATATGAAACTGTCTTTATAAAAAATTTTACTGGCTTTACATCTTTAATGGCAATAAAAGCAACTGATTCCAAGTTGCAACTATGAGCAACCCTCTATGAATTTATTTTAAACACTTATTTAAAATTTTTTCTCTTTAGTTGGAAAATCTTTTTGATAATTTTGTAAGATGTTAGCTACCCTTTTACTTTCCAAGATTTATAGTTAACATTAGAATCAGATATAAAATGTTAGACTTTTTCATACTTTAAGCATTTATTTCAAATTTTTTTCTCTTTAGTTGGAAAATCTCTTTGGTAATTTTCTAAGCTGCCAGCTACTATTTTACTTTCCAAGAATTATGGTTAACATTGGAATTAGATATAAAATGTTATACTTTTTCACACTTACATGTTTTAAAATTAAGGAATCTTTAGTTAAAGGTGATATTTGATTTATTAATGATACATATTTCTTCCAAATAATTTAAAGTATCTTAAATACTATCAACTATTCTTTTTCAGGTGTTTGGCCTGACATCACTTCTCCACCCATGCATTTCCCTGTTTATGTCTTTAAATATGATGTATGTGCTGACCAGGCTGGACTTCTCTGAACTCCAGTGTTGAATATTGAACAGGTTACTTCTATATTTATTTTAGATAACAAAGAGAAAGCTTAAATTTAACATATACAAAATAAAACCCTTGTTTTTGTTTCTTTTTTTCCCCCAAATTTTTATTTATTTGTCAGAGAGAGGGAGAGAGCACAAGCAGGGGGAACGGCAGACAGAGGGAGAAGCAGGCTTCCCACTGAACAAGGAGCCTGATGATCATGGGATCATGACCTGAGTTGAAGGCAGATGCTTAACCGACTGAGCCACCCAGGCATCCCTGTTTGTTTCTATTCATTCATTCATTCATTCATTCATTTATTTATAAGATTTTACTTATTTGACAGAGAGAGACACAGTGAGAGAGGGAACAGAAGCAGGGGGAGTGGAAGAGGGAGAAGCAGGTTTCCCGCTGAGCAACGAGCCCAATGTGGGGCTCGATCCCAGGACCCTGGGATCATGACCTGAGCTGAAGGCAGATGCTTAATGACTGAGCCACCCAGGTACCCCCTGTTTGTTTCTCTTTAATCAAACCTTATCTTCTCACTTTTTTTTTTTTTTTTTAAATCTTCTCACATTTTTACCCTATCTCAGTGAATAGCAACATCCTTTTTCAGGTTTCTCAGGTCAAAGTTTAGAGTCAGCTTTGATTTCTTTCTCACTTTTATACCCCATAATTGGTCCATGATTAAATCCTTTATAGTATACCCAGAATCTGTCCAATTGTATTTCCTTCTCCTCTATCATAATGGTTCAAGCCATCATCATCTCTGATCTGAATTCTTATAGTAGCCTCCCAATTGTCTTCCTGCTTCCATGCTTACTTTACAGTCTATTCTCTACTGTGAAGCCAGGGTGATTTTTTAAAAAAAAATGTATCATTTTACATCTCTGCTCAAAACTTTCAAAAGCTTCTCTTTTTGACTCAGAAAAAAGCCCAGTGGCCTCTGAGTTCCTTCCATATGCTCTAACTTCCCTCTATTTCTGTGGGCTCATCTCCAACATTCTTTCCTTCCATCATTCTACTCTAGCCATGCTACTGGCCATCTTGCTGTTCTTATACCAAGCATTTGCCTACCTCAGGGCCTTTGCAATTATTAGTGTCTCAGGCTGGAATCCTCTTTACTCTGACATTTGCTTAGCTTAAATCCTTCAGCTTTTTTTTTTTTTCATGTCTCTGCTCAAATATCACCTTATCAGAAAGAGCTTTCTTGACTGACCTAAGTAAAATAGCATCTACCTCTTCATGCTCCCTATCTCCTTTATCCTGTTTAATTTTTTTCCATAGCACTTGTCAACTTACAGCATATCCATGTCTACTTATAGCCCCTACTAGGCTATAAAGTCCATAGACTCAAAGACTTTGCTTTTCTTATTAAGTGTCCCCAGTGTTTGGAACAGTGCCTAGAATGTAACTGGTATTCAGTTAGTCTCAATGGAATAAATAAATAAAAGCACCTTCTGAGAGAAAGAATCTATTTTGTTTAGATTCTAATAGTACTAGTTGAGTCAAGACATTTCCAGATGCTTCCTCCTCTTCCCTTTGCCTGACTCCATCCCTGTTGAAAGCAGAGGCAAATTTGTATGTGCAGCTGGGTATGGGATGGGTAAGAAAATGGAAGGTGGGGAAATAGAGAAAAAGAAGACCATATCATTCTCTACTCTCCCAGCCTGAAAGTACTACCAGTTTGGCAGAGGGAACTTTTAACTTTAAACGAAGTTGGTGCTTATTAATCAATAATAAACTGAACTGGACATTTAATTACTGAGTTAGATTATTCTTGGCACTACAGAAGTGTGTTTAGGGAAATTAAGGGACCTCTCTTCACCCAACTTTTCATTCAAAGGGCAAGAGAAAAATGAGTCTGTAGATTGGTTACAAAGAGCCTGTGAAGGGAACAGATGAAGCCCCCGCTCCCTCCACCCCCGTATTCTCTGGAGTTCTGCTTATTCAGCCAATGGTTACCCTTCTATTGTGGTTTTTATCAAAATGTTTAGTAGTCTCTTGTTTACATGTTTGTCTCCTTTACTAGACTATGAGCTCAGGAAGAGAGGGCCACTGTTTTATTAATCCTGTTTATCTAAGACCTGCCATGGTGTCTGATACATAGCAACCATTTAGTATTTGTTGAATAATCTCCCTGCCCCCATCTCAATTCAAGGATTACTTGAATACCAAAAATACCTTGAGTATCAAAAATGGAGTATATGGTGATACACAGGAGCTTATTGCTTAGGTAGTTAAAAAGATTATACTGTATTCTAAGATTTAGATCCATTTACCATGATGAAAATTCCCATTCTAAGGGAAACACTTTATTTTTGAAATGTATCACAGAATTGGCTTTATTCTTTCCTTCTTGCCCAAGCTCTTAACTGGGCAAGTTTAGAATCTAAATCTAATCTGTTTCCCCTGTTGCAGCAGGGCACGAATGTGGCTTTTATGGAGCCCAGTGTTTGGAATAAATGCTAAAATAATCCCCTTCTCTCTGCATCTGGTATGGCTGTGATTCCTCTTTAAGGGCAGAGCCTGAATCCTTATTATTTAGAAGTTTGAAAGTCAACATCTTGTGTATTCTTGTGGCAAATGCAAAAAATTTAACAATGTTCTGAAAGACTGTGGAGAGGGTCTGTGTTTCAGTATAAAAACTACAGCATTATTATCACTGTGATCCAGAGATGAAAAGTTATAAAACGTTTTGGCTCAAAGAGATGCCACATGAATTTAATAATTTTCGTGTGGATAATCATTTTCCAAACAAACTGTAGCCATGACTTAATCCTTCCTAGAAAGACAGGAGTGTATCTTCAAACAAACTGCCTAAGCTGTTTGTTCACAGTTTGCTTTTTGATTCAGCAAGATGGATTATGAGGGGTAACAACCAGAGCTGTGACAGCTTTGGCTAAATCCCACCTGGCATTCAATCCCTTTCTCCTTTAAAAAGCTCTCCAAGTTCATAATTCTACAAAAGGATTAATCAAAGTCATTGGAGGGGTGCCTTGGCTTGGAGGTAGGGGGAGGGAGGGATTTACTATGCCAATTAAAAAATCCATTGTTATAGAAAAATTCTTGGGTTGTTTTATTTGTATAGTGAAAGCGACCCAAGTATGAATCTTATTTGAACAATGGTGCATTGGGCTGACAACGAAGTGAACTAAAAACATTTGGGGCCTATCCCACTGCTTTTAGTGAATCTTCCCTGGTCAGTGACAACCCAGTGAACCTTCTTCGGACACAGTGAAGCTGCCAATTTCTTAGCCTCTGGATATCATTTCATCCATAGCACTCATCCACTATCACATTATATATACAATACACATGTGAATGTGAAAACTCCTCCATCATATTCATCAGCTTATCTCCTTACTACTAAGGTTACCTTCACCTTTATTCCCCTCCTCCTGGCTAGAACTGTCAGTAGGGAAGGAAAGAAAAATTGTAATAGTCTTTCAGTGTATGTGAGAGTTCCAGACAGAGGAGTTGCAAAATATGGGACTAAATGGCTACTAAGTATTTCTTTCAGTTCTGTAATGTCATGTAAAATACCTCATGGTTGGAATAGGCAAGTTAGCATTAATTGGGGCCAGCAAATGTCTACTTTGGGATATCAATATATTGGTTAGTCTTCATCACTCATGAAATGTGTAGCAGGTAATTTGCCATTAATAATTAAAATGGTGATGTTTAAGAATAAATTACTTAAAAATGGGAGTTAAAGCTGCCCTTATTTGTAGTAAAATCATTTTTTCTTTACTTGCATTGAAGCAGCGGAAGAGAGGATAGAATTAACATGGAGAATTGCTGACTATGTCCATGGGAGTGTGACATTCCTGGGAGGACATGTTAGGAAACAGATCGAGGCTCAAAGACCCTGAAACGTAGAAGCAATAGATGGCAAAATTAGATGGCCTTATACTCTTTCATACTCTGTCATCATTCCCTGGATGGAAAGTAATTTGGTACCTCATGCTTCCTTCTTAAAGTAGTTTTTGAGACTTGGTTTCTAATATCTAACTACTTAGCATGCATTTAATTATATATGTTAACAAGAAAGGAAAACCCATCATAAGAAACCATAAATCAAATCTTGCTTTCAGAATGAACTGTGGATTTCAGCTACTTGGTCAGACTTTGTACCTGAGTTGTTATTAAGTGCCGGCATTGTTTGCATCTGATGTCTTCTCCCTTTATCAGCATAACTAGGATGGAAGTGTTGAGCAGGAGTACAGGGGCACATGGTTGTCAACCTATGGGAGTAGGAAATAAATTTTTAAAGTTTGGTGTTTGGTCCCTGGACCATTCAAGAATGGCAGTCTGTTAAAATACTGATGTGTGCATATGGTGTTCAGGATATTCTAGTAACAGCCAATCTTTGAGACTCTGAGCTTCAAGTTTAAGAGAAGCATGAAATGAGAATGTGGAATTAAGTCCTTTTCCCTCTTTAGATCTTTGATGCTTTTTTGTCTTTTGATTATTGTTTAATTATTGCCTTAATATTTTTCTGTGTTTTTGTGTTTTGCACATTTTGCACCATTATTTCAGGTCTCCTGGACCTGAGATTCAAGTGCAAGTTGTTGAAATTGTTACATTTTTAACAATACCTTAGAAATATATTGAAATCGGGTATAATCTTACTTATTTTCTTTTTTTATGTTCATGTGTTTATTGATGTCAGTTAGGCATTGTGGTTTATACATTTTTCTATTTGTAACATGTATAAATGCATTTAGAAGTATACAAATTAAAAGTATTTATTTCTATTATATAAATGCATATTAATTTTTTAGTCTGTACCTATATAACATTTCTTTTTTTATTATTAAGTTCAAGTAGCCAACATATAGTACATCATTAATTTTTTTTTAAGATTATAGTAAATATATATATTTTTATTGTTATGTTAACCCCCATACATCATTAGTTTTAGATGTAGTGTTCCATGATTCATTGTTTGTGCATAACACCCAGTGCTC
>NC_138382.1:19586950-19614342 GCF_054177405.1 Leptonychotes weddellii | reverse complement strand
TATACATATATACAATGGAATATTATGCAGCCATCAAAAAAAAAAAAACCCGAAATCTTGCCATTTGCAACGACGTGGATGGAACTAGAGGGGATTATGCTAAGCGAAATAAGTCAATCAGAGAAAGACATGTATCATATGATCTCACTGATATGAGGAATTCTTAATCTCAGGAAACAAACTGAGGGTTGCTGGAGTGGTGGGGGGTTGGAGGGATGGGGTGGCTAGGTGATAGACATTGGGAAGGGTATGCGCTATGGTGACCACTGTGAATTGTGTAAGACTGATGAATCAATGACCTGTACCTCTGAAACAAATAATACATTATATGTTTAAAAAAAAAAAAAGAAGATAGTAGCAAGGAAAAAATGAAGGGGGCGGAAATCGGAGGGGAAGACGAACCACGACAGACTATGGACTCTGAGAAACAAACTGAGGGTTCTAGAGGGCAGGGGGTGGGGGGATGGGTTACCCTGGTAATGGGTATTAAAGAGGGCATGTACTGAATGGAGCACTGGGTGTTATATGCAAACAATGAATCATGGAACACTACATCAAAAACTAATGATGTATGCTGATTAACGTAACATAATAAAATTTTTAAAAAAAGGGCAAAGGAATGGGGGTGAAAGAGGTAGAATACATGAAGCTCATATTCAAAACCATATGAATGATACAGTGTGGTAGAACTTGAGGCTTTGCCTTATAATTCATTCAGCAGTTTACCACAAAATAAACGCCTTCCTTAAAGAAATTAAAAAAAAAAAAATACCCTCCTAACAACCGTTGTTCTTCCAATTAGTGTTAGTACTAAAATTAAAAGAACTTCCCTGTTCATATCCACCAATTTTCCCCAGTTCTTACTAAGAATCCTTAGGAGGGGTTTTCTTTTTTTTTTTTCCTTTTAATTCTCCGAATTTCTTTAATTGCTCAATTTTCTAAAACATTCTTTATTGCCTTCACTCTCTGATTCTGTCTTCAGACCTTAAAGAAAGACATTAGGTGTTTTTTTCCTAATTTGTGCCTAGCTCTGTCTTAGGCACAGTGGGAAAATAAAAAAGATAGAATCCATCATCCCTGTCCTGTATTTTATTTATTTTATCTTATTTTATTGAAGTATAATTGGCATACAATATCCTATTAGTTTCAAGTGTACATCATAGTGATTCAGTATTTTTATGCATTATGACATGATCCCCACAGTAAGTCTAGTTACCACCTATCACCACACAAAGTTATTACAATATTATTGATTATAGTCCCTATGCTATACATTGCTTCTCCATGACTTATTTATTTTATAGCTGGAAATCTGTACCTCTTGGTCCCTTTCACCTTTTTTGCCCATACCCCAATCCCTGTGCTTTTTGAAAGCTTACTATTCGAGACCCAAAATATTTGGAAACCTTTAGAAAATTTTATTTCTAGCCGAAGACACAAGACATCTGTAGAAATGACAGCAACAGGTTTGTCATCAACTTCATATGTAGTATAGTTTGAGCATATTACAGAAATTTCTAGAAGGAAAACACAACTTCTCAATCTCTCTTTTGAGACCCGTATTTCCAAGTGCTACCTAGATAAGCCACAGGTCCGTAAAATTCAGCATGTTCCAAAAAATCATCATTTCTACTACTTCCTATTGTTGCTTCAGTTTTCATGTTTGATTAGTAATCATTCTAATTGTAATTCACCAGTTCAGTTTTCTACAAATCATTCTTAAGACTGTCACTCTCATTCTCCATATCCAATCTCCTCAGTGTTTGATTCTAGCTTCTAAATACCTCTCAATTCTATCCCTACTGCCTCACTTCTGTTCCCATAACAACTGCTTCCATGCAGGAAACCATTTTATCTCATTTGGACCATTGCTTCCATTCTCTAATGCATTCCACTTCCTGCCCATTCACTACCAGAAAAATCTTTCTAAAATATATAACTCAACAGAACCAGCCCACTGATGGTTCCTTCTGGCTTAAGGGTTAAATGTAAACCCCCTCCCTTTGTTTTTTTCATTTCAGCCCCTATGAGCTGTCACAGTGTGACCACAGCCTTGCCCCAGCCTCCACTCACGTGCACCCTAATTCCAGTCTCTGAAAATTCTCATAATTCCCTGAACACCTCATGCTTTTTCATGACTCCAAGCCTCTACTCATTCTGTTCCTTTTGTCAGTAATGCCCTTTCCTCACTTGCCTTAAATCCCTGTACCTCCTACAGGACCCAGTTCCAGTGAGAAACTTTTCACAAATCATGTAGAATCAGTCTCCCCTTGCTTGTCTTCTAAAGCATTGGGTTCTTGTGTCTCTATTACAGCATTTTTCACACATATTTAAGTAATTTACTTATATACCTATCTCTTGAACTCCTCAAATATATAAATTTTGGACATTCATCTTTAGGTCACTAGTATCTACCACTTTGTCTGGCATAGTGGCTAGTCAACAAATGTTGAATAAATGAATACATTAGAGATGGCACTCATAGAGGAAGTGGGACTTCAAGCTTTGCCTGAAGAAATTAAATACATAGCCTGTTGAAGAGTCCACAAATACTCAGGCCTCATCAGAATGAACCCCATTATAAGAAATGCTTCGTCCAAAGTTTTTTCTATGGACCAGCCTAAAATATCAGTGCTTTGGGTTGATTATAAACAATTTTCTTTCTCTAAATGCAGACTGTATAGTAGCCATTCTTCAGATCTATTGAATAAGAAGAGAACTGAATTCTTCACAGATCATTGGATGTTAGCAAGCAGAAATTATCCTTCCAATACCCATCTATAACTTTATCAATTACAGAAAGGAATCACTGGAATTATGCAACTTTCATCACAAAGCAAACTAATATAATAGGAGGGCCAAGGAGCTTGGAAGGACAAGAAGGAAGACAGGTGAGTATGTGCCATATTTCTCATTTTCCTCTGAATTAAAAGAGCATGCTTTTACTCATTAATTTACTTCTGACCAATTTCACCTATGTGCTTTCAGACACACAACTTGGGACGGGGGGTGGCTGAAGAGAAAATATTTTGTAATTAGACAATGCAATGAATATTTTGGGGGTGCCCATGGGCATTTGTTGGAACGATATATAAGTAGAGTTATTAATCTTATAAAAGGTAACAAAGGCTTGATTTTAGTGTTTGTTCCCTAGAAAGTTTTGCTCTTGGCCATTGAGTTTCCACCTCTAAAGTACGTTTTGGGACTTGGGCAGAAATTGTATCTTTCCTACCTGAAATCTCTAATTTCACCTAGATCAATGGTTCTCAAAGCATGGTGTGAGGACCTCCTGAGGTCCCAGAGACTACCAGAAAATCTGTCAAGTCAAAACTACTTTCATATTAATAAGCAGATGCATGCACATTAGAGTTTTCCAGAGTAACATTGTAACAGATTGAATGCAGAGCAGATAGAAGAATCCAGATGTCTTTGTGCCAGACATTAGAGATTTGCAAAAATGTAAAATAATTCCATTTTCTCTAAATATTCTTGTTTTGGAAACCATTATTTTGCATAAAAATATGTTATTTATGATAGCTTATAATAGGTTTTTTTAAACTAATTAATGAGTAATTTTTCTTAAAATTATCAGCTTTAATTTCCAATATGGAACTGATAGCTATAACCCACATAAACACACGATCTTCAAGGGTCCTCAATAATTTTTAAGAGTGTTAAAACATCTTAAGATTCAAAAATTGAGAACTGCTGATTTAGATAAAACTTTGAGCTAACCAGTGGTAAAACTGGCAATGCTGGTATTCAAACCAAATAATTCAAATTACTCTTGAAATACCACCAACAAATCTTCTTAAAAGAACTGGTCTCAGGATTTGACTCTTCCACTAATTTGCTGGGTAACTTCTTTGATATCAATTAGTTGTCTGAGTTTCAAGTTCTTTTTATCTGTAAAATGTACTAATACTTACGGAATGTTACTAAAACAGGCATTGTTCTAAATGTTTCATAAGTACTAATAACTTAATTCTCACAGCAACCTTATGAAAAATGTACTTACTATCCCTATTTCACACTGAATAAAATGGAAGCAGAGAAAGGTAATTCGTCCAAGGTCATATACTTAAAAAAGCATTAGATCTGGGATTTGCATCATCACTACAATATGGGTTATTAGACCTTTTTAAGTGCTATGTAATATGACAGTTTCCCAAACACTGCAAGTCATATACAATGAATGTTGGTCTCCAGGCTTTTACCTTTGGCTTTGTAAAATCTGGCTCCCCAGCTCTTTGTCTTTTAGCTTTGACTTAAGTCCCTTCTTATAAATTCTTTCTCTAATACTATTTTCCAAATATGAGCCATTGGATATATATAAATAAGATCATCATATTACTCCAGACATTTATGTTAAGTCTCCCAATTTGTAAAATTCCAAAGAGACCAAATAAAACTATGGGCTGAATGTGATTCATAGACTTATCAGTGTGCAAACTCTAAGAAAACAGAGCCAACTCTTTCACTTCATGAAATATTACAGTATCACACTTTCTGTGATTTTAAACCAAAAATGTTGGGGGAAATTATGCAATTAAAAAAAGGAGTAACAGTACTATAACTACCACTTCCCAGAATGGAGCTACTCAAACAGATAGGAACTACCCAGAAAACATATTATTTAAAATACTGACTTAGAAACTCCATGGAAAAGCTGAATGCTAAGTGCCTGGAAAAGTACAAGGAGAAAATGGCAGAAGGAAGGAAAAAGAGATCATGTCAATCCCCAACTCAAAACACTCCAGTGGCTTCCAAATATAGTTGGAATAAAATCCAAACTCCCAATCACAGTCTTCAAGACCCTGCACAGCCTTCATACCACTCTTATCCCTTGATCTCTGCACCCTGACCATGCAAGCTTCCCTTCTGTTTCTTGAACATATTACAGCTGACCCCTGTCCAATGCAGGGGTCAGGCACTGACCCCTTGTGCAGCTGAAAATCCACATATAACTCTTGATTCTGCCAAAATTTAACTATTAATAGCCCATTGTTGACTAGAAGCCTTAGGATAACATGAAGAGTCAATTAGCATGTATTTTGTATGCTATGTGTATCATATGATGTATTCTCAAAATAAAGATAAAGAAAATGTCAAGAAAATCACAAGGAAGAGAAAATACATTTACAATACTATGCTGCATTTATTGAAAGAAATCTGCATATAAGTGGATCCACATAGTTCAAACCCATGTTCTTCAAGGTTAACTGTAAATCCTACTTCAGAGTCTCTGGATTAGGGCTCCCTCGACCTTGGAGATCTCATTTTCCAAATCTTCAGCTTAAAGTCACTTCCTTGAAAAGGCCTCCCCTGACTACTCTATAAAATTAGTCCTGCCAGGGGCTCCTGGGTGGCTCAGTCGTTGCGCGTCTGCCTTCAGCTCAGGTCATGATCCCAGGGTCCTGGGATCGAGCCCCGCATCGGGCTCCCTGCTCCGCGGGGAAGCCTGCTTATCCCTCTCCTACTCCCCTGCTTGTGTTCCCTCTCTCACTGTGTCTCTCTCTGTCAAATAAATAAAATCTTAAAAAAAAAAATTAGTCCTGCCAATCCTACTCCCCACCTTATAATACTCATTTCATTATTTTTAGGACTTATTATGTAATAGCTGTGAAGTGTCATATATTTTGGTTTACCTGTTTATCTCTGTCTTCATCCACTAAACAGTACACAAACATCAGAGAACGTGTCTTCTATCCCCAACAGTGCCTAACATCTAGAAAGCACTAAATATTTTTGAATAAATGTTGAATAAATAAAAGACTCTGAAATATACACTGGTTGTGCATAATCATTGAGACACAGGTTCAAATATGTACAGAACCACTGAAGAAAAATATTCTTCATCCCTCTGGGAATAATTTCTTTCTCCTTATTGCTCAGAGGAAGGTGGGTTACAGCAGCCAAGTTTCCCTGTAATATTTGAAAAATTAGCTAGAGAGATGAGATATTGAGAGACAAGATCTAATAGATACTCTGACTGAACTCAGTTGAAAGCCTCTAGATGCATTATTGATTATGCACCCATTCAGCCTCATGCTGTTTGCACATCAGCACTTGCATCAAGGAATCAACTGTGAGTGGATCTATCTAAAACCATCTGACCAGAAGTCATTTATTCCAGCAATTAAAAATAAATTTGGTCATGGGGTTACTACAAAAAAAAGGACATTTATTTAGTACACTACCTTAAGGAGTTCTATTAAACTTTGTATTTTTGAGATGATCCCTAGATATAACACATTAGATAATATTGGGCCATATTTTATTAGGAACTGATGTTTCTCTTGCATGTCAGTGCACAGTACTAATCTGAATGAAAATATGTTGGCTAAAGAGTGAGCTAATAGCAGCTTTTGATCTGGGAAATTTGTCAATCATGATAGCATCAAATGTGCATAGTATATTAAGGAAAGTTCTTACCTCTCTGTATTTAAACTTCTTTATTAAGAACTTTCCCATACAATCTGCAGATAGATCTGAACAAAGAAATAAGATATTAAAGTGTCTTCTTCACTCTTAAACTCACAAATAGACCTTCTAGCCTGCAGGATTAACTTATTGTCCTGGCCATTTGATGATGCACAATATCCTTTGAAAATAAATGTTTCTGAAATAACTCTATAGAGTGTGAGTCTTACAGCTCACTAGAGTATACTCTGGAGTATACCTTTTAAAAATACAACTTCAAGAAAATATTGTGTGACCTTGGATTTGCCCATACACGTGGAGATTCACTACCACTAGTCTATGGAACCTACTCCATGTTACTTCTTTAATGACTGAATCCAGAAACCTTTATTTCATCCCCATCCTTGTGCTTATAACCAATACCTCTCTTCTTTAAACTGCTGAGATCCAGCACATTCCAGCTCTTCATTGACCCTCATTCCAGGTCTTCACTGATCCTCCCAAGCTCATTTTTGGCTTCCAGATCTGCTCTTTAACCTTGTAACCATTTTTAAAGTGGGATGTGGCAAACAAATACCAATAAAGAACAAGGAAATGATCACTCCTTTATACAAGAGAGCCTCTGTATCTATATTTGGGTTTTATGTCATTTATATTTCAGAGTGGCGCTCTGAGGTTTATATAACACAGTTACATTCATTCATTGATTTTACCTTACTGTGATAGTGATTAGACAGTTGTATTAGCTGTATTAGAGTTCTCCAGAGAAACAGAACCAATATAGCCTGTGTGTGTATGTGTGTGAAAGACAGAGACAAAGAGATTTTTTAAAATTAGCTGACACAGTTAAGGACGCTGGCAAGTCCAAAATCTTCAAAGCAGGCTGGAGAACTAGGAGAGTTAATGTTGTAGTCCCATGCCTAAAGGCAATCTGGAGGCAGAATTCCTTCTTCTTTGGGGGGGGGACCTCAATCTTTTGCCTTAAGGCTTTTAACTGCTGGTTTGAGGCCCACCCACATTATGGAGGATAATCTGCTTTACTCAAAGTTTATTGATTTAAATGGTAACCTAACATCTAAAAAATACCTTTACAGCCAACATTAAGATGGGTGTTTAGCCAAAAACAGGGTACCAAAGTCTAGCCAAGTTGACACATAAAATTTATTATCACAATATTATTAACTAATATTATTAATATAATTCAATACTAAAAATAAGTTATCAAGTCATGAAAAGACATAGAAGAAATTTCAATGCATATTACCAATTAAGATTATTATTAAGTTAATATTATTCCAATTTTACAGATAAGGAAATAGGTTTTTTTTTTAAGATTTTATTTATTTATTTGACAGAGAGAGAGAGACAGCGAGAGCAGGAACACAAGCAGGGGGAGTGGGAGAGGGAGATGCAGGCTTCCCCGCGGAGCAGGGAGCCCGATGCGGGGCTTGATCCCAGTACCCTGGGATCATGACCCAAGTTGAAGGCAGATGCTTAATGACTGAGCCACCCAGACACCCCAGGAAATAGGTTTTTAAGACTTTTTTAACCAAAACAATCAGCTACCACATGTTGGCACACACACTAGGAACCAGATCTTTTTACTCCTCATCACATGCACATTCCACTAGTCATATTGCCTCTTACATTATTGCAGTAGATTTCAATTTTTGTTTAAGTAAGTTTTAAATTACCTCCAATGAGTGACCCAGAATCCAGGCAATGTTTACCTCTTACTTCATGGCAAAAACTCCGCACCTGCCCAATGTCAAGAGCATAAAACTCCCTTTGAGAGGGTGAGTGCTGACACACAGAATATGAGTCTTCAAGGGTAAACTAAGACATCAATTTTAGAATGTCACTCCAGAGAGTACTTCAGAATTCACAAAAGCTACTTCACCTCTCAACATGAATTTCCAAATTCCAGAAGTATTTTTCAGCACACAGAGCCAGACAGCACAGAACATAAAACTTTATATCAAAAATGAACCTTGATGTAAAGACAATGTCAAGAGAATGAGAAGACAAGCCACAGATTGGGAGAAAATATTTGCAAAAAACATATCTGATAAAAGACTGTTATCCAAAGTATACAAATAACTCTTAAAACTCAACAACAAGAAAACAAATAACCTGATAAAAAAAATAGACCAAAGACCTTAACAGTCACCTCACTAAAGAAGATATGCAGATGAAAAAAAAACATATGAAAAGATCACACGTCATTAGAGAAATGCAAATTAAAACCACAAGAAATAGCACTACACACCTATTAGAAAAGCTTTGGCCCAGACCACTGACAACACCAAAGGCTAATGAGGCTATGGAGCAATAGAAATACTCCAGAACCACAACTGCAGCTGTCTATTTATAGTTAAATGTCTACATGATATTTCCACTCAGATTCTGAAACAGTCCTTTAAATTTGGCATAAAAACCCAACACAGGATCTCCCTCCCTGCCAAATTTGGCCCTCATCCAGTATTACCTAGCCCAGTGAATGGCACCATCATCCATCTATCTACTCAAGCCTTGAAATTATCCTTGACATTTTTCTTTCTCTCCCACTTTAGCACCATTTAACCAGTCATCAGGTCTTACCAATTTTACCTTCTAGATAACTCTTACATTCTTCCCCTTCTCTCCATTTCCAGTGTTGCCATCCCAGTCCAAACTACCATCATATCTCACCTGGAATATTCCTCTCACTGTTCCACTCAAATCCTCTCTGGCCCCCCAGCCAATACAGTCAATCTGAATAAACATTTTAAATGCAAATATAATCATGTCATCCCTCCCACAGTCAACTATGACTTCCTAATAGATCTTTCTCCAACCTCCAAGACCATGACACTTTCCATGGCACTGTCTCTCTACAGTTCTTGTGCAATTTTACACTATTTGTGTGATTATTTTATTAACACCTAAATAAAATCTATATATAAGCTCTTTGACCACCATAATACCCCAAATATATAGGGATTCAATAAAAAATTCAATGTATATTCTTGAACGAATATACAATTAATAGAATGAGATACTTTAGACTTCTAAAAAAATATTAATCTTGCATCTTGATTCCCTTCAAAAATGATCTAATACTGCAGAAACTGAAAGTCCAAATGGTTTATCTAATTTGTGTTTCTAAAAGACTACTGTAAACAGCAAAGAAAACACCCCCTTGCCACAGGGAAAGTGTGTGTGAAAACTCTCAAGAGAAAGCTAAGGGACACTTTGGCAGATGATGAAGACACAGAGCTAAATTTACAGGAGAGAGAGAAAAGAGGTGAGGACATGCAAGCCATATGCCCTGAAGAATTCAGAGGATTTCATAAAATATGAGCTGGGTTTGAGAATAAACCAGGCAAATCTACCCACTGAGGAAGGGAATGACTTCCTAGGATTTTAAACAGGGAGTGCAAGAAATAGAACAATCCAAAAGAATTACAATAAGAGCAACAAGAAGGTGGGCCACTGCTTCAAGAAGTCTAAATGAAGGGTTCCCCATATTTAGAGCCATTAAGAACTAGACTGGCAGACATTCAAGGGATCAAAAATTTGGCAGGATAGGAAAAGGATTTGCCAGATTAATATACCAACCACTGACAAGAAATCTGTCTATGTTAATTAAGCATATTTATATACATGTATGGTAAGAGTTCTTGTCCCATATATCAGATAATCCCAGAACAGCTGGAAGAGGGGAATATAACAGTCCTATCATATTCCATAATATAGTGACATCTGGATAGTATATCAGTACAGCAATATGAGTTTTTCATTCCTAACCCAGTAGGTGCTAAACCATAAACAGCTATGTGTTTAAGAACTTTTAGCTGAACAGACCTGAAAATACAGCACATATAGATCTTACCACATGAAAGAGTTTCTCTTCATCAATTAAATAAGACTGGATATTCCTCCTGAGCAGAGTATATACAGTTAGGATTTTTCTTTTTGAAAAGTAAGGTATGGAGAAAACTTCTGCATAAAAGTATCCAACTGAGATTACATGCTTGCCCCTCCTCCTTCTCCAGAACCTATTAAAACTATGTTGAAGGAATGAAAGAGATATAAATCTATAACAGAGAATAATATGTTCAGGGGAGTGAATTTCAACAAATATCTAAGATACAAAAGAAATAAAAGAATGTCAATAAGTGAAATAGAAAGGAGAAAGCTTCAGACTAGAATATTTGTGGAGAGAATTTCAGTCGTGGAGGGAGCAGAGTCCTGGAGTTACTGTGAAATACCATCAGCCAATGAGTGGATGGTATTTGGAAGTGGGCTGAAAAGACAGGGTTAATAAAAGGTCTCTCCATATGAATGATCAACCCCTCACTCTCTTCTCTTACACCTTCGTACAGGAATAAAGATCCCACCCACTCATATTAGAGTTAAGCCTACTGGTTGACAAGTATTTACCTGTATACGCAGAGCTCACAGAGGACCTACCTACTTTTTCATTCTAATAAATGAACAGATACCCAGAAATCAGAGGTCATTTAAAGAAAACTAACTACATGAAAAACAAACACCAAAGTAAACAAATAGAAAAACTGAACCTGGAGGAAACTGTTTTTTTTTTTAAATTAATCTCTCATAGGTAATACCCAGAAATGTTCAAGAAGACATGTGATCTAGAAAGAAGAACAGACTGTAATGAAAAAAGGAAAAATCAGAAAATGATAAAACTTTCTTAAAAATTAAAAGCATCATTGAAAAAAATAAAAATTCAATCAGAAGTTTAAAATACAAAGCTGAGGAAATCTTCCAGAATGTGGAACAAGAAACAGAGATAAACATATAGAGAGAATCAATCTAAGAAGTCAAACATCTGACTAATAGGAATTCTAGAGAGAATAGAGAAAACAAAGGAAAGATTATTATCAAAGTAGTAATAGATGAAAATTGCCCAGAACTTAAGATATGAAATTTAAAAGGATCTAACAGTAACAGAGGATCCATGTTTAAACACATCTTTATGAAATTTCAAAAAAAAAAGGAGAAATCTAATATCTGAGAAAGACAGAAAGGACAAACAAAACACAGAACCTACAAAGGAACAAGAGAGTCAGACTACTGTCAGATTTCTCATTAGAAGTAGAAGCTAGAAGACAGTTGTGCAAGATTTTCAAAATACTGAAGGAAAATATTTTGATCCTAAAAAACTATACACTGACAAATTTTCAGGAAATTTCCTTTAAATGTAAAAGGAAAATAAATCCATTTTCTGACATGTAAGGCCTCAGAAAGTTTACTTATATTCTGCAGAAGTTGCTTGAAGATATTTCCCAGCAAAATATGAGTGAAAACCAGGAGAGAAGATATAAGATATAAAGAACAAACAACAAACCAAAAAATACATGAAAAGAAATCTCAGGATGATAGCCTACAAAGCAATTTGTGCAAATTATAACCAGAATCATTTGGATCCAGGAATATCTTCAAGACAAAAAAAAAAAAAAAGGAACAGATTATAAGTATTAGAAAAAATAGACAAAAAGCAATAAATTATTACAGGTATAATAAAGCAAGCATGTTATTTCTTAAGGGGGAGATGGCAATCATAAACCCCATGGTGGGGGGAGATGTACAGGAAAGAAATGGCCTAATATAAAACAAATTAAAATAAAATATAATAACTGAGCAATTGATGGAGTCTAAAGAAAGAGGTCTCTTCAGTTTTATTTTTCATGTTAAGTGATGACATTGAAAACATAGAAAATGAAATGTAATCATAGCACATATTGGCTCTCCAATGAATCATATTTACATATAGAGAGCAATACATGTAATGGCCAAGGGAACTATGGTAGAATGCAAAAATTGTCCCAATCCTCCACCTTTCACAGTAAGCACACTATTAAAACGTAACTTCGCAGCAACTCCCAACAAGTGAAGTCTATTTCCTTTCCCCTTGAATCTGGGCTGATTTTGTGACTTCTTTCACCAATAGAATGCAGAAGTGACAGCGTGCCATTTCCAAGCCTAGGCCTCATGAAGCCTGACCTGCTTCTGTTCAATCTCTCTCTCTCAGAATTCTGCCAGCAGTCATGTGAATAAGACCAGGCTAGCACTAGGTGATGAGATACACATGGCTAGTCTTCTCCTTGTCCCCAACCAATATCCATCTAACCTGCAGAAGCTGGGCTGCCTTACTGCCCACAGAGGCTGGGGCAAACCTGCCAAACCCCAAAGAACTGCCCAGCTAAGGCCAGCCCAAAATTTCTGGACCATAGAATCATGAGGTAAAGAAATGGTACTGTTTTAAGTCACTGGAATTTGGGTGCGGTTTGGTACACAGCAGAAACTAATTCAAACAGAAATGTACTCCTGAACAAGACTACACTAATGCAAATCGTTGACTACCACTTTTAGCTATGTGACTTTGAGCAAATTAGTGAACTTGCCAACACCTCAGTTTCCATATCTGTAAAATATTTTTTGAGAACTGATTTCTGTAAATACGTGTGTAAAGAAATTTGAGCTATTGTATGTAAAGCAATTAGAATGGTGCCTGGCACACTGTAAGTAGTCAATTAGCTATTATTATTTAAAACAAACAAAATTTCAATGGTATTTATTAATTTCCAACATCTAGAATTACCCACAAAATACACACAACTTAACAACAGCTATAGAATGGAATGAAAATGTTAACAGTCTTGTGAAAATGCAGCTATCAGAAGCTGGGAGGTAGAAAAAGAAAAGAACAGGTGGAAGGAAGGGTAGGGGGTTAATATATTCATCATATAAAGCAAGGAGTCAAGAAATATTGTCTAAAACTAAAAACAAAGAAATAGAACAAAAATAGAGGTTATATGAGAATGTGTCTTTACAAAGGTAACAAAATGAGAAACTGAATGGTGATATAATTTTCCAAAAATTAAGAAAATGGGGAGAAATAAAGGTGGGAGATGGAGTGCCCATATATCCTCATACATTAACTCATATATCCCCATATATCATCTATTATCTGTCATAACAAGAAGAATACAGATAAAGTTTAAAGATGAAAACTCAAGAATTTGTGCACAACGCATATTTACTTAGGGATGTAAAACAAAAAGCACAGGTTGCCTCTGCAGCAGACTGGAATGGGAGATGAACAATGAAAATTCTTCTATCCTATTAGTTTTCTTAACTATGTACACATAATTTTGATATTTTTTTTTCTTTTTTATTGAAGTAAGGTACAAAGAAGATTCCCCAAACTATCCATACTGCCCAGATTTAGGTTTAAAAATATGTTTTTCAAAATAAAAATCTGGTAAAGTTTTAAAATATTCATAAAAGGTTGAAAACCTTCATGAAAGCAACTTAAGACTTTTTTTTCTTTAAAGATTTTATTTATTTATTTGAGAGAGAGAGAATGAGAGACAGAGAGCATGAAAGGGAGGAGGGTCAGAGGGAGAAGCAGACTCCCAGCTGAGCAGGGAGCCCAATGCGGGACTCGATCCCGGGACTTCAGGATCATGACCTGAGCCGAAGGCAGTCGCTCAACCAACTGAGCCACCCAGGCGCCCCAAGACTTTTTTTTTTTTAAGATTTTATTTATTTGACAGAGACAGACACAGCGAGAGCAGGAACACAAGCAGGGGGAGTGGGAGAAGGAGAAGCAGGCTTCCCGCCAAGCAGGGAGCCCAATGTGGGGCTAGATCCCAGGACCCTGGGACCATGACCTGAGTTGAAGGTGGACGCTTAACTACTGAGCCACCCAGGCACCCCAAGAAATTTCTTAATAAATGACTTAAATCTTTGCTTACTGGGGATTCAAAAAGTTAAACTTCTGGATCCTAAGTGAGGTGCATTTCATGCCCAAAAACTAAAAGAGGGGAAGACCCTCTCCTCTACCCCATGCTTACTTTATCTCCCCTCATTTCCTGAAACCTGTACAATCTCTCCCCTCCCAGACACTGGAGGAGTCTCCTGTGGTCTCTCCCATGTCCCATGGATACCCCTGCCACACAGCCCTTCCTTCGCAGTATAGCAAAAAGAGCATCACCTTGGAATAAGACATCTGAGTTTAGTTCCAGCTCTGCTACTTCTGCACTGTGGCTATGGTAAGGCTACTTCTCCTAACAGAAAAGCAATACCTCCCTCACTCACTATCTTTCAGAATTAAATCAAATAGTATATTTGGATGTACATAGAAAGAGAGAGAGAGAGATGCACTACTTTGCATACAGTAATTATTTAATAAATAGGCATTCCCAGATTGGAGAAGAAGAATGAAGAAGATGCAGTAACACAATCAGAACAAAAATTTTCCCTTACCTCCTGGGATCCTAAGCCCCTTTTAAGCCAGGAACATAGCTTCTGGAAATCTTCTTGCTGTAGTCACCAGCACCACTAGACACTGGCCTCTGCAAATCCTCTCCAAAGGTGATTCATGGACAGCTTTATCTCTGCAACAAAGTTCACATGTGGAGATGAAAAAGGTTGACTTTCTTCCAAAAAATTTTGAAATCATTCCTATGAAGGTAAAAAGTACTAGGACATATAACATTTACTTTAAAATAGGTTCATGGGCAGAAATCCACTTAACTCTAGTAAGTAAAAGAAATGGGCAAAGATCTCAAATGCAACAGCAGAGAAAACATTACTTGCCCAGCCTGTTTGGAACAGTGGTTGACTGTCTAAGCAGAGATCCTCTGGTCCATAAAAATAGGGGTTCTTGGGGGATTTGTGACTGCAAAATCACTATTTGCATCACTTTGTGGAAAAAAGATCCACAAATTTAGAATTACTTAAGTACCTAGAAAAAATACCACACATATTTAATAATAGCCCATGTGTTGTAATTTTCTAAAGCCCACTTCACAGAGCTGATATGTAAGAACAGTAATGATTTTAAGAGATCATGCTGTAGGGTTTTATAGGAGTTCTACACCCAAAATGAAGTCAATAAGCTACCACTTTGAAAATCATTCCTTAGAGGTCTGTGTTTTTTCCAAAGATTCTATCATGGACTAATCATCAGACCCTGACATATAACTTATCCTCCCATGAACCATTCAAATTTTCAAAAAATGTTACCAATCATAATTTATCTTGTTTTCCCTAGTCATGATATGTTTTCATGTTCCTTTACCTCAGACTAAAGCAGTGACAAGAAATTTCCACTAAAGGGATATCATTTTATTTTCATTTTTCAGTCTCTTTAGAAAAAAATTGATATGTTACCTCCCATAGAAGAGCACAGTATTATCATTTGCCATTAACAAAAAACAATCTGTTATTATTCAAGATCAAATGATGCATGTGGGAGAAATAATTGTAGAAATGCCATATTTTCTCTCAGAAAGATTAAACACAGGTAAAGGAATACTAAGAATGCTGCTTTGGCAAATACACGTGTGTAAAGTGAGCTTCTTATCCCATAACAGGGTAGGCACATGTAAACCCTTTAGGCTCCATGTGTCAAAACACATTTTAAAAAAATAGAAAAACTATTGGAAACCCAAAAAAGTAATGATGAGTGAAATACAAAAATACTATGATTTTGTCTAAATTATTCAATATTTGAATAATTAAGCTTAAATATGAATGAGGGAGGCAGGAATTTTGCAATGTTGAAGTAAGAAGCTCAGGTGATACACTCCTCAGCAAACAATTTAACTAGTAAAAATTATAAAAAGCAATTATATAAAGTCTCTGGAAATTGCCCTAAGGGCATAAATCAAACAAAGAAATAATCATTCAAGAAAATGTACTAAATCTTGGTTAGCACAGCAAAAGTCTATGGTGTTTGAATCTCAATGCATTGTTAGGCACACATTATGCACCTCCCCATCCCCAGGATACAGAAGGTCTACTCCAGGTATGTGTGGCCAAGAAGACAGACTCCTTCTCCCCCAGCTCCCAATCTGGGACTATAATTTCAACCACAGCAGGGTGCTCATGCCCCTCAGCCCTGTGTTACAGAAGTTCTTTTCCGGGTGGCATAGCTGAGAGGACCAGGTCATTCTTCTATGAACTGGCTCCACTCTTAGGGTGGAAGCTCTACCCTAGGAGCAACAAGCCAAGAATACAAGGGTCCCAATCTCCTTCCCCCACCACCAGCTCACTTATATGACAGAAATTCCATGCAATAATACCAAGGGTTACTACTCCTCTTCACTTATAGAGAGGGGAAGGGGTAGGGGTCACTCTGGAGAAGCAGGTCCTTGCCCCTAGCTCCAGGGCAGTAACTCTGGGGTTCTGGCCAGGTGGAAAGGCAGGATATAAAGGCAAAGAGCTCTACAGCTCTGCATGGAGGGACTGACTTTATTTGGAACAAGTAGAGAACTCCATGTCTAAGGGTGGGGCTATGTTTCAATAAGGCTTTATTTACAAAAACAGAGCTATGAGAATTCAAACCAAATGTTCAAATACAAACTGTACATGAATGTTCACAGAAGCAATATTCACAAGAGCCAAAAGAAAACAACCCAAATGTTCATCAACTGATGATGGATAAATAAAATATGGTATATCCATACAATGGACTATTACACAGCAGTGAAAAGAAAGAAAAGAAAAAAGTACTAATATATGCTACAACAGAGATGAACCTGGAAAACACTATGCTAAGTAAAAAGAAGCCAGGCATCAGAAAAGGTCACATACTATATAATTCCATTTATATTAAATGTCTAAAATAAGCAAATCTATGGAAACAGAAAATAGATTAATCGTTACTTATGGATGATGGGAGGAGGTGTGAAGGAATGGTAAGTGACTGCTGATCAGTACAGGATTTCTTTAAGGGGAGAAAAAATATTCTAAAATTATATTCTGTTGACTGTTGTACAACTCTATGAATATATAACAATAAATTCTATAGTTTAAATGGGTGAATTTTATGGCATATGAATTATATCTCATAAATGTTGTTCGTTTTTGTTTTTGTTTTTGTTTTCTTTAATCTATACTGGGACACCTGGGTGGCTCAGTCAGTTAAATGTCCGACCCTTGATTTTGGCTCAGGTCATGATCTCAGGGTTGTGTTTAAAATAAAATAGATGAATATTTATGTGTTAATAGTTTTAATATCTATTAAGGTCTGCTAGAATGATGCATGTTTCACTAAAAACAGTTTGTTGAAATACATTTCACCAAGGAGTAGTTCAATATTCCTAAGATTTTCCAATATTATTAATTCTGATATTACTAAGATTTTCAATGTCTGTATTTTTTAATCACTTGAACTTACATTACCCAAAACACAGTATGGCAAAAGCCCTCTGATAACCACTTTGTGTACTTGAATTAGCCTTATAAACAGGAAGCCACATTTTATCATAAGGAAAAAAATCTCTGAATATAGGAAGACTGGTTTTGATTTCTTGTGTCAAGCTCTCTGTGTCTGAATGACTTCTAAACCTCACTAAATGTATTTTTTCATTCCTCTCATTTATTTTTATATCTCTTAAAGGACACATATGATCTTGGGTTTGAAGAGACAGGAGAAGGCTTGGAAATAACAGTTAATGAAAACTTTTAAAGTAGGCATGCCAAGGGAGGGAAAAAATGAAGTCTTGTCTAGACCCAGTCAGCTCTGCTTGACCTAGTTAGAGTTAAATGATATATCAATGGGAAATTCAAAGTAAGCAAACTAGCCAAAGTTCTGCAAAAGGTGGCTCTGATGACTTAAGAAGAATGACATCTGATCCTTCTAAAGAAAACACATTTCTCATGGCTGTCAGCATACTACCAAGGAAGAGAGGGGAATAAGCTAAAGCATAAATATTACTATTCCTAGAGGATGTCCTTCAAGAAAGGAAGGCTTTGTCTTGGCTGTGTTTATATAAATCTTTGGAATATTTGACCAAAAAAATTTCACATAAATGCAAGTCACAGCCAATGAAGGAGAAACTATTTCAATATGTCCAAACACAAACCAGGCAACCACAGAAAAAATATCATGTTCTCTTGGAGCTTCCATAGTAAATAAATAATGAAGATGACATTGCTAAGATTGTACAACAGTGGTCAGGCTGCAAATGTGACTTAGTTAATAGGCTGACCAAATCAGAACCCAGGAATGTGTTGGAAAGCTGCTATGAGATGGGTTAGTACAGATTTGTTTGTGAAACAAGTCAAGCACTTTTAGTGAGTGGAATTAAATAGTACTCTAAATTGGATAAAGTTAATGAAGCTACAAAGTGTACTGAAGCCATCAGTTCTTTATTGATGGTTCAAAAAAAGGAAGGAATTTAGATAGATGATAAAGACAATGGCCCTAATTCAGGTCAGTTCGGAAAACAGCAAAAATAACCTCTTCTTCCCCAACCCCAGTTATATGAAGATCTTAGATATGTGGTTTACACCTCAACAGACATTCCCAGGAACTAAGAGAATAGTCCTTAGAACATACATAGCTTATCTCCTGTATAGAATATAAAAAATTGACTATAGCCCAAGTCTACTAAAAGTGCAAGTAATATTCCCAAACACCTGTGATTTTATAAGTCATGTGTCTCTAAGAAATAAATAAAAAGATGAAAGTACACCAAAATAGTCCAAATTTGGCATCATTCTATGGTCGATCATTCTTTAACATCAACTGCTTCTGTGCTCTATGTGTGTATGTGTGGATACACATGTACATGTGTATTCTTTAGTGGATCACAAATTTATTTGAGAAATAAAGATGTGGCAACAGTAGCTCTGCCTTTATTTAAAGGCTTTCCCCTCAAGATCTTGGCATCAATTCTTAAATATCTCTTGAAGAGGACTATGAAGTCAAGATTTTTGCAAGAGTAAACCGTTTGCCCAGGCCTCATAGAGTATAACTGTGGCCCAATTAAAAGTAATACCTCTTATTTCACTAACTAATGGCTCAGACTGTTCACAAAGGATCTCAGTTCTCACTCAGTAATTCTTAGGATTCCCTCAAGCATGTATTATAGGAGTTCACAAACAGTCCTCCATATGATCAACTAGGCTCCACCATGTTCTTCCCATCCTAACCCCTTCACTGATGTCTGCTGCTGGAAAAATTACACGAGGGTAGTTTACTAAATTCAATGGAGCAGCAGCTCACTATGAATATTTGATGTTTGTAGAAGGATGCTGCCTCCTATTGCTTACAAAGCTGCCTGAAAAATCTTGAGAAGAAAATGATACTAATTTCCCCCAGAAACTTCAATGCTCTCAAACAGAGCATTTCTGTGCTTTCTACAGAAGTGGAGGGGCTGTGCTTCTTCCCTACTTTCCAACATTGTTTGCCACAAGAGAACTAAACTGAATATGCATCCATTTGTCTCACAGAGAACCTCAAGAAAAGGGCTCCTTAGCTTTCATTTATATTCTGTGTCTGTCTGTCTGTCTGTCTCCCTCCCTCCCTTCCTCCAAAATGCTTAGACAAACATCCATGGGACCAGGTCAAGGGATCAACCTAAAAAAACAGACCTTTTGCTATAATCCTTATTCTTTCATTCCCTAGGCTTCCATATCAAATATATACTTCCTCAGTATCTTCCAACAACAACAACAAAACAAAAGGAAGAGGAGAAAAGGAAAATCTCATCCAAACCGGTCCATCCAAATAGTCTCCTGGCAGGCTGTCCCACCAGTTCATTAGACATATCTGAATCCCTACCTGGATTTATATAAAGGCCCCAGCTACACAAGGAAACTCAAAATGAAGCAAAATCCCATGTGAGACCATCTGGTCTAAGAATTAAAGTCCAAATGTGAAGCAGGTGTAAGTTGAAGAGTGATTATGAAACAACTCTACAATGAGCTATCCATACTAGAAGGATTCCTTAGCTAGGGATAAAAATGGTGACTCCCCACCAAGAGACAATGAGAAGGCATCTGTTAGGGACTAACACCAAGGCTATAAGATGGAGGTAGAGGTCTTTTTCTTTATTGACAAAGGATACTAAGCCCACGGAAGAAAAGCGTGTGGTGTATATATATATATGTTCTCCATCTACTGATCTGTCTTCATAAACCAAATAATATTATGACAGAACCTGAAAATGGTATGGGAAGGGAAAGAAGGTAACAGGGAGTACAAAAGAATATCAATCAACAAAATTACTGTTTTCATCAAATTGTTTTTAGAACTGCTCTGGAAACTGCTCTGGAAACTAAGTAGTAAATATAATTCCAATAGACGTAAGAACTATGTATAACCACATAGTCTTGTGGAACTGGAATGTCCTTTAGAATTTTGATTACATCATCTTAAAAGGGGTGGGGGAAGAGAAAGCCTCATTTTAGTTCCTTACAGACTGTGCCTAATAAGCTTAACTGATTTAAACCCAACAGGCCTTTGTTAGAATATGAAAAGATGATCTGTTTCCTCCCACAGAAGGAAGCAAGGAAAATCTTTATCTCACTACTATCTGTTTCCTCTATATGAAAGTTCTCATACAAAGGGCTATTCTAGGATAAAAGCTCTGGAGAACCCACAAGAAGATGTGGCAGATTGAGAAATGGTAAATTTTTTAAAAGGAATAAGTAAGATTCTCCTTTGTAAGAAAGGGAGGTCACATGGCTGCTCTCCAACACCCTCTTCTTGGTTGTAACACCATCAGATGAAGGAAGTCAATCAGTAATTCTGTTTAAACCACTTAAAATTGCATTTCTGTCACTTGCAACCAAAAGGGTTCTGACAAATACACTGTGCAAGAAAGCAGAAGTTACGAATCATGAAAAATGTAATGGGAAAAGTAAACTAAACCGATCAGCTAACTAGCTGAGATTAATTTTATGACATTATGACATGCTTGCAAATTCATTTCAGAAAATTAGTAAAGAGGAACACAGGGATGATAAATCAATTAATGCAGGGTCATGTAAGGATCTGTGCTCTGGCATCTGAGGTGACATTATAACTTAAAAATCCTGGAGCCAACCATTTTTCCTAGCCATTATGTATTAATAGTAAGTCCTGATTCAAGAAGAAAAAAAGGAGGCAGCTGATTATGGACATTTACTCCCTTGACATGAAATATTTGAAACAGCCCACTGGTCCCTATTTTTAGATTAAAACCCAATCACTGGAAAAGGCCCATAACCAGCACAGTAATGAGCCCATGGCCATTTATTTATAGTTAGCTCATGCTGATTCATGAGCTGCAACTCAATGCCTGGTAAGTACTATGCGACTCCTGGACTTTATCAACTTATTTATGGGTGGCCAAGACTTCTCCCATAGAGTATGTATATATGCAAACACACTGCCTTGTGTGTGGGTGTAGAGGAAGGAGAAAGAAATATATATTCAGTAGTGTACAACCTAACTACATTTTATGAATCTGTCCAATCACATTTGGCTTTTCCATAACTTACTAAGACCATCCACACTGAATTTACTGCAGGCTGCATGCAAAACTAGCAGTGCAGGCAAGATGGTAATGAGAGTCTAAGAGAGACACATGCATTTTCATATATATTAATAGTTTATATGGAGAAAAAAAAAACCTGAAGGATAAAAGAGGCATCAAATATTGCCAGAATGACAGATGAAATACTGAAGTGATGAAATACTGAAATTATAGTCCTTTGAAATAGGCTCTGGGTAAACTAACTACATAGCACATGGCAAGCAATGTGTGGCAACAGTTGTGATGGAATTTGCCTTGATTAAAGCCCCCATGTGAAAAGATAAATCTTGCTAAGGGGGTTCTGGAAGTTCAGTGAATGGAAGCCAAATACTCACACTGCCATTTGAGTTCAGAAAGAGAGCTAAGCCTAATACTAACCTTGCATTTGCATCATGCACAAGCCTTCCCTGTAACATCTTAAGAAAATGTGCATTATGTATCCCCTTCTTTTCATGTTTCTTACTATGAGTTTTGACCATTCCATTCCTGAAATTAAAGCTTACAAATGCATGTTTTACAACGTGTCTGATATCTATTAGTTCTTATGCGTTTGTTACTATGATCAACTACAAAAATCATTTTTAGAAGGTATGGTGAAAGGGAGAGAAAAAGTGGTTCTGGAATTATGTCAATAGATTAAAAGGTATAGTTAGTAGCAAAAAAAAAAAAAAAGACTGGTATTTGCTGCAAACAACAGCAGATACTATTTTTAACATTCCTACTAAAGAATGTATGACAACAATCGGGATTTCACCATAATTAGACTCTGTGACCAAGATATAAAGGAAAATACTTTACTTCAAGGCCAGGTTCTCTAAAACTAAGTTAGGTTGGAAAACTTTAAGTCATTGGGCAAGTTTCCTCTACTCAAAGAAGAAAGAAAATTGGAAACAATCTTTCTTAGTGCCTCATCATAGTCAATAAAATATGGATGATAGTAAATATCTTTTATTTGTATAAGAATTTGCAGTTTACAAAATTCATTCTCATTAACTATTCTGTTTGATCCTCTTTCTTGGTCTCATTTTACAGAAAACTGAATTTGAAGAAGTTGAGTTGCTTGTCCAGAATTACAGACTTTAAGGTTAAAACTGGTCGTTCCCACAAAATACTATTTAAGAGTAGAATAGAAGGAAGATGGAATGCCTACTATATGTTGTACAGTATTCTGGTGGTTTCTCATCTATTCACTCATGTAATTACCATAACTACCCTATAAGATAGGAACTATCATTCCCATTCACAGATGACAAACCTCAAGTATTGTAAAATTTCCCACAGGTATTTAAGTGATGGGCAGGTATGAAAACCTAGTTGTATCTGATATCAAAACCAGGTTCCCCCCATAATAGGCAAAGTCATACTTCTATGGCATGTACAACTTTTATTATGCAATGACAGACAAGAACAAAATTAAAGAGAATAATTCACTTTCTCTTCAGAAAATTATGTTATCAGTGGGTACTTATTAAAAGCCAACTAAGTGCTTCAGCATTGTATTCAGAATTGTGGGAAAAATAGAAGAAGCAGAAAACAAGCTTCCTTTTCCCAAGGAGATTTCAACACAGAACAACATTAAACTGCCAAAAATATATGTATTATTATACAATAACATTAAGGAATATTTAATGCAAACAAAATAAGGCAAAGGTATTAGTAAAATGAATAAAGCTATCACTCTATTTCACTAGGATAGAAGGAAAAAACCAAAAATATTATATGATCTGGCAGATGTTCTGTATCAGTGATGTTTAATGTAGGAAAGATAATGTTGATCCATGATGTAGTTTAATATGAGCTAACATTTAACCAAAATTTGAGGCAGATACTAGTTGAACTCTGGCTTAGTTGCCCATACCCCTCCTTGTGTTTTCTTTCTCTTTGTAACTAAAAAGGAGAGAGTCATGTAGCCAACAGTGGTGGTGGATGAAAAAGCACAAAGTATCTCTAGGAGTGGAGTTTACTGGGACAGATGCCTAATTCACATCACCACTAAACATCATGTATATTTCTCACCCCATTTATTTGTTTATTCTTCCCTTAAACACATGGACTAAGTGCCTACCACATGCCAGGCATCAGACTAGGGATTGCAGGTACAATACTGACCGACATAGCAATGACCTTAGCCAAGATCACCCAGAGCAATGCACAGACTTCACTGGAGTGAAGCTGTATAATCTAGAAAGAAAAACTCAGAATTTGGGATCAGAAGACCTGAATTTAATTCCTGATTCAGTATTTGCATAGCCTTGGATGAATATATATATATATATATGACTCTGAGGCTCAACGTCCTCATCTATGAAATAAAAACAAAATAATGCCATGTTTTGTACAAGGAAAAATGGAGAAAGTAAATGAAAGCAACTATAAACACTGAAAGTCCATACAAGTGTGATGAACTGTTACTTTTATGTTATGTGTCCTGTCTCATCATTGTGGTTCCTTTCCCTCTTCAAAAGTCATGTAATATGTATTGGTTCTACTCAGAAATGTCTGTTCCTGCCTGAGTCAGAACTCAGCCTTACTCTGAATATGAATACAAATTGCCTTTCTGTCATTCACTCCTCTTCTGTTGCCCCACTCCACCTTGCTCCACGGCAGCTAAAAGTTGCCATTACTACTTGCTTCTGTACATATACAAATTTCTTTCCTTGTTCATATCTATCTTTTATGTTTTCAAAAATTCATACCTTCCCCCAAGATCCCAACTCAGGTGACCTCATATATCAGTAGTCATAGAAGCCTCAGTTCAAATGTTTCAGGATTATTGTTTGAGCTACATTGTTAGCTCTTAACAACACCCTAGCCCTACCTTAGCTATTTGGCATGAGTACCCCTGCCATAACCCTCCCCTAGAACCAATCAATGAGGAAACTGATGAAAGTAGTCGTAGCCTAACAGTGTGCCCGGAGAGCCGCAAGAGTGGAATAAATTCATTGCTCCAGGGGACAAAGGGATGGCCAAGCACTCCTAAGATACCATCCAGTGAAGGTCAACCCGAAGCACTATTCCCTGAAAGGGGGTCTACCTTGCTTCCCATTTTTCTGTCTAGAACCAATTTGCCTGCCCCATTCCTGTTCTCTCCTTATTGGCCTGCATACAATTTCCCTGGATAATGCAACCCACTCTAAAAACCTTTAGATACTCAACATTTTTCAAAATCATACCTCTCTCTTCTCTCTGCAAGAATTAAAACTGATAGGTCTTAGAAAATGCTGTGGATTAGCCTCATTCCTTCTTGGATCTATGTCCAATGGTCAGCTCCCTTCTCTGGGGTTCCATTATTACCCTCATTTTGTCCCATATTCTTCCTGACTTTCCTCTAGTGCTGCCTACCCCCCGCTCATGCCTCTTCTCTCTTAGCAAACCAAGCCACATGACTGCAGTGTTTCCAACCTTTTGCCAAAAGCCAGAACTGACAGTTGCAGAGTAGGAGGAGGTGTGACTCACTCTTTTGAGAACTGGTTGCCACACATGTCAAAGCCCCAACACATTTTCATGCAACATTTTCATGCAAGAGACAAGTATAAGCTCTAGGACTCAGCCAACTCAAGTTATTTCTTCCTGAAATATGATGCCAACTAACATCTGCCACACTTGATTATCCTGATTTGCTTAAGGATCTCTCCAGGGCTAAGATCTTTATCTAGGGAGATATAATTTCACCTTGGTGTCTAAAGGCTAAAAAACAAAACAGAATCACACTTTTGAAGTGATCCTCACACAGGGTCACAGTGTAGTAAAATGATCAAAGATCTGGTGCTCTTAAAAATCTAGGTTAAAGTTCCAAATCATTGCATGTGTGGGAGCTTAATTTTTCTAACCTCACCAGAAAGGGAGGGAGGGATTTTACTAGTTGATTACTAAGGCACTCCCAGTTCTAATACTGTTTTTTCAAGTTTTCCATCAAAAATAGCTAAAGAGTTTAACAAATAAGTATGGATAACACTGCTCCCATTTTAGGCCCAATTTGCCCTCTTCCTAATAAGCTACAGAATAATTTTTTTCCTTTTTCAGTTCTTTAAATATATGAAATTGAGTAATTCTCCATGGACTGCCAAGTCATTCAATCAACAAATTATTTAAAAGTGACAATATCACTGGGGCGCCTGAGTGGCTCAGTCAGTTAAGCGACTAACTCTGGATTCCAGCTTAAGTCATGATCTCAGGGTTGTGAGACTGATCCCCATGTTGGGCTCCATGTTGGGTGTGGAGCCTGCTTAAGATTCTCTCTCTCCCCAAAGTACAGCATCCTTTCTGGATTAAAACTCTTCACACTGTAGGGATAGAGGGAACATACTTCAATATCATAAAAGCCATTTATGAAAAACCCACAATGAATGTAATTCTCAACAGGGAAAAACAGAGAGCTTTCCCCCTAAGGTCAGGAACATGGCAGGGATGTCCACTATCACCACTGCTGTTCAAAACAGTACTAGAAGTCCTAGCCTCAGCAATCAGACAACAAAAAGAAATAAAAGGCACCTGAATAGGCAAAGAAATCAAACTCTCACTCTTCGCAGATGACACAACAGTCTACATGGAAAACCCAAAAGACTCCACCCCAAAATTGCTAGACCTCATACAGGAATTCAGCAAAGTGGCAGAATATAAAATCAATGCACAGAAATCAGTTGCATTTCTATACACTAACAATGAGGCAGAAGAAAGAGAAATTAAGGAATCGATCCCATTAACAACCGCACCCAAAACCATAAGATACCTAGGAATAAATCTAACCAAAGAGGCAAAGGATCTGTACTCAGAAAACTACAGAATACTCATGAAAGAAATTGAGGAAGACACAAAAAAATGGAAACACATTCCATGCTCCCAGTCTGGAAGAACAAATATTGTTAAAATGTCTATGCTACCTAGAGCAATCTATACATTCAAGGCAATCCCTATCCAAACACCATCAACATTTTTCACAGAGCTGGAACAAATAATCCTAAAATTTGCATGGAATCAGAAAAGACCCCAAATAGCCAAAAGAATGTTGAAAAAGAAAACTAAAAACTGTGGCATCACAATTCCGGACATCAAGTTCTATTACAAAGCTGTAATCATTAAGACAGTATGGTACTGGCACAAAAACAGACACATAGATCAATGAAACAGAATAGAGAACCCAGAAATGGACCCTCAACTCTATGGCGAACTAATCTTTGATAAAGCAGAAAAGAATATCCAATGGAAAAATGACAGTCTCTTCAACAAATGGTGTTGGAAAATTGGACAGCCACATGCAAGAGAATGAAACTGGACCATTTCCTTACACCATACAAAAAAGAGACTCCAAATGGATGAAAGACCTAAATGTGAGACACAAATCCAGCAAAATCCTAAAGGAGAACACAGGCAGCAACCTCTTCGACCTCAGCCGCAGCAACTTCTTCCTAGAAACATCGCCAAAGGCAAGGGAAGCAAGGGCAAAAATGAACTATTGGGACTTCATCAAGATAAAAAGCTTTTGCAAAGCAAAGGAAACAGTCAACAAAACCAAAAGACAACCAACAGAATGGGAGAAGATATTTGCAAATGACCTATTAGATAAAGGGCTAGCATCCAAAATCTATAAAGAACTTATCAAACTCAACACCCAAAGAATAAATAATCCAATCAAGAAATGGG
>NC_138382.1:19581058-19586450 GCF_054177405.1 Leptonychotes weddellii | reverse complement strand
GTATGGAATACTCAAATTACTTAAAACTGGTGATAAAGTAGAATTTTCCCATTGAGTCTCTTGGTAAAAAATGGAATTATATTCCTCAAAGAAAAAAAATTAACCTCAGGCCAATGAAATCAGCCTTAAGAGTACAGAAAATGTATTTAAACACAAATGTTACTCATCTAAAATAAATACAGATAATCATACGGTAAAAATTAATCACCAAAATAAATCTGGAAATAAAAATGCTGAAAATGAAAGCCAAAGAAGCAGTGACACTCTGTAGGATCACAAACAGCGGCCATAAGCCTCTGAGCCACTTCACCCACACTGACGTGTCTACACAGATCATTAAAGCACCTTCTCTGTTAACATCTTTGCTGAGACAGGCCCTCAGTGGTATATTTTCTGACATCTGCTGTCTAAAATCATGATAATCATCTGTACTCCTAGGAAAACAGAAAGCTTTGTCCTTCTTGGCCTTCTTCCCCCGTTGCGTCCTTTTGCCATGACTCTCTGCCTTCTTATCTTGGTGAGCTAAACGTGGGCCAACTAAAGCTTCCACAGCTTTGTTCCTTCTCACCGATGAGCTAGGGAAGCGAGATGTGTTCAGCTAACTCTTTCCTGGACCTACCCCTCCCTCCAGCTGATTCCCACACTCCAACTGTGCAGAACTCTTTCTCTTTCTAAATACAAACACAAAGAGTTCTGGGTTCTTCCATTGCTCTGGAAAACCTTCTTCCCTGTCCCCACCACACAAACACATACACATCCTCCCACTCCCTTCCCATCCAAGGAAATTCTTCAAGGTCCAGTTTATTTTATTTTATTTTATTTTTTTAAAGATTTTATTTATTTATTTATTTGAGACAGAGAGAATGAGAGACAGAGAGCATGAGAGGGAGGAGGGTCAGAGGGAGAAGCAGACTTCCCGCCGAGCAGGGAGCCTGATGCGGGACTCGATCCCGGGACTCCAGGATCATGACCTGAGCCTAAGGCAGTCGCTTAACCAACTGAGCCACCCAGGCGCCCTCAAGGTCCAGCTTAAATGCCATCTCTTTTCTCAACCCCCCCACTAATCTCACCCCATATCACACCCACACCCCCAGTCTGGCCAAGAGAATTCAACACCCTTTCTCCTCTGCGCCCCTGGTACTCTGTCCCCAGACCTTAGAATGGTCCTTATCACCCATGCTACAGGTAATAGCTCTTGTGGTGACCATCATCCCATGACAATGTTATCTCTGTATCTCCAGTGGCAGAGGCAGAAGGTTCATAGTTTAAGCTGAAAGAAAGAGAAAAATATCTAAAAAGTTTTTCAAGGTATCTTTAAGGTTTTATAAGCAATAGAGGGAACCCTCCACTCCACAGGTGTATCAGGGCCCAGAGTATAAGGAGATAGATGACAGACATCTGGGCTTCCCACTTGAGCCAGAAATCAGATCAAGGCCACCTCAACATCCCTTTAAAACAAATACAAGAACAACATGTAATAAATTAAGACATCCATTTGCTGCTTAATTTTTAGCCAAGTTCTATACGCCAAGTTGCCTTAAAATGAGAGGTGGCTGTTTATTAATACCTTCCTGTTTATTAAGGAGCAATGAGGTGGCTGTGTTTATGAAATGGGCTGTTGCTACAACACATTTACACAGGTATAAATAAAGCAAACTGCAAAGAGATTAGCAATGAAAGATCTGAGATTTTATGTGTTTTCGTGAGGACTCTCCCGGTGGCTTCATGCTTAATGGCAAAGTCATGACTGTACCCTAAAGGTCTATTTACACAAGACTAAGCGGCCATCACCAGCCCCATTAATGCCTCAGCAAGCTCCGTGGCGCTGCTTATAGACCAGGGAGGAGAATGATGTCACTTGGCTTTTAATAGATACAATTCCGAAGTCTTTGAGTTTCCTTTGCAGTCAGTAAAGACAGATCCCCCAAGCGCAGGTTAGAGACGTTTCAGACTGTGAACTTTCAAGAGTTCCCTCCAGGCCCACCCTCCCCTTGTCATATTTACTATGCACATTACACGGGTCACTCAGGTACAGTAAGTTCTGATTATTTGCAACCCATTGTTCTCCAAAACTGCTTGGTAAACTATAAAGGACATTAAAATTGTATTTGTTTTCCTGCCTAAGGTGGGAACATTCCTCCTCCATCTGCAATTATCAGCACACAGATCACAACTGCCCTGCAGTGAGGATAAACTTTCCCTGATTTCTAAAGCAGCATACTGACGTGGAAAGAACGCTTTATTTAGAGAACTGAAGTCCACATTCTGGCTATATTACCAGGGCGGCGTGAGCACTCACTCTCTGGGTCTTCCTGTTACAACCTCTGTGACTCGAGTTTTTTTTTTTTGAGAGTAAATTCATAATAGCATAAAATTAATCATTTTGAGGTGTACCTTTTTGGGGCATTTAGTACATCACAATGTGGTGCAACCGCCACCTCTATCTGGTTCCCAACATTTTCATCATCCCACAAGGAAACCTTGTTCCCATTAAAGCAGTCACACCCCATTCCCCCCTTCCCCCAGCCCCTGGCAACCACCATCAGTTTTTCTATCTCTACGGATTTAATTCTCCCGGATACAACCTGTGTGCTTTTGAGCAGTAGTCCTAATACCTAATTTACCTTGTGCCAAGATGCGACTTGAAGAGTTTTATGTGTATGAATCCAATTAATCTTCACAAAAACCCAACAAGGTGGACACAAATAGCCCCAGGTGAATGGCTTATTATTTAATTCTCTAATTATGATTTCTTCATCTGCGAGATAAAGACAAAAGCAATACTCTAACAATAATTTGCCAAGCATATTTATTTATGGGAGAGGCATTGTTCTAGGCCAGGCATAGCAAATAAGATTCATCTCTAACCAAGTGGGAGTTACTTTCTGTCGAACAGGGGGAGAGAGATCTTTGAGATGGCTCATGGGACAGAGTATAATCATTGACTCGCACTGTCTGTCATGGACAGAGGAATGGGCGAAGTATCATAAGAAACAGAGAATTTGCCTTCCCTCCTAGAAGAGTGAGGGGAAAAAAAGGAAAATGCAGACTCTGTCTTAGTCGGGACAGGAGGGAAGCATCACCCATATGAGCACAATGAGAATGTGAAGGTAATTTACAGAGTATTAAGAGCGGAGGTGTTGGAAGTCAAAACAAACAAAATGGAGTATGTTCAAATTTCAACTCTACAACTCTTGAAAAGGGTAATGTCTTGAAAATTTAATTTATTTATTTATTTAACCTTTCTTGTTCCCATTTCCTCTTTTGTAAAATGAATAAATAAATCTAACTCATAGAGTTCTGGTGGGAACAGCATGTGATAATGCAAGTGAACTGCTAAGCACATCTACACATAGTAAGAGCTTAATAAGAGGTAATGGAATAAAATATATATATTGTATATTATATTATATTGAAACCTTGTCAATATACTTTATATATGTGATATATATATATATACATATATATAGAGAGAGAGAGAAAGAGAGAGAGGAGAGAATGTGTAGATATATGTCTGCATTGTACCAAAAACACATATACATGCTCTCCTCTTTATGGGACATCCAGTGGACAGAAAGGAGGAATCAAGTCTACTTACAAGAGGAAGAAGAAGTCAGAAAAGCCTCATAAAAGAGGAGGCTCTTCAGATGACACTAGAAAGAATAGACCCACATGCCCGCCTCACCCTGTTGTTTTGAGGATTTGGTGACATCATTTATTTAAAGCATTTAGCACAGGGGCGCCTGGGTGGCTCAGTCGTTAAGCGGCTGCCTTTAGCTCAGGTCATGATCCCAGGGTCCTGGGATCGAGCCCCACATCTGGCTCCCTGCTCAGTGGAGAGCCTGCTTCTCCTTCTCTCTCTGCCTACTTGTGCTTTTTCTCTCTGTGTCAAATAAATGAATAAAATCTTTAAAAAAAATAAAATAAAATAAAAAATAAAGCATTTAGCACAATGCCCGCAGTCCACAAAACGTAAGCTGAATATAAATGTTTTGGTTCATTGCTTTATTATTCCACTGTGGCCCTCTGAATCAGTCAGGGTTCTTGATGGCAAACGACAGAAACCACCTCCGGCTAACCCAAGCGGAAGAGAACTTCCTTAGGCAGGTCTTGGGGAGCTCAGTGAATCAACAGGAAGTGGGCTCAGAGCAGAGATGGGAACCCAGGGAGGCCGGGTAGCGGCAGACGTACCCAGGACCGGCTCCCGGAAGCCCCGCTGGGGGTCACTCAGCACTGCTGCCATCAGTGAGAGTGATTCTCAATGTCCCTGGGGTTTCCTACCACTCCCTCCATGTAACACCCCTGGTGAGAGTTGTCTACACCTCAGCTGCCCGCTGACTGACTGGGTCTGTTGTCTACACCTCAGGCTGCTGGTTCGGTCCAGAGAAGCCATCTGGCCTCCTCAACTTCCACAGTGAGGAGAAGGGCCCTTTTTCCTACTGAGAATCACACAGCAGGGATTTACTTTGGCGATAGAAAGGGAATCTGGATGTAGGGTGTCAAAAGAGTTTCAGCTGTACCTTAAAGAACACTGTTTTGACATAGCAGAGAACACTGTACCAAAAATGTAGAAAACCGCCACAAACCCCAGAAATTTCTCTTCAAAACGTAAAATATTTAGAAATCAAGATATTCGGGTCATGTTGAGGTGTTTCGTGCCAAAGACCTGCTATACAGGAGGCAATCAATAAAAAGTAGTGGAGGGTGCCTGGGTGGCTCAGTCGTTAAGCGTCTGCCTTCAGCTCAGGTCATGATCCCAGGGTCCTGGGATCAAGTCCTGCATCAGGCTCCCTGCTCAGCTGGAAGCCTACTTCTCCCTCTCCCACTCCCCCTGCTTGTGTTCCCTCTCTCACTGTGTCTCTCTCTGTCAAATAAATAAATAAAATCTTAAAAAAAAAAAAAAAGTAGTGGAGTAAATGTAAAGAGAGTGAGTAACTGTGTGATTAATATTAATCATAAAATACGATTTCACCAAATCTTTAAAAATTTCTCTGAAATGTTAATTTCTCAGTTTGAACTCCCCACACAGGCAAATTTGAGATGTGGGAAGATTAGTTCTGCTCTCTTTACCTCCATTTACAAATCTGAGAGATGTTTTTATTTAATGTGAGTGGAGCATCTGGGAAGTAGTCAGAGGGGAATATGGGTTTATGAGTTGATAACAGAAGCTGGTTGTTAAGAGTGAGTTCATAATGGGGCGCCTGGGTGGCTCAGTTGGTTAAGCGACTGCCTTCGGCTCAGGTCATGATCCTGGAGTCCCAGGATCGAGTCCCGCATCGGGCTCCCTGCTCGGCAGGGAGTCTGCTTCTCCCTCTGACCCTCCTCCCTCTCATGCTCTCTGTCTCTCATTCTCTCTCTCTCAAATAAATAAATAAAATCTTAAAAAAAAAAA
>NC_138382.1:19524424-19580958 GCF_054177405.1 Leptonychotes weddellii | reverse complement strand
AGTGAGTTCATAATGGATTAGCAAGAGAACATTCTGATGCTCCTAAAAGATCTGCTCTGAGATTTCCAGGAACTACACAGACCTTTAGACAGAAGGCAGGAGCCAGAGAAGAGAAAAATTACTTCGATAGAAAAACTGGCCTCTTCCCACCGGTACTGAAACATGTCCAACTCTGTCCCGTGTCAGACAAACCCTCCCTCTACATCTTACCCTGCGGGGCCTGCCCTCCTTCCCTCCCCTCAACTGTCCTAAACTTCTTCATAGCTGCTCATATTTGTTTTTCTACTTCCCACCTCCCACTCACTTTCCAGCCCACTGCAGTCTGGCTTCTGGCCACACCACTCCACTCAACCGTCACCTGCCAAGGTCACCAATAATTGCCTTATAGCAAAACCTAAGGGATGCCTTTCCATCTTTGTCTTCTTTGGCCTCACACTGGCTATGGATGATGCTAACGTCCCCTCAGACATAGGCTTTACGAAGCTTTCCTAACTCAAGAGCCTCATGGTTTGCCTCCTTTGTATATTCAATTGTAATACATTGTCTTGGATTTTGCAAAGGCACACCCAAAACTCCCAGATTGAATTCATCTTTCTCTGCAGATACATTTTTCCTATGTCCTCCTTCAAAATGAATGCCTCCCATTTGCATGGGTGCTAAAGCTAAAGAATCTGTACGATCTTTGAATCTTCCCTGTCCGTACTCAGTCTCTCAGCAGCCCCCACCACCACCAGTCAGTCAGTCAGTGCGGATATTACAGTTCCTAAATAGTTCTCGAATGCTTCTACTTTTCGGCATCCTTTCTGAAACTATCCTCGTCCAAGGAACCAACTAAATAACTGGATGAGCTTAATGAGCTCGTACCTCTGAGTCTCAATTTCCTGGTTTGTAAAATGAGACCATTAGAATAAACACCAAGTTTCTTCCTTTTCTATATTCTGTGATTATAAGAGTTTAATACCAAGGAGGGGCTCAGGGTAAAATCAATTCCTGTGCTTTGGGAGATGACCTCACTTTCTGCACTTAAGTTAAATACTGGAGTGGCCAAGATTGTGCTTCACATCCTCACATAGCAGTACTCTTACATACAATCTCAGGGTCTTCAAGACAACTTAAATAATAAGGCCCTTCTTAAATAGGGATCTGCCTTATGCCACATTTTGAGCTGTAGAAATTAGTTTCAAATGAGACTCTAATGTTGGTAACAAGTTATCTACTTTGTTTTATTAATTGGTCTGAAAGCTCCTTGAAAAGAGTAAGACAAAGCTCCTATTTCTTGAAAATGTCCTATACAGGGAAATAAAAAAAAAAAAAAAAAAGGCTGAGGTAAAGCTTGAGTCCAACTTTGTTGACTACCTCTTGAGTATATATTTGAAAACCTGGTTAACAAGGTTGATGGAGATTGGCGGGGTGGAGACTGCCGTGATGAAGAAGTTTGGTTGATTTTCAGCAGCAGTAGGATCAAAATGAAAGCATTATAAGAGAGTAAAGGATTTATTTAGGCCAGTGCTTTCTGTGAAAGGAAAAATTGAAAACCATAAGAAGATGGAAAAAGTTAAGCAACACAATATGGTGGATTCCACTAATGAGTTTAATAGGCAGCCATTTTAATGGGAGCAAAACTAGATTGCAAACACTGTTCTAAAGTTATAGGTTCCAGCTACACTAGACATAGTCTGGTGTCCCAATTTTTAAAGGGCTCATTAAAACATATCATCAAAAAATAGTATTTGCTGGAAGAATCTCAGTCCCCATAAAAAGCACAGTCGGGGATTCCTACCATAACCCGCCAAATGAGTAACCAGCCTTCCCTTTGAGGGAAGAGCTGAGATGTGAGCTGAACATCAAGTGACAATGACATGGAATCAGAACAGAGTTGGAAAAGGAGGACCATCACCAAATTGCAATGTGTGGTCCCTCTGGAAAACATAAAGCAGCCTAGAGTGAGGTCAGGGAAACCAAGCAGAAAAATATATATATTAATGGAGAAAAGATCAAGTTTGTAACTTCATTCCCGGGTTCACAAGTTCCATTGTCCTTTCCAACTCATGAGACAGAGTGTTACTCAGGATGACTCCACTAATCATGTGGCCTTGAGTATCTCAGCAGACATCATTTAAGTCATTTAAAAGGATAACTGCAAATTAAATTAGTTCATCCTAATTATGCAAAAATGATAAATTCAAATAAGCAAGGTAATTCACTTCCAAATTAGAAAAATTTTCAATCACTTGGCATCTCAAATCAAAGCAAATGGGTAATGTTACCAATTATATCAATTTGACTCTTAAATTTAAATACATAAACATATGATGAACTGAATTAAAATTCTTATTTGGTATGCACTTAACTTATTAACATTTGTACGAAGGTAGAGAACCACATTCAAGATATGAAACAGGGTCATGTCCTTGAAAAACAGACGGTGGTCACTAAAGTACTTTTGCGAGGACCTAGCAACAGAATGAGGCCCCCATATCTACTAAACAAGTTATCCTACAGGAAAAGTAAAGTAGATCACGTTACAAAAGTAAAGGCAACACTATGAAAGCTTATGAAATATTTATCAAGGGGAATATTTGATAACTAATAAAAATATTCAGTTTTAGGAAGCAGTACGATAATATGTTAAGTTTTGACACGGTTGCACTTATGAGCATGAGACTTTCATAGAAATGGAAAGAAATGAACATTTATTGAATATGTTGTGCTAGGCATTACTAAATACTTTCAAATACAGTATAGCATTGGAAACTAGGAATCAGAGACATTAAATAACTTGCCCTCGATCACACAGTGATAAATGACAGAGCTAGGACTTAAACTCCATCTTTTGATTATACAGAATTATTTTTGTCACATCTGTATCACCTTATCCTGAGCCAGTACACAAAATATGATGGTGTTTAAAGTATTTGCTGGGGCGCCTGGGTGACTCAGTCAGTCAAGTGTCCGACTTTTGATCTCAGCTCAGGTCTTGATCTCAAGGTTCTAAGTTTAAGCCCCATGTTGGGCTCCACTGTGGGTGTGGAGCCTACTTTAAAAATAAATTAAAATGATAAAAAATAAAATAAAATATTTGCTTAAATATTTCCTAAGATTGCTGATCAAGGTCAATTCAGATTCCAATTTCAAAGCTAATGAGTAATAAAGTGATTTTTAGGAGGAGAAAGAAACAAAAAATATATGCATGCATTCTGGGTGGCAGTATGAATCTTTCAAACACGTGATAAAACTTTTTTTTTTTTTAAAGATTTTATTTATTTATTTACTTGAGAGAGAGAGAGAGAGAGAGAAACAGCATGAGAGCAGAGAGGGTCAGAGGGAGAAGCAGGCTCCCTGCTGAGCCGGGAGCCCGATGTGGGACTCGATCCCAGGACTCCGGGATCATGACCTGAGCTGAAGGCAGTCGCTTAACCAACTGAGCCACCCAGGCGCCCAAGTGATAAAACTTCTTTATGTCTCATATAAGGATGAAAGAATTATCTACTGCTATATGAGAAATCACACCAAAGTGTAGTAGCTTAAAACAGTAATTTATTCCTGTGTCTCATTATTCTGTGGGTTGACTGAGATTGACCGGGCAGTTCTTGCTTAGGGTCTCCTAGGAATTGCAGTCAGATGTCAGGGGGGTTGCAATCATCTATAGCTCAGTTGAGCCGGACATCAAGATGGTTCACTCATGACTGGCAAGGGATGCTGGCTAGCATCTTATTTGGGGCTGACAACTGGAGGGTCTCAGACAACTTGGGCTTTTCTCAAAGTAGTGGCTGGGTTCCAAAAGGGAGCATGCCACAGGTAAATGTTCCACAAGACGCAGACTTCTTGCAATCTCACCTCAAAAGTTCCAAAAAGTCATTCCCAGAGCATCCTAGTGATTGAGCCAGTCACTAAGGCCTAGGGGTAGGGATTTAACTCCACCTTTTGATATGAAGAACAACATGACCTAAAGGAACAGAAGAAGACTACCCATCACACCTTCATCTTCTGCCTCCTGGCATCTCTACTTTACCAACTGACTTAGAAGGGGAAACGTATAATAAAATTACAGTAACATAAGTCATTTTGTTGTATTTTCTCTATCTTTTTGGCTCTCTTTCTCTGGAAATAGCATTCTTTTTTTTTAAGATTTTATTTCTTTGACAGAGAGAGAGAGCAGGAGAGCACAAACAAGGGGAGTGGCAGAGGGAGAGGGAGAAGCAGGCTCCTGGCTGAGCAGGGAGCCCAACGCAGGGCTTGATCCCAGGACCTTGGGATCATGACCTGAGCCAAAGGCAGACGCTTAACTGACTGAGCCACCCAGGCGCCCCTGGAAACAGCATTCTTGAATGAATAAATAAACGAAAGTTTTTCTCTCTCCTTTTTTCAGTCTACTCTTTTTTTTCTTATCTCTTTTCTTCTCTTTTCTTTCCTTCTTTCAAACTAAAGATAAAAGGTATAAAACAAATTTTTTAAGCAGCAACATATTCTAATTAGTTAGTGAATCTAATGGTTAATGTCTACCCATATCTCCCATCTGATATCTGCCTGACTGACTCAGTTATCATCCTGTATAGGAACATAAAAGAAAAAAAAAGTTCTAAATGCAGGCAAAAGAAAGAAAAGAGGGGGAAAAAAATCAGAAAGAAAAAGTAAATTATCAAGGGAAGAAGGAAAATAAATCAGGAAGACTGAACAGTATTAAGCCTAAGTGACTGAAAAGACCAAGAGAAAGAAGCCAAATCCTCCCCTTATAATGCTGCACCCACCCCTTCCTTTCTGATCCATCACCACCATCACCAGCCCTGTCCAACCTTATTTTTAATGCCCAAATTACTGCTGTATCATCTTACTGCCTAGTGTCTTCATCCCCTTAGAAACCATCAAAAACACTGTTTTCTTCATGGTGCTCCCAATTAACAAACAAGCAAACAAACAAAACACTAAATGACTTCTATGGATAAAGTCCAAGATAAGCATTTTAAGGATTTTCATAATCTGACCCAACCTTCCTCACCGATCTTGTTTCTCATGAAACTATTCATTCAGCCTTAGCACTCTAGTCACTGTATCTAAATACACAGAAAAATGAGACCAGATATCACTATTTATTACATCATAAAAAAATAGGAAAACTGGATCAGGGAAAATAATTAATAAATAACAAAAATATGATGTTTCACAAAGAGGTGGCAATGTCGTAAGCTTCTATTTATCACACTTGAGGTCCAGATTGCTTCTCACGCATACATAGCCTTCTCATTTTTACCTTCTGTCCTTTGCTCCAACTGATCCCATCCCCGGGAGCTTTCCCTGTTGCTCCCTGCCTTCCCAAATCCTATCTCACCCGGACTCACGAAGACCTCTTCTTCACGGAAAACGACATTAGCTGATTAATTTGGAAGAAATGTAATTAGCAGGATTATTATGGATCCGAAGTACTTTGTTAAAACTACAGCATCTGATCTGATTCTCTGTGGAGACCCAGTTGCCCAAGTTCCATTTCATTCTACTCTGTGGATTTGTTTGCTACACAGTAGTTTAAAGGACCACTTCATCCCAGTTTGGTAGATAATTCAACTGGCATCCAATCATTTATACAACTTTGATTTGCAAGAATTACAAATAGCAATTATAGGAACAGTTAAAAAAAAAACAACCCCACTGTAAATATTATAACTCTTTGGGAACCTGACATAAATGGGATTTTAAAAAAATAGGATATTTGAAGATCATGATGGATGTAGTGCATGATCAAACAGATTTTGAGGTGAGAGTTTATTGTCAGGGGTAATTAAAGATGTAGATACCATTTTGAAAGTACAGACTTTAGGGGGCAAGGGAAGAGACTTTTGAAGCAAAGTAAAAATTAGTAGTATTACTACTAATTTTGATCATGAGATAGCAACAACCATTCTATGAGGAGCTCAGTATCCTTCCAAGTCCCACTGAATCCAGGAAAGCATGTGTATGGGAGAAAAGGCAGCTTTGGGAAGAATACCTTTGAAATATGAGAAAGTGGAGTGACTAACAGTCAGCAAACATAAAAGTGCACCAAAGAATAAATGTCCTGATCACCAAAAGAAATTGTACACTTCAAAATATCTTTTTTTTGTAAAGAGAGAGAGAGAGCATGTGAGCTGGGAGGGAGGGACAGAGGGAGAGGGGGAGAGAGAGAGAATGCAGAGCCCGACACGGGGCTCAGTCTCATCACGCCAAGATCATGACCTCAGCTGAAACCGATTCAGACGCTTAACTGACTGAGCCACCCAGGTGCCCCTACACCTCAAAATATCTTGTTAAAAAAAACCCTAGTTTTCTTTTTCATGTCCGATGTTGAATATGCAGGCAGTTGTTGTTTTTCTTTTTTAATCTATTTTGATTTCAAAACTGGGTGAAATGAAACTTTTTAGGGGAGCTTCTTTTTTTTTTTTTTAAAGACTTTATTTATTTGAGACAGAGAGAATGAGAGACAGAGAGCATGAGGGGGAGGAGGGTCAGAGGGAGAAGCAGACTCCCCGCCGGGCAGGGAGCCCGATGCGGGACTCGATCCCGGGACTCCAGGATCATGACCTGAGCCGAAGGCAGTCGCCCAACCGAGCCACCCAGGCGCCCAAGGGAAGCTTCTAAGGGTGGTAAAATTATAAAGAAAAGTCAGTAAAAGATTCTTATATCAGGAGATCAGAGGCTTCTGGGGTGATATCAAAGTTGTATTGCCTATAGTTCTACGGTGCTCACTTCATTCTAATCATTTATGTCTTATGCATTTTGCTGTTTATGAAGATGTTTTGGAGAAAACCATGGATAGTAAAATGTTCAGCTTCTACAACTCATCAGCTCCTAGGTGTCTGTTACAGCTGTAACCAGTGCTTTGCTCACATTCCCTTTTGCCAAAATGAAGGTGGTTGTGCATTGAGAGATGACTTCTTATTTTCCAGAAGAAATAGTGAACCCAGTCTGGCCCTTGCTGATATTTCAAAGCAGCCTTTTTGTGCATGGGCATGAGAAGATGTCCTTCTTAAGCCAAGGATGAAGTGTCATACTGTGTATTTTTTAAAGTTCCTGATATGACGCTGTACAAATAGTATGTATTCCCTCAATCATTTGACAGATATTTATTTACTTACCCATCAGCTGACTCCCTGGAAAGCCAGAGCAGTTTGCCAAAAATAGGGTTAAATGGCATTTGATAAGTGCTATAAAGACATTAGAGCTTCAGCAATTCCTCCCAGCTCTCAAATTTATTTTGCATAATGGATATCACTCTCATTCCCACTGAAGTCTTACAAAGGGATACTAGAAGGAGACTGGCCAGTTAGAAGGCGGAGACTTAATAAAAATTGAAATAGAAAGAGTCAGAAACAGGAGGAAATAAAAAAAGGAGAGGAGGGGTGCCTGGACTGGCTCTTGATCTCAAGATCGTGAGTTCAAGCCCCACGTTGGGCATAGAGTTTACGTAAATAAATACATACATAAATAAATAAATAAATAAAAATTTATAAATAAATACATAAAAAAAGAGAGGCATAAGGGGGCAGAGACTGTACAATAGCAAGCCCTCAGTGTCCTGCACAGTATAAGGTGAGCCAGGTACTCTTTCCTGTTTCTTTGTTTGGTTTTTGTTTGATCCTTCCTCTTGTGCATGCCCCCATCTGGAGAAGTCAAGACCAGCATGGATGCCACTGAGACAGGCCAAAGCCAGGAAATGATCCTGGGATCAAAACTTGGCTGCGTAGGGGCAAAACTTCTGAGCAGCCAGAGGTAGAAAGAGCCAGAAGATACACATAACCCATTTCTGAAGGAGTGCCAAAGGTGAAAAGTGGGAAAGCCAAAATTACTCATCAAATACAAAATGGGTAAGCAAAAAGCAAAGTGAAATAAAGGATCCAAGACAATAATTGGGAACCATTGCTTGGGGTTTGATACCGGATTTTGTTAAGTATGGGTTAGCTTAATTTAAGAGTACAGGATCCAGGGGCACCTGGGTGGCTCAGTGGGTTAAGTGTCCAACTCTTGATTTCAGTTCAGGTCATGATATCGGGGTCCTGGGACTGAGCCCCCCTGGGGCTCTGTGCTCAGTGAAGAATCTGCTTATCTCTCTCTCTCTGCCCCTCCCCCAGTTTGTGCGTGCGCTCTCTCTCTCTCTCTCTCAAATATATAAAAAGAGCACAGGATCTGAGCTGGTACCTTCCTTCCTTATGACTTTATCTCCCACCTATTGATGACCATTATCAACAAGGCATTAAAAACACTAACCAAACAGGGGCACCTGGGTGGCTCAGTCAGTTAAGCGTCTGTCTGACTCTTGATTTCGGCTCAGGTCATGATCTCTGAGTCCTGCCTCGAGCCCCCTGTGGAGCCCTGTGTGGAGCCGCATGCTCAGCGGAGAGTCTGCTTGAGATTCTCTTTCTCCCTCTCCTTCTGCCCCTCTCCCCTAATAAATAAATTAAAAAAAAAAAATTTACCAAACAAAATTTGAAAGCCTTGAACCACCTTTGCCTGGACTTATTTGACAATGAGGATGACCACATCTCCTGAGGACAGTTGTCCTTACATTCCTTCACTGACTATTCTGGGAAACAGAGCACTTAAAGAAATGGTATACTTAAATAAATGAGTTCAGGTTTGAGCCGCCTGAGACACTGGTAGGTAGAAATGCTTTACTTACCAGCAGAAAATTTACTGAGCACTTACTATGTCCCATGTTGCATGCTCACCCAAAATACTTTACATAATATCATAATGTGATGCCCCAGTGTACTTAACATTTTAAAATTTCTCCATTTGGGCAAAATCAACTAGATTTTTTTGAGGCTCTTGATCCTCCCTCACCCCAATTTAAACCATAATTTCCTGAAGACTAGGATTATCCTGCCATATTCTTTTTTTTTTTTTTTAAAGATTTTATTTATTTGACAGAGAGAGACACAGCGAGAGAGGGAACACAAGCAGGGGGAGTGGGAGAGGGAGAAGCAGGCTTCCCGCGGAGCAGGGAGCCCGATGCGGGGCTCGATCCCAGGACCCTGGGATCATGACCTGAGCCGAAGGCAGACGCTTAACGACTGAGCCACCCAGGCACCCCCCATATTCTTTTTAACCTCTCTAAGTTCTAGGGCAGTGTGCACTGGGGGCTCTTAGCACCTCCGAGGTCATCTCGAGTCTACCTATCCCATGGTGGGAAAGTGACTTGCTCAGTCAATATAGAACCAAGTGTTTAGTATCAGCCTTAAAATAAGTGTTTTTTAATTGTCTTCTCTTCCTGCTTTTCAGAGGAAAAAAAATAATGTAAACTTTTATGCTCTGTGGCCTACACCCCACAGGCACTGCATAATAGCTGAGCCAGGGTTTAACAAAGGACGAGGGGGGGGCGGTAAGCAGGTGTGCACATGCTTGTGTGCGTCACACAGTGTGCCTGTCCCAAGTGAGGCGCGAGACAGGAAAGAATGTTCAGGCACATGCATATTTATAGCAAAGAGATGGTAGGACCCCTCCCCCCCCCACAAAAGAATTCGTTTTTTGTGGCTTTAATGTTAAATTCTGGGAGAGGCTTGGCCGGGAAGGGTGAAGAACAGCTACGGAATGGGTTCATATCTCTAATTGTGGAGGGAGGATCGGGTACGAAGCCAGCCAAAGTCTTTCCCGGAATTGGGGTATTTCATTCTAGAAGGGAAAAACGCCATGTTCATTGCCTTCTTCCCTCCCGCCTCACTTCCTTGGTGCCCTTCCAAGGTGGGGCCCCTTGGTGCTGGCTTCTCAGTCCTGCCCCCGGCGAAGGCTTAGCGAGGCCAAGAGGGCCAGATGGGCCTGCTGGCAGCGATGCTGCTGATCCGGCTCTTTTTCATCCCGCTTTCCGTCTGCCAACGCTTCTGGTGGTGGCAGCGCCTAGTCCTGACGAGTTAGAATGACCGCCCTGGGGCAGGCGGCGCGAGCACCAGCAAGCACGCAGGGCCTTCCCCAGTCATCCTGTACCTGCTCTGGGCTCTACTGTGCCATTATCTTGCTACTCCCATTTTACACTTCACATACCAGCTTTCCCTCAAGACAGTTATTTGATCACTAACACTTCGAATATCATGATCATCGGCTCATTTATTTTTTCTATTTTAAAGGATAGTGTTGGGGTGCGCAGGGAGCACCGTATCGATTTCCACATTCGCCAAGGCATCCGAGTGTGAGCTGCCTATCACGGTGCTGACTTTAATAAAAGGTTATTACTGTGATCATTATTTAGCATTTATATAGCTCCTCACAATTGTTTAGCCATTATGGCTCAGAGCACCCCTGTCAAGGTGATCAGTATTAGCAACCCCCATTGTAGAGGCGATAAATCAGGGGTCCTGGAGAGGTTTTAGTAATATCCACAAAAGGACCCAAAACAAAAAACCACAGACCTGGGACGGGCCCGGTCTCCCTCCCTCTGGCATACTTGGTGAGTTCATTCATGCCATCATTCTGGTTAGCAGACTTACACAGGGTGGGCTCCTCATGGCAGGTTGCAGCTCAAATATATACTGAGAGGCCTTCCCTGGCTACCCTATCTAAAATAGCATCCCCTCCCCAAGGCACTCAATATCCCATTCCTGTGTTGATGGGTTTTGCAGTGCTTAGAGCTACCTGAAGTTAGCTTGTTTGTGTATTTATGTTCCTGTTTATTGTCTGTCTTCACCATTCAAGAAGATGATCTCCATGACAACAGCAGACTTGCCTGGGTTGTTCATGGCTACGACTGTATCCATCCTCTTTGTTGAAAGCACCTGGCATACAGTAGGTGCTTAATAATGCTTGTTGAGTGAATGACAATAAAAAGAGCCCCATAAATCCTGTTACTCACGCATCACTTCCTATGGCTTTTCATTTCTTTCTGGACTTTCTGGATATAATCACACATACAGTCAATTATTCTTAATTACCCTGGAGCTAATGATCTAGTTTGTGGATGGCCCGAGTCCTTGGCTTCCTCTCCTCCAGAGATTCCTCCAGATTTTTCAGTCATTTCTCACCTTTAGTTGAGATGGGTCAAGGAGAGAATAGGGCAATGAAAAACCCTGTTAGACAATTTCACTAGTTCTAATAGCTTTGGAAAGGTAGAAAGTTGAAATTATTGATTCCAAGATTTCTTTTTTACCTTATTTGTGGATTTCAAAAAAAAAATCCATCTGTTTTATATATGCAATACAGTGAAATGTGCTTTGAAGAAGTTAAAAGCACTGTATAAATGTAGCGTATAATTATGTATGCACGTAGTCCCATTAACCTTGGTAATTGAGAGTTGGTTATACATTTTAGGTTTAATTAGTTTTGATAGAACAGTAGCTCACACTTTTCTAATGGGTAGGACCAGACAAGGGCTTAGAAAATGTGTCTTTGGTTGACTATTTTTTTTTTTCAACTATCAAATCAAGATAAAGCTTGAAAAATCCCTTCAAAGCCTGAAAGGTAGGCAGTAACGTTGATTTCTCATCAACAAGTAAGAATAGGGAAATGGTACTAAAGTTTGAATTTTCTTGCTTCAAATTTCAGACCATAAGATTTCAATTTCCCTAAAAAAAAATCTTAGGCTAATCTTGGAAGAAAGACCCCCTGGATAATCTAAACATGAAGCTTTCTATTTAAAGGTTGTCTTTAATGTTCTTAATAGCCCTATGTGCAACCAGAAAACGGGTTGCCTTGTTTTAAATGTAAGAAATCAACGTAATATCTTATTTTGATAACATGTGCTGTTATCCTCACTGCAACTCTGCCCAGAGATATTATTGGTACCACTTTATATAGATGAAAAAATGGAAGCAAAGCCATTAAATGCCATACCCAAGGTCTTAGAAGAAGTCACCAAAGAAGCTTGGTCTGGCCTAAGTCTCCTGACTCCAGTTTAATATTCTCCACAATGTGAGAAAAACCACATTGGAAAGGAAAAACTCATTCCTAGTCCTGCTGTCACAGTACAGACTTCAACGTTCAGGCAAATACTTTGCTTTATTGTTAAATTGGCCACACTCACTCAACGTGTAGTATATCCCAGGCCCTGTGCTTTGCTGTGGGAGGACACGGAGTCAAAGTAAAAGACAGGTTAGATTTCCCCGGCTCTCACACTCTATTTGGGGTGGGAGACACACACATACAAACACTGTCTACAGGAGGTGGGAGCATGCACTCAGGGAGTCATAGTGCTCTGAGGGAGCAGAGGAGAAGCAGTATCTGAAAACATTCCACAAAAGGGGATCGATCGCCTTGGCATGAAATCAAGATTTCATCGAGGATACATTAAGAAGAGGGAAAAGCAAAATGGGATGTCTACTAAATTTGATCTACCTACCTACAATCTTATGTACCATGGCAAGAAGGGAGTAGATAATATTTTCAGGAGAGGTGGGCAAAGGGATGGGTTAAATGGGGCATGGGTTAAGGAGGGCACTTACAGTGATGAGCACTGGGTGTTGTATGGAAGTGTTGAATCTATTGTATGCCCAAAACTAGTATTACACTGTATGTTAACTAACTGGAATTTAAATAAAAACTTGAAGAAAAAAAAAAAAAAGAATGAGTAAGGTTTCTACAAGGAGGGAGGAGAAGGGGCATTCCTAGCCAAGGAACCAATGTTAACGGAGAGAGGCAGCAGAAGGGCAGAGAGAAGAGCAAGTAGTCCATTTGGATTACAGGGTGGAATGCACCTGCATGGCTAGGGAACCAGCTGGTGCTGCTGGAGAAGGCCTAGGATAGAAGGACATGGTTATACATGCTTCCACGGCTGTTGGTGAGGATGCCAATAAAGGGAACAAAGTGGTGACATGCTCAGAACTGAGCTTTACATACTACAGCAGCAGTGGTCCTCACATTTGAGATGACCTCCTTGTTAAAACCGAACTGCAGTGCCCCATGCCGAAGTTTCTTTTTGAGTAGGTCCAGGGTGAGGCCCCAGCATTTTCATTCCTATAAAGTTCCCCGGTGATGCTAATGCTGCTGGTCTGGGAAGCACAAGCTGAGAACCAGTGACAGAGTAAGGAGCAACAAGGAGAAGTCAAACCCGGAGTTAGAAGGAGAGGAGTAAAGGGACCGATCCAACAGCGCAGACCAGAAGGAATGGGGCGGGGGGGGAGGGGGTCCTGCCCGGGGAGCTGATGGTGGGAAAGCAGGGAACAGCAACCAGGAGAACAGACAATCGCTTCAAAGGACTGGGGACCACGGGACCACGTGCCAGGTCATTTCCAATCACAAATCATCGGGAAACCTCCAATGCCCATGCCAGGTACACAAGAAGCATTTGAAATTCGTTCTGAAAGTAGCAATCCTGTCTAGAAATTAAGCTCTGAGTTTTATCTTACTTTCCCTTCCTCCCACATCAATAACCTCATTCTAGTGCAATTTAGGTTGCTAAAGCGTCTTTCAGGGAGAACATACATATCTGCACCCAGCCAGCAAGCGTGTCTCTCTGTATATATAAAATCGTACTAAAAATGATTTCCTTATTATTTCACGTTAGAACACCCTTGTTGCAAAATAGTGTTCAATATAAATATGGAGGACTGGAAGCAACCATCTCTACCTAATGGGGCAAAAAATTATGAACTCGCCATGCCATATAAATACCGCATGAAAACACATATGAATCCTTTCTCCAACTAACGTGCACTGAGTATGTACTAAGGGACGAGCCCCGGGGATGTGCCTGGATACAAACAGGAATAAAACATGGGCTATCCTCACCGCAGTTCAAAATCTAGCAGTCTTTCTCCTACGCTCTTAAATCCACCTAAGGACGGTGTTGGGCTTGTAATAAAAATTCTAAAGCAGGGACAGAAGATAGTTAGCTTTTCTAACTTGATCACCGCTGCTGTCTAATTATTCAACTGAAGAGAACACTTTGGTCCTGGGTTGTTTCACTGAACTCAGATATATTCTGCTGACACATGGAGAGAGTCTGCGGAACATCCAGCACTGGTTCACACCCCCACCCCTTGCTCTTCAAGTATGGTGACCATTTTTATCACTTACACCTTTCAATACCCAGAGAGGGTGCCACTTGGGTTTTTAAAATATCATTTCCTTTGCTACGTCCCAAAATAACAGGGTCACTTCAGGACCCGTGAGTGGTTGGCCCTGTGACGTGTTTCCCGCAAGTACTAACAGTTATGGAGAGGAGCAAGTATTTTCACAGCTGCAGGTCTGGTTGCTGAACTTTTCTACTGTTAGTGAGAATCATGTCCCAGTGGAAATACACAAGTGGAACCGACCGTCAAAGGGATAAGGTGACAGGGAGCGTTGTTTACCAGAGTCAGAGAGCAACCGAAAATGATTTCTGCAGCTGGAACAAAACAAAGACAAGGGTTGAAGGTCAACTTCCTCTTTTATTTTGGCTAATCAGCACGCCTAAGTGGCCTTTCCCAAATGTTTCGGGGCTGCCGGCTTTTGCTACTCTGTAAAAGACCCCACCCAGGGCGTACCGACCTATACCTCTTGGGCACTGGAGGGAAACAAAAGGGAAAGTGTTCAGTCTCATCGGAATTCATGAAGTCATCCGTGGCACCCGGCTCTCTCTGCTCCAACCCCAACCTCATCCATCTCTAAGCATTACGGGATTTTATTTGTGAAATGCCCTCACATCCATGCAAATCCCCCACCTTGGCCACCCCCAGCACCGGCCGCCATGCTGACGTCATCTGTCGTAAGTGACCGCGATAGCCTTCTATTTCTTAGCCCCGCCCCCAACCATTCTTCACATTAATTCATAGTATTAATTCACAATAATTCATTCACAGTAATCTTTTAGAAATTGAAATACTACCACTAAAATCAGAATACCCCCCACATACACCTAAAACCTATCTTAAAAATTCTCTCTGGCTACAAAGTGGTGCTTGCCAGAGGGCAAGTGGGGGTGGGGGTGAAATACGGGGAGGGGATTCAGAGCACACTTATCATGATGAGCACTGAGCAACGTAGAGAATCGTTGACTCACTATATTGTACACCTAAAACTAATATAAGGTTGTGTGTTAATTATACAGGAATTTAAAAAAATAAATAAAAATTATTTTTTTTTTCCTTCTGGCTCTCCATTGCTCCAAAGACTAACTCAAGTGTGTACTCTCTCCCAGGTTTGGCCCAGAGAGCTCTGCGGACCTAATCCGGGCCTCGGGCTCCTTTCCCTCTCCTTGTTGCATCACATTCCTCCCTCTTCAACGGCTCTGCTCTCATCACCCAGAGTCCCCTGCCTCGAACACTCCTGCCTCCCTGCTTTGCCACATTGTTTCCCGTACGCCTTTTAGCGCTTAACCCTTATCAGCTCCTGAGGGATGCTTGAGGAAGACCCTCTTCTCCCTGGTTGGGCCAAATCCCCATGTTCTAAGCTCCCTGGGCCCCCTCAACCAGCTCACGAACCCTTCATGGAATGTATCACGGGACATTTACACCATCTTGTAGGACTGTTGCATTTCTGCCTGCCTCCCCATTAGACTGTAAGATCCATGAAGGTAGGGACTCTGTCTCCTTTGGCTTACGGTTATGTTCCAGAGCCCAGCAGTTTCTGGCACATATTAGGTACCAAATAAATATTTTCATTATGAAGGATGGAAGGAAGGCAGACAGGGCAGCAAAGTGCTACTACTAGGATAAGAAAGAGGAGGTCTAGCATCTTAAGTGAATGATAATAAGTACCAACTTAAACTTCCAATGTTAGGTACAGTTCTAAGATACATTTATAATCCATTCCTCACAACACCCCTATGAGGTAGTGATTCTGATTACCCTCATTTCATAGAGGAGGGAACCAAGGCACACAGAGATTAGCTACTCGAAATCACACAGCTTAGCAAATATAATGTACTTCATAAGGAAAGACAGTGCGATCATATGTAACCACATGAAACCAATCTGCCTGGGAGCTTTTTTTTTTGTTCAACCATTTTTAAGGGTGTTAGCAACCACTGCTTTTGAGGGTCAAGGATTTATCTTATTTGGAATTGGGTATTGAAAGCAAAAAATTCCATGTCCTCCTTACAAATGTATCGATAAATGAAGATCAGAAGAAACCCTTATCTGGATTTCAGCTGCCTCTGTGTCACTTTTCTGGATGAAATTTTTCTACATGAATGTCAGGACGGGCCAATGCAAACAAGCACAGCGTTAAACGACAGCTCACTCTGACCTCAGGGCCGATGGTATTGTTTTAAAGTGGGCAGAACAGAAATTGAAGAAGCTAAATGGATAAAAGAAAGGGGGCAGGGGAGGAAAGAGAGCAGAGTATGGGAAGAAGAAGAGAAGAGCCGTTCCCTAGGAAGAAAGATAGAAATAGAGATATATTTGTTTAGAAAAGAGGATGAAAAGAAATGCGCTGCCCTCCAAATCTCTACAGGAAGCCACCGGCTGTGCACGCCACCATAGATCAGTTTATTTTGGGCCCAACCTGGAATAGAAAGCCTAATGTTTAGACAAGGCAAAGGCTTCTGGGGAGGAGGGGCAGGGAGGATGGGAGGAAGGCATTATATGGAACAGATAACAACTTACTTGCAAAATAAAACTCTAGATGGAGCAGTTCCCTCTATTTGAATTTGCTGTGGAGCCAGAGTATTTTCACTGGATTAGTAACTACTGAAAGGATGCCTGGTAGGAATACCTTAACTCTGTGAGAGGAAATAAAATTGGATGATCCCCCACTTACAAAATAGAACCTGACGCATGGGGTGGACTCATGGAAAGAGAGGAAGGCAAAAGATTAGGAGGAAGGAGAGAAAGAGAAGAGTTAGAATGGGAAGAGCTTTGAAACAGTGTCTGAAAACATGGAGTGTGCTATAGAATATGATACAGGGCGCAAGGCTCTGGGGTCCAACTGCTGGGATTTGAATCCGACCTCCACCATCCTCCCGAAACCTCAGGCTCCCCATTTTTGACATTGGGGATATAGTTGTATCTAGCTCATAAGATTTTCTTTAGGGATTAAAGAAACTAATCCTTGTTAACTTCATAGCACATAGTAACTGCTCAATAAATATTAGTGCCACTGTGGCTAGTAAAGATGATTTATCACCCAATAGCGTGAACCTGAAGTACTAGCTATATTGGATAATGGTAGAATCCATCAAAAATAGCCAGGAATAATGCTGCATTGGACTCTCTTCTGGAGGAAGGTCAACAGTGAGTTTTATCTCTTTGATGCAGAAACCCAAGGCAAGATGCCATCTTCCAGAAACCGATTTCATGGAAAAGCCTAGAATGGACATCTCCCCCTCTCCCTCTTTCTGCTTGTGTTCTCCATCTTTTTCCTCCTTGCTTGCTTTCCTACTTTGTACTCTGTTTTCCAATCCTTGGAAACCTCTGCTCCTCTCCCCATGTAAGGATCCTGTCGAGACAGACTAAGCAGATCTGTTTCCTCTATGCTTTAAACACTGGGGGCCAAGAGGGAAAAATGTTTCCTTTGGGTGGGTGCCAAGTAACTACGCGGGAGTCGGGGAGAGAGTTTTTAATGACACGGTAAGAAAGAAAATATTTATGTTTCATTTTAATTGAACTTTTCTTAAGCTCACTACATTTTAGTAGGTGAAAAAAATCAACACATGAGAACACTGGGAACAAAAATACACATAGCTCCGGCTTCGTGCACAGAAGTAGAAAAGCAAATGGGGAAAAGGAAACCCAGTGGAGGCATCTGTGGGAAGAGTTGCCCTACCAAAACTCAGAGCTTAGTAGAACTGCCTTTTTCACTTCATTTCCATGATTAGTGTAGATCCTGGTTCATTGGCCCATAAAATTGGCAAGATAATGAACAATATCTTTAAATATATTTAATCTATTGGGTCCACTGCAATACCTTGAGGAACAAGTTTATAGAGTGTCGCACCCCAGTCAAACCTGGAACCGTTGTTGAGTATTGTAAAAGGAGGCAGCTTCCCTTATTAGGTGACTAGAAAGAGCTACTATTGTCACTGTTTCTTAAGCATTTACTGTGTGCTAGGGACTGTGCTAACTACTTTATACCTCTGCGCTCATTTAAACCTCTCAGAAGCTGTGTGAAGCAGGTATTATTAAACCTATTTTACTAATAGTTGACGTCAGGCAATTGACTAGGGCCACACAGCTGATTAGCAGTCACACAGCTGAATAGTAGCAGAGCCGGCATTTGAACCCAGGTCCTTAGGATACCAAACCCTGCACTTAACCTGCACTATCAGCTGAGGCCACACACACCCCCCATCCAGCCACCAGCCACTAACAGCACCTGGAAAGATGCATTATCTTAGGGTTTATGAAGACAACAGAGTAGCTGAGAGTGAGAACTCGTGTGTGTGTGTGTGTGTGTGTGTGTGTAACATAATTAAGTGACACACAGTATCACTGTTCTGTTAAACGAATCATAGTGGGGGGCACCTGGGTGGCTCAATCCATTAAGGAGTTGACTCATTTTTTTTTTTTAAGATTTTATTTATCTGAGAGAGAGAGAGAGAGCACAAGCAGATGGAGTGGCAGGCAGAGACAGAGGGAGAAGCAGGCTCCCCGCTGAGCAGAGAGCTGGATGTAGGGCTCGATCCCAGGAGTCCGGGATCATGACCTGAGCCGAAGGCAGATGCTTAACCGACTGAGCCACCCAGGCGCCCCAAGCAGTTGACTCTTGATTTCTGCTCAGGTCATGACCTCAGGGTTGTGAGATTGGGCCCCATGTGGAGCTCTGAGCACAGTGGGAAGTCTGCTTGAGATTCTCTCTCTCCCCCTCCCTCTGCCCCTTCCCCCACCCCCAAAAAAAGAATCATAGCAGGACTAGGATAGAAACTTGTGGTTCTTCCCACTATTCCTGACTTAAAGAAAGCTTCTGTTCCTTGTTCAGTTTCTCTTCTCCCAGGGTTATCTAGGCTTTCCTAATCCATTTCTGTGTGGACCACCAACCTTCACATCCCAGCTCTGCCTCACTGTTATCATCTGTATAAGCCATGCTGAACTCCCAGAGTTTTCAGGATTAAGAGAATGAATGCTTTTAAACATTTGTAAGAATACCTGGCATGTTCTTGGTATTTTGAAAATGTTCTCTCTTAGCATTGGGCCACTTCCTTGAAATGGGGATCACACTCCCATTTGAAGAATTCACTTTAGTCCTTGTTGATGGACTTCCTCAAAAATACAGATGTTATCATGATATCGCTCCTCTCCAACGCATCTGTGAAATGCTCTTACCTGACTGGCTTGTTAACTGCCCAGAAAAGGCTCCCTCTCTGTCCACGCACCCCCACCCCCACCCCGTAGCTCCTCAGAATCCTCTGAAGGGGGTGAGAATGTGTGTTCTATGCCCTTTGTCACACTGAGATGCAGGAAGATGTTTTTGGGTGTTCTGATGGTAACAAGAATCACCTCCTGTTTGTGGTCAAACTACAAATGGATTTTTTTTTTTTTTTGGATGATGGCCATGAAATCTGTGTGTCTAAAATCCCCTGGAATGTAGCAACTCAGAAATGCTTCTGTTTAATGTCAAGTTTTAAACAGGCCTTGGAAACATATATGTAAAGATACCAATCCTAAACTGATCGGCCTAACCGATACATCTTCAAAAAGGATTTTCTCTACTGTGGAGCATCCCGACTCACAGAGTTGCCTTCCAAATCCCATGCCTATTTCAGGTGTCTATTAAGTTTCAGACTCTTCACATTGAATTATCCAGCACAATGTTCCCAATCTACAGATGAGAAAACTGAGACTTATTCAGGTGGGTGAAGTCAGTACCCCTGACAATACTTTTCCTCTAATATTTTGTCTCACTCAACTTATCTTTCCTGAATTATAAAAAATTTCCCACCCCTAGCCAATAAAGATACTGCTAAATTTTCTAGCTAAACTCCCTCAGTTTATCACTTGTCTTATTAACAAACGGGAAGAGGGAGGGGGGCTTCCATTTTGCTATTTTTGAATCTTTTCTTTTCTCACCTAATTTTAACTCCATTGTTCCCCAAGGGTCATTCTGTTTTTATAGGTCAAAAATATCAAATATTGGCAACCTTTTATGTTTCAACCTGCTACCTAAAAGTCAAGTACAGTCTGTATTTTTAGGTTTATGTAGTTATTGATACTGTAAATTTTGTTTCTTGCTTCTTTATTTTCTTGGCATATAGTATACTTTAAAGTAAATCTTATAACATCAAAAGATTTACTGTGTAAATAGCAGTTAAAACATATACGCTCCTGAATTTCGGTCTCTCACAACACATCGAGGGATACCTACTTTGGGGTCCCCAAGACTGGCCTGCCTTGTCTGACATGGACACAGTAAGGCATCAGGAGAAGAAATTAATCTACTAAAGAAGTCCAAACCTGTTGATTGACTAACAGAGAATAGCAAAAAACAGCAGCATGAGGTTGAGCGGTGTGCCTGGCTTTGACCCTGACAGCAACCCAGGCCTAGGCAGAGGTCAGAGGTCACAAGGGATCCTAACATACATTCCGTCTCTCCTAGTTTGGACCAGCTGGTCCTTCAGAGGTAAACACGGAACAGCGAGCTCCAAGCGTATGATGTCAATGTGTTAGTGACAGTGCGACAGAAGATGTGAGAAGTGTCAGGGAATGCTACTGCAGGGTCTACTCTCGTACCCTCACAGAGCATCTCATGTGTTACTCAGACCATTCATCAACCACTCGCATGGGCAGAAAATGACAAGCAAATTGCAGGTCCCATCAAACACTTCTTGTGCTGATGCATCCACAAGACAATCTATGGGGAGGACTCCCCCAGGAGGGGTAGAAGTTTATGAGTAAAGTGATTAAAAGCGGCTTCAAATCCAGCCTTTTTAAAAGCGTGAACAAGGCTATAACTCAGTAGTACTTTCCCCAGGACCCCGCAGCCAAGTATCTGAATCCAGTGCAGGCGCCTGCAGGGACCCTGAATGTCTGTGGGACGAGGGACAGCAGAGCCACCCAGCCGGCGGCTCAGGTCCCGCACACAGAAAGCCCCACTGCGCCCCTCCCTGCTTGGATCACTTCGGGCAAATGACCCCACTGACACTCAGTTTCCTCCCCTGCAAAATGGTAGCTACCTAGATCATAGTGTTGCTTCGAGCAATAGAGTTAGCTAATCATTCATTCTCTCAAAAGCTGTAGAACAGTGCCAGGCAAGTAGGAGGAGATCAGGAAACGAGAAGAAGTAAGAAGGAGCACCCCAGTGCTTACTCGGTGCCAGGTATAGTTTTAAGAACTTTAAGTGCCTTTATGTCATTGTCTCAACAACACTAAGACAAGCATAATATGATCTGCATTTTGTAACTGAAGGACTCAGGCCTCCAACTCAGGTGGTCATCTGACCCCCAAAGCCCATGCTCTTCACCAAAAAATGGTGACCACTGTTTGTCCTGAGAATGACCTGAAGGGGACAAGACCCTATCAACAAACGGGCCGAGGCCTTCCTTTCTTCTCCCCCTATTTCCCTCCACCCCATGGAAGCCCCTCTTCCTGCACTGAGGGGGAAACCTGGGCTTCTAGGAGCTCCCAAGCCCTGGAGGGGTTGCCGAGGCCAAGCTAAATGGTTCGGGGCCGAGGGGAGATCATTCCAGAGTCTTTTCAAGCTTTGCTCTGGGCGCTGAGCCTAACCTTTATTTTGTAACTGATTTACTCTACCCAGAAGTCAGCTTCGGCTACCTTCTGTGAGAAGTGGGTAGACTTGGGAAATACTCGGCCGGCCAACCAGAAAATTAAATAAGAAAATCATCAGGCCCTGAAGCCTAATTCTCAAATGCCAAACAATTCAGAACAATGAGTCACTTTTTCAAAACAGAAAATACTCGTCATCCAGTGTTTAAGTTCTTGCAGCATAAAATAGCGTTAAGGGTTCAAAACACAGCGTGAAAGCCTGAGTTCTAATTCCAGCAGTAGCTGTGTGACCCTGAGCAAGTTTCTTACCCGATCTGTGCTATAGTTACATCATTTATCACATGGGAATAACAATAGGCCCTACCTCAGAAGCTGCTGTGAGGATTAATGAATTAATATATGTATGTACTTTAGAACATGCCTGACACATCATCAAAGCTATATAAATATTAGCTTTTCTTATTATTCTGTTATGTTTCAGTACATGTATATGGGCTTTGCAGCAATGTCTTTAAAGAATAACTTTGCTGATGTTTTATTCCTTTTGAAAATGGTTTCCCTGTTTTTACCATCTCACTACCAGCCGCCACCCCTCCCCTAAAAAATCCCCTCCCCCTATCTCATCTTTTCCTTAAAAGCAAAGGAAATTACATCTAAAAGCCTCATGGAATTACAACACTCAACATGCTCATAAAAGTCAGGAAATGCAAAAGTTAGAATTCTCTGAAGACATTAACTCAGAATCAGACTCTGAGATATATTTCCGAGGGCTCAAAGTAGCCTCTTAAAGTTTCTGGAGGGAGGCTTCAGGCCTTCACTAACTGCCCCCTCCTCACCAGTTGCTCTGTCCTCTAGAATGCCTCCTGCCGACATCCGCTAGACCCTTTCAAAGGCATACTGCCCTGGCGCAAAACTCACACCCAGCCACCGCACAGAGCAGTGGTCTTCAGACTCCATGAGCCTCGGATTGTCCTGGAGGGCTTGTGAAAAACACGGAGGGCCGGGCCCCCACTGCCAGTTCCCACTCAGTAGGTCTGGGGTGGAGCCTTAGAATTTGCGTTTCTCACAAGTGCCCCAGTCTGGATGCCGATGGTCTGGAGCCCGCTTTGAGAACCATGCCACGGCATGTGCCTGCACTCCAAATACACTCTCCTCAAATCCCAGACCCCGACCAACCGCACCGCAAATGGGATGAAAAATTCTGTTCCCGTGTGTATATTACTCCTCGATTTTTTGAGAAATGGAAAGCAAATTCTTTTTTTTTTTTTCCAAGATTTTATTTATTTATTTGAGACAGAGAGAATGAGAGACAGAGAGCATGAGAGGGAGGAGGGTCAGAGGGAGAAGCAGACTCCCTGCCGAGCAGGGAGCCCGATGCGGGACTCGATCCAGGGACTCCAGGATCATGACCTGAGCCGAAGGCAGTCGCTTAACCAACTGAGCCACCCAGGCGCCCTGGAAAGCAAATTCTATTCAAATCCCAACACAGCCTCTGCAAAACAAGGCTCACCTCATTTCAGGCGCCTGCCTCATTCCACCCACCTTTATCCTTGCAGTCAGTTTCTGCCTCTCTCTTTGCGCAGATGGTCAGGACTGTGTGTATGTTTATACGTCTGCAGCCCTGCTTGTTTACATGTACACATTTGTGTTTCTCCTTCTCCCCCATTAAACTATAAAGTCCTTGAATGTCTTTCTCTCTAAGGCTCCAACAGCACCTGATGCTGAACACACAGTGGGTGTTTAATACACACAGTTGACGGATAAATGTTGACTTTTTTATTGTACCTGGGAAGCAAAGTGAAGAAACAAATATTGCCATGAGAACTTTAAACTTTGCATCAGAGACCAAAGCCTGTTTATTTTTGCAGCATTAATGTAGCCAAAAGATGACTTTCCACTCACATGTAAATATGCGATATGTTGCCAATGAGCATTTTAAATGCTTTGATGCCATTCTCAGAAATACCATCTGTGCCTCTTCTTCTCACATAGTTATCAGAATGAGTAATTTAACATAGGGGAGTCTGTTGCATCCTTAAAGGGAATCACAAGAGAGAGACAAGTTCTAGGAATATTAATGTAATTGTAATCAACTTTTATTTTATGGGACATTCATGCACGTATGTGCACCAACTACATCTCAATCTCATCTTCTCAGGATTAGATAAAGGGATGGTATTGGCCTGAATACTTTCTGAGAGTTAACAATTAACCCAGAAGTTATTATTATCATGTACTGATTTACAAATCACATGAACTTAAATCGTCAATGGATGAGATCATTATTGTCTTAGCTATTGAACAGCTAGGAATTGAACTTCACCAAGTTAAGGACAAAGTATATTACCAGTCTTTTCCAAGCAAGCAAAGGCTAGGAGGGAGCCAATCAGAAAGCACAGCTCCCGTCTGAATGTCCTCTGAGGTCCAGAATATACATTAACCGTAATGACATTGGAGGTCAAATATTTACCAAATTCTGTTGAAAGAAGTCAGTGTTATACCTACTCCCAGTCGATGTGACGACGTGTGGCCTTTTAAGATTTTTTTTTTAAAGGATTCGATGCTACATCTAACCTTCTACTGATCCTATTCTTTCCCAATCATTAAATTAAGGAGAATTTTGCTGGTGCATTCTGAACACTTGGTTTCTTTCAGCTTCAATCTTTCCAAAGTTCAACGAGGGACCAATAATGAGTTCTAACTGAGAATAAGTGTAGGTTGTTTCTGAATTTTTAAAAAAGTGATTTCATGCTATTGTTACTTTAATAAAATGTAGTAACATCTGGGTTGATTTCTTTCACTGGTCCGATTCCCAGTGTTGCTTTTATTCACCCAAGTCAGGTCTTGTTTTATAAAAGAAGCTGTGTTCATGCACTTGACCTAGCCTTTTCTTACACATACCACATAATTATAGGCGGCACACTTCTTCCCCTTGCAGTTAATTAATCTTTATCCCCCAAAGAAATCAGGACAGTAGAGGATAAAGGGTATTCTTTTGTCTTTAAAGGTTAAAATCACATTTTGCCATACCACATACAGATTTCAAGCCAGACTCTGTTTTTGTTTTTTTTTTTTTAAGTAGGCTCCACACCCAGAGTGGAGCCCAGTGCAGGGCTTGAACTCACGACCCTGAGATCAAGAGTCAGATGCTTAACTGACTGAGCTACCCAAACGCCCCTCAAGCCACTCTTTTTAATTTTTTTTTTATTTTAGGGGGGCATCTGGGTGGCTCAGTCAGTTAAGCGTCTGCCTTCGGCTCAGGTCATGATCTCAGGGTCCTGGGATGGAGCCCCGAGTCCAGCTCCCTGCTCAGCGGGGAGTCTGCTTCTCCCTCTCCCTCTGTCTGCAGCTCCCCCTGCTTGTGCTCTCTCGCTCACTCTCGCCCTCTCTCTCTGAAATAAACAAAATCTTTATATATTTTTATTTTTTAATTGAGACATAATTGACATATTGCATCATGTATGTTTACAATGCATGATGTGTTGACATGACACATTTATATATTGCAGTATGATTACCACTGTAGCATTAGCTAACACCTCTATCATGTCACATAATTATTTCTTTTTTGTACTAGGAACAATTAAGATCTAGTCTCTCAGCAACTTTGAAGTTTATAATGCAGTCTTGTTGAGTGTGATCACTATGCTGTGCATTAGACCTCCCGAATGTATTTCTCTACTAGTTGCAGGTTTGTACCCCTAGACAACATCTCCCCAATTCCCCCAGCCCCAAAGTCCCCAGTAACCACCATTCTACTCTGTTTTTACAAGCTCAGCTTTTTTAGATTCCACATGTAAGTGAGATCATATACTTAGTATTTGTCTTTCTCTGTTCAGCCAGTCAGACTCCTGGCTCATTGGAATGGCCTTAAAACCAAAAAGGCAGGTGCTTGTACATTAAAATAGGCCAAGAATAGCTATGGTCAAGCAAAGGGGGGAATAATCCTGATCTTCCTCTGCTACTTCAGAAGCAAAGTTAAAACTGACTTCAAAGGAAACCAATATTCGGATCAATTCCGAGAAGATGAGAATTCATTCCAGTTCAACCACCGCAGGAAACTGTGGATAATATGAAAGTAATAGTTAACACAAACCCAGTCTTCAAGAATGTTAGAGAACATTAAAGGGATGATAAGAGGTCAAAACCATTTGTGGCAAAGTACTTTTATTCTTCTAGGATTTTGTTGTGGTTTATTTCCTAAATTGTGTTGTTTCCAGTTAATAGGCGCTTCTTAGACTTAGGAATTAATAAAAGATTATAATCAGTGGTGTAATTAACAATGTGTTTTCATTAATACAGATTTTTCAAAGCTAGCTAATAGTCCTTTAGTGAAGAAATTCTTACTGAGAAAAAAAAAACTAATCCTTTTGTTTGTTTATTAAGTTTACCTTTGTGGGGCAAAAAAGAAAAAGAACTAAATCTTTAGTGAAAAGACTGGAACTGAGCCCATTTTCTGCATTTCACTTATGGGAGAATGCTGTCAACTTAGCATTTTTGCAATTGGGCACTGGTTCTTTGCCACAAGGTAAGATTCATAGAGGGTTTGAGCTCCTCATATATAAATTAATTGGAGTTGTTTTAGGCTGAGTCTACCACAATTTCTCTTTCCATGCTGCACGTTTATACCTGTAAGTTTTTTTTTTTACTCAGATGTTGCCTGTTGCAAAATTAATTGCATCCCCATAAAAGTCTTCTCAAGTACCCAAATATATCATCCCATCCATCAGCAAACTTTCAGAATCTCCCCAGCTATAAGCGTTCCATGTATTTCTAAAGACATGTTCCTTTGAAGTGTAATGCTTTTGCAAAAACATGTCTCGGCGACCTCAAGCTCTGTGGTGTTCGCCACTGCTCTGAGGGTACCAGACAGGGTGATGGAGGTTACCTGGCATATGGTGGCCTGAGCAGGCACCTGAGCTTCAGAATCAGACCTGGGTTCAAGTGCCAGCTCCAGTACTCAGCACCCATGTGACCTATGAGATTTTGTAAGCCTTCCAAACCTCAGTTTATCATCTGTAAAGCAGGGATGAGAAAGACCTAATGGGATGACTGCAAGCATTTAAAAAGATAATGCAGGTAAGCCACTTTGTTATCAACACACTGGATATCAACACATAGTACCCACTCAATAAAATGCACTTGCTGTTGTTATAATTGCTTGGTTGTGGTTCAGTAACTCCCTCCCCAGAGGAAAGTGCTCTTTCCGCAACAGTTTAAAAACACACAAACATTTCCCCCGAGAAATGGCTTATCCACATTACTCTGCTACAACACCGCCGAACGTCTTGTTCACCTACAAGCTGATCTTCATTCAATGTCTTTATGACAACACCCAGCCCACAAGCATTTGGAAGTGCTTACTTTGCACCTGGAAAAGAAAATAATGCTACCCTGTCATATAATGACATCCCTGCCTTTCTAGATCTCACAGATCTCATAATTTCATGGAAAAAGACAGATTGAGAGGGAAAAAAATCAGTGAAAAGGAATTAGGGAAATGGCAGACGAAGGAATCTTTTTAAAAGAGGCCATCTTGAAGGATGACTAGGAGTCTGTCAGGTAGAAAGGACAGAGGCCAGGTGAGAATGAGGCTCAGAGCAAAATATCGGATGAGGCAAGTTATTAATCAGAAGTTGACTAACGATGACAAAATCAGAACAAGAGAAAGAAAATAAATGGTGGGGGGGAGCACTCTTGCACCTAAGGTTTGAGGAGAACACTGAGCTCTCTCCAGCTGACCGCAAAAAGCAGCTCTCGGAGACAAGACTGTGTCTGTTACCAGGACTTACGGGTCTCTGCTTGAAAAGCTGTAAGTTTTGCCTCTCTATGAACTCCACTTTCCATACTGGCATGTCCATGACATATTGTTTCTTTTCTTCCAAATGTATATTCTCTATCTGCTAAATGCTTTGCTTATAAATGTAAATAATAAAATCCAGATGACTTCAGCAAAGAAACAGAAAACAAAAAATCATGCTCGTCTAATGACAACTCCTTTCGACATTTCTGCTTTAAGTCCATAGTCTGCCCTTGGAAGGGTCGGGGTGGGGGGGGCGGTATGTCAGTCCCCTGATAAGAGCTGTCAAGTTCTGTGCCCTCATTATGCACCAGTCCCTTTCCCTTGTTGCCTCATGAAATCCTCCCAACAGCCTTAGGAAGAGTGGGACCACTCCTATCCATGTTGTATACAAGCAGAGATGAAACTTGAGAAATACCTGGCCCAAGACCACACACACCCACTTGTGACAAGGCATAGACCTGACCACAGGTCATCTGACTCCACTGCCAACATATCGTAACGCCTGGAGCAGCGGTTCCCTATACCAGGTCTTGACCTGGGGCCAAATAGTAAGGACAAGTTCATGGTCTGTTGTGGAATGAAAAACCAAAGCCCACTGTATTGACATTTTACATACAGATAGGTTTATTAAAGAACAGTTCTTTATGAGATTGTGCTTACTTTTTCTTTTTATATCACACTGTCAGTCCTTTATTTTATGGGATGATGAAATTGAAGACGGTAATTGCTTTCTTTATGATGCCCTACTTATGAAACAAAAACCCCAAAAGTTGGCATCTGCTGTCAGTTTTTAATTTTAAAAATTTGTTTTCATTCCCAGAAATCCAAAATCTAAAATTTATTACCGGGTGAGAAAATATCTTCCTCCCTGGAAGGCACGTGTTTATTTTCTGTTGTCCACATGACTAGCCATTGTCATCTTGAACTTGCAATTTTTCATTGCCTGATTTTTAAGTGCTGCCACTTCTCTTCCCCAAACTTGGACCCATCTCTTAAATGCATTTATATTTATAGGAGGAGAGTAAGTGAATAGATAATAGAATAGCTTTCTTTTACTGTGGTTTCCACAACAGTGAAAAATCCAGGCTTTTCTTATCATAACTGGCTGGAAACATTCCACACTGGAGATGTCAAGTCATAACAATGTGGGGGGAAAAAAGCTCACTTTGCTCTCAGAACGACACAGTTCTTCTATAGAAAAGACATTCTTAAAAGCTGTTTGCAATATCCTACATTAATTTCCTCTGGAAAGGCATCTCATACAAAGGGGTCTTATAAATGGATTAAGTGTGGTTGAGCGCAAAAGTACAGTAAGCCCTCTGTCAGATGCTCTTGAGGGTGGATACCACAAACAGGGGCTTCCTTCATAAGGGTTCCTTGCAAATAGCTGACTTGGAAGTTTTGTGACCAGTAATAACCTCCTTAAAAATAAACCACTTATACCATCTGCTTAACAGTAGTCTCTAAATTATACCAGGAATGTGTGGCTTTTCTGTCCTGGAAAATGTCTTCCATGTTGACAAAAGGATAAACAGAGGGAGGAGGCAGGGGCTGGGCAGCCCTGGATCTTGGAATGCCATCACTGTGCACCAGCATTGTTTGGTCCCTGCCTACTACGCTCAGCATCTTCTGCAGCAAGAGTAAGTTTCCAATGGGGAAGAGCAAGGACCCACCTCAGCATTTCCGAGACCAAACAAATCAAAGTTGGACAAGGATAGGTGAGGACAAGCAGGCAGAGGAGCTAGAACGAGCCCTCAGAGCTGGGCGGGGGGTGGGGGGAGGAGGGGGAAAGAGGGTGTTGGTTGTAGCCCAGGCTTTGATTGCTGAGCCAACTGAGACATGAATGCAAGAGTGGAAGAGAGATCAGGATACCGTTTTTAGTATCTGACAAGAGTGTATTAGAAATAACTACTTGGACCAGAGACCAATATGGTTTTTATATCTTTCCTCAAAATGTGGATTCAGGTAAATCCACAAGGGGAAAGTGAGCTTTGCAGAGAATTCGTTATCTAATCTAACTTACGTCCCCTTGGACATAGCATGACTCGGATTCCACTGAGAATTCAGGAGAAAATGGCCCCCTGTGAGCCATTTCACCCACTCACTCACCCCACTGAGCCATGTGGGGCTCTCATCATCTCACATTTCCCTTCTCCGTGGGGAGAGCCCAGGAGAGAGCAAGGGGAGATGGCCATTTCTCCCCAGTGCCCCTCAGAAGGGAAGTTCGCTGGGAAGGGTGAGGAAGGCATGTAAGGAGAGGAACAAGTGAGAAACTGCAGCATGTTGAGCCCAGAGGATCTCCCCAACAAGATCACAGTTTCTGTAAAGCAACAACTTCAAAATCCCTCCAAACTCAAAAAAGCTGGCTGAGGCCACCTCTCATATGGTAAGAGAAACAATTTTGTCTGACACTTACTCCAAAGTGCTGTGCCTTGAATCACAGAATTATAGAGTTTTACTTGGCTTTTCTTTAGTTAAGTAACACAAGCAGGCGCCAAGCTAATATATAAAACTTAATTGAGCCTTTCTCTTAAACAATTTTTTACTCTTCAAAATGCAGCCAAACATGACAACAAGAGTGGGATGAAACAATTCTCAGAAAGAAAGCACTGTGTTCAGGAAATGAGAAAATTAAAATGAAAAGAAAAATACTTGCACTTACACCAAATAAACCGTATTTTAGTGGGTGTCATCCAAGCCAAGAGTTTTCTCAAGCAAAGTGCAGACAAGCTCATTTGAAATTAGAAGTCTTCATGCTTCACCCAATCAGCAATCTCTGAGGTCAGTCTCCATTACGTCCTGAAGTACTAGGAGAAGGACGTTCCATTGCTGGTTCCAGATGGATGCATTCTCTCTGTGATGCAAGTTTTCAGAGGAGTGCATTACACCCGTGTGTGTACATGTGTACGCGGGCACACGCGTGGTGGAAGGCACCCGCAGTAGTGTTCAGGAGCGCCCAGGTTGCATTTCTGCTCCCGAAGGGTGGAATGAACAGAATGTCATCACATTGTGGACAAGCTTCTGGTCCTGTGAGCAGGTGGGCTGCTGGCCTGCCTTCAAAACCCTCTCTTTCCTCTCAGGCACTGTCAGCCCTCGTGCAGATAAGAAAGGGGAAAGAAACCAGAGGTACCCTGAGCCAGGCAAGAGGTCGATGGTGCATACAAGAAGGAAGACTGAACTCCAGCTACTCCCAAATCCCACCTGATTTGTGGTTCTTCCTTTTAGAAGATTAGTCAAGGCAAAGTTGGGAGCTGACGATGAGAACTTATGAATGTCAGGATGTTGAGACAAAGGTATCTCATGGGACAAAAGAAGAGATGCGAGGCAGAGTCATTTGGATACTTGTCTTGGCTGAATCCAAACTCAGACTCTACATTGTTGCACTTGGGTCTTCAAATGGTGGCCTCTCGTTGACATTTTGGCACTTCTGGGATTTCTCTATCATATTGCACATACTTATTTGGGTAGCTGGGCCTCAATCTTCTTCAGATGGTTTTTAAAACATCTCTTATTTCATCAAGCTGGAGAACAACTGCAGTCCAGAAGCCTACTTGAGTTTCCCTCAAACTTAGCATATGTTTTCCCCTTCTTCCTTTCATTCTAGGCTCCCCTAACCCTCACCTTTTTTGTTCCTTTCCTGTAACTTATTCAACGTATGCTGCCTGGGACTGACAGTGAATACATCCCTTTTAAACCTAGAAATTAACTACTCTTGAAAATTTCTCAAGGCAACATTCCTCGGAGTCCAACAATCATATAATAAACTATTATGAGCAAAGCATCCTATTATGTGCTTTGGAGACAAAGCAAAAGCATGCCAGTCCTATATATTTAGTTATCTACTGCTGCATAACAAATGACTCCAAAACTTAGCAACTTAAATGATAGACATTTATGATCTTATAGTTTCTGTGGCTCAGGAATGGAGAAGCAGCTTCAGTTGGTGGGTCTAGCTCAGGGTCACTCAAAAGGCTGCAAATCAAAGTGTGGGCAGGGTCTGCGGTCACTTCAAGGTTCAACTCAGGGGAGGACCCGCTTAATATGCTCACTCACACGTGCCTTTCCTCAAGGCCACCTCCACGCTTCTCCATGTGGCCTCTCATCCTCCAGGGCCTTCCTAGCAGGATAACCTGGGCTTGTTTACATGGTGGCTGGGCTGGTGGGTGGGGAATGGGGTGGGGGGAGAGGGAGAAGGGGGAAAGAGGGAGACAGAAGGAGAAGAAGCAGGAAGAAGAAAGGGAGGGAGGGAGGGAGGACAAGCAAGAGATCATGACAAGATGGATGTCAGTCTTTTTGTAACCTTATCTTGAACTGACATCCCATCACTTCTGCCACAGAAATAGATCAACCCACATTCAAAAGGAGGGGAATACAAAAAATAAATTAATTAAAAATTTTAAAAAAGGAGAGGAATTCACAAGTCATGACTACCAACAGATGGGGATCTTTGGGGGCCATTTTAGAGGCAGCCTACCACACCCTGCCAGGCTCCACATCTTGGACAAAGATTGACACATACCGATACAGCATTGGAAGGAAGTTCTAGTAAGTTCTTTGACAATGGTAGAAGGGAAATGCTCCAAGATGGTAGGAAAAGGAGAACTTAATTTCATTTGTGAGATGCTGGCAAGGCTTCTTGAATAAAGCAAAATCTGAGCAAAGTCTCAAGTAGACCTCAAAAAAGGCATTCCAGGCAGCCAGGAGAGCTTGAGCAAGCGGTCTGGGATTTGAACAAGCACCAAAATCACCTGGAGGGCTTGTTTAAATGCAGATGGCTGGGCCCCACTTCCAGAATTTCTATTCAGTAAGTGGTTGGGGCAGGGGCAGGTCGATCATTTTCACTGCAGGCCATGTTGATGTCCTCGGTCCAGGGACCACACTTTGAGAAATGTTGAGCAAAGGATCAGAAATAGAGCATATTTGGAAAGTGACAAATAGACGTTTTTATTTGTCAATTTGGACTGATTCAATTAGTTTCAAGATCCTCTTAGAATCAGTGGAAATGAAAGGCATTAGTCTGTACTTACTGAATGCCAAAACTATCCACTTTTAATGCTGGGAGGGATTCAGAGAATCTAAAACCATCATTTTTCCAATGAGGAAAGTGAGGGTAGGGGTGAGATAGTGAGAGTCTTCTTTAAAATCAGATGGATTTTTGTGGTTCCCTCACTCAAGGGCTCCTGAAAGTACTATACTGGAGTCCTTTTCCTTTCAAGTCTGAGTGCTTTCTATTTGAAATGGGCTAAGGAGTTTGTGATCGACTCTCCCAATAGAATACTCACCCTCCATAAAATGCATATGCCCATACTGTGGTATGGAAGGGAGGCTGAAAGACCTCTCACAACACCTTGGGGTCCATTACACAAGGCTCCTTGTGCAGAAGGCTGTGTGTAACTCCTACCTGGCTTCCATGTCATGAGAAGCCTTCCCCACACCTCTGAGGTCCGTTAGCCTCCCTCACCCTTTCTTTCACAAAGCCTCAGGTGTACAAAGTTGGGTGCCTAAACTTCTCTGCAACACTTGGATTTGGGTTGCTGTTTCTTTTCAAAGTCTAAATAATTAGTAAGATCTAAGTGCAAACCGGAATGCATCCATCTTGGCTCCTGAAATATGCTTTCTTTGGAAACAGGGAAGTGAAACCCTGTAGTTTATTCCTTGCAATGTGTGCACAAAATTAGCTTGGTGCCTTTGTTCTGTTGTCTGAGCTTTTGACACCTTTTATTTGACTGTACTTAGGGAAACAATATGAAGACATTTAAAAGAAGCCCAAGGGAATGTCACTTGCACATTCAAACGCAGGCATTTGTATAATTCTCCTCTCCCTGACTTCCTCACTGTCGCTCTTCCTCCAGTCCCCTCCATCCGACTCTGACACAGATTCTTGCTCCAAAAGAAACAAAAACTCGAAAGGCAACTGAACTGTAACTCCCTTTCCACTTGTGGTTTCTGCCTCAACTTGCAGGAGCACAGGTGTCTCTTCGATTGTGACATTCTGAGAAGTCCTCGAGCTCACCACCCACACTTCCTCCCGAGGGCAGGACCGGTCCCGAGCTTCAACCTTGAATAAGAAGATAACCTACAGACAGGCCGAGGTGAGCCAAAACCTCACTCCAGCTTCTCTCATGCCCAAACCTGGTTTCTGAGCATACATTTGCTCACCGGTATAAAAGGATGCCACATAGCTAACGTCTCCTTGAAAAGCGGAGAGGTGAGAATGGCAAACTGTAAATCCATTTTATTCACTGCCTTTACCAATTCAACAACAAATTGTTTCCTCTTCTCCCACTGAGCACCATTTAATGAGCTGTATCAGGCGTACAATGGAAGCAGTGAACCACAGATGGGAAGAGAACACATCATGTGAGCAAGCGCACGGGTCAGACCCTGCTTTCCCCACTTCCCAGCTCTTTGGCTGAGTTACTTAACCTCTCCCGGCCTCGGGTTCCTCATTTGGGCCTTGGCTTCCCTCACCTAAAATGGAGGGAGTAAACTGGAGCTGTTGTGAAGATCACAAACTCCATGTGAATACAGCAGGTATTCAATAAATGGTAGTCGTGACAGACCAGGCATTTAATAAACACGTGACGTTTGTCCCAAAGAAGCTCATGATCTTTGTAGACATTGTTCGCAGATGGATTCTGTTCTTCATTGGCCCAGGACCACTATTGTGTTATCATACTCTTAATTCCGGCTGAACAAGAGAAGTCCAAATTTACCTGAACATGAGTCCAGGGTCGGCCTCTGCCTGCAAACCTCTGCGCTGAAATGCCCCGTATGCTTTTTCCAACCAAGAGCATGTCAGGAACAACGTTGTTTTCTAAGCCGTTAGTAGGGAACCGTCAGAGAGGAATCATTCCCTGTATCTTCTGGGGGTTGGTAGGAAAAAAAAAAAAGAAAAGACTTAAGAAATGTTGGAGGTTGAAGCATCAGCCACTGACCTATATTCATCGGAAACAAAGATGACTTTTCAGAAGACGAATTTGTGGTGCACAGAGTCGTAGAAAGAAAGACACTTGGGCTGCGGAATCCCCCCACCTTCTCAGGGGAGGCTCCTGCCTCCACCTGCCATTCATCAGCCTTGATTTTGATGGGGCGATTTTTAGTCAGCTGCCTCGATCATTTTGGCACAGACAAAAATCCTTTAAAAAATGTTACACTTCATCAAAGTGTATCATGAGACTTCACAGTCATTATGTGAATGGCCCCTCTGATGTGCTACACTTGGCAGAGACACAAACAGTAGGGGGTGTACGAGAAGAAAGCCAGCATTTCTTGTGGAAAGCCGGCAAGCCTCGCCAAGCTTCTGTCAACAACTCTGCGCTCTGATCCGATGCACTGAGCGTGCTGATGATGCTCTTGTTTCTGGAGGAAGTAAACAAGAAAATGAATTCCACCGCGCAACACAGCCTCTTTGTATCTTCAAAATGGTGTGACTGGACCCGAGCCAGCCGCGTTGAAAGTTTGGCCATTTATGTCATCAGGGACCCAGTACTGATGGAGGCTTGGATTATGACTTGGACCCAGCTAGAAGACCCTTCAGGGGCAGCCACGCAGCAAATAAAGGCATTGATTGGTTGTTGGGTCAATTTAGCCGTAAGGGTCCAGAGCACGGCTCTTTTGAAAAGCCTAATGGATTAGCTACACAACCAGTCCCACTGTAGGCCTTATTTTTCAAGTAACTTCAGGACGGTTTTCCAGCTTGGCAGGGAGCTAACTCTTCCTCCAGAGCAAGCTTCAGAGCGGTGCTTGTTATCAATAGTGGCGCTCGAAGGATTAGACACAGCGGGCTTTACAATTTAATGAAAACAGCTGTTGAAACAACAATTAAGGCAAACAATAGTTTGCATGGAAAACTATTAATTATGTAAAGTTATGCAGAAAGTGGAATACCCTTCTATTCAGGGCCTTCTAAAGCGACTGAGCAGCCTTCCATGCCAAGGCTTCAAGTGTCAGGAAGTGGGGTGCTTGTAGGAAGCGGCTCCGTCGCTGGTGGGTTGAATGTGAGTAGGGCTCCAGGCTCCCAGCTTGCTGCAATTCGAGTCACGGGTAAAATATTCGGGAAAAGAAGATGAGTTAAACTTACATTACCTTGGGTGCCTCAGATTTTTCAGACTAACTCAGAGCTGTCTTTTCACAAGTCTCTGAAATCCAGTTTAAGCCTTGTGGTTGGGATCGATCTCTGCTTTTGCTTTAAACACATACACACACACACACACACACTCTTACAAATCCCCCAAAACCATTTCTTTCTTTTTTTTTTTTTTAAGATTTTATTTATTTATTTGACAGAGAGAGAGAGAGAGCACAAGTAGGTAGAGAGGCAGGCAGAGGGACAGGGAGAAGCAGGCTCTCCGCTGAGCAGGGAGCCCGACGTGGGACTCGATTCCAGGACCCTGGGATCATGACCTGAGCCGAAGGCAGCTGCTTAACCGACTGAGCCACCCAGGCGCCCCAAAACCATTTCTATAATCTGCCCCCCTTTCGGTCCTCACTTATCCTGAGAAATCATTAATGGCAATGTTCTTTCCTGAGTCATTAGTAAGGAACTGTCAGAAAGGAATCCTTCTTCGGGGAAGGGGTCCCTTGTTCTTTGGCCTAATAAGTAGGTTTTCCCTGCATCAGGATGGTCCAGTTTGGACTCAACCATTCCTTTCCCACCCCCGCCCCTCACACCTCTCATCTCTCCTTCCTCACTCTCTGCTTGCTGGGGCTTTTAAATTCATTGCTTCTCTCCTTGCAATTTCCATCCTTGACTAACAGTGCTGGGAATTGACTTATGGCCCTTCGCCTACCCTGTGTTCCACATCTCACTTTCCTCCCCATACGGGAATCACCAAGCCAAGCAGTCCCATTAAGAAGGTTATTAACTGTATACATAAACATTGCCTCCTGCCTACAGTTAGATTTATTTCTCGTCATTTCCAAGGAACTGGTTTTAACACTCTTTCCAGCGCACGCAACACCTTTTATTTGACTATATTGTTTTAGAAAGGCCTTTGGGAATTTAGCTAATTTCATGCTGGAACTTATTAAGTGGGATTTGACACTCTTTGATAATTCCAATAAACCATTAGTCAAGTCTCACTCCCTTCAGGGAAGAAATGAAAGCTTTATTAGTCATAGGGTCTCTATTCTAAACATGTCACTGGAATTTAGTAGCGCATCTGTGTTGAAATGCAATTGACTTTGTGAATAAATAGAACTTCCCCTGAAACTACAAGAAAGCTGTCATTGGCTATCACCAGTAAGAAAGCATGTGCCTTTTTCAGAAAACTCTCTTTAGATTCATCTGTGCATTTTGAAATAATTCAATGAACTTAACTGACTGACCTGTGAATATTAAGGAAATGAACAGCCCGCATGGGCACATGCATGCGTGCACACACGTTTGCAAATTCTCTCGAAAGTACTTGGTTTAGTCATTTCTTTCACTCAGGAAACAAGAATACGAATAATCTCCTTCCCTTCTGTGGACAGTTTAAAAATCTTGAGAGATCATGTCTCTAGAAGGCCCCAGAACATAATTGAGTGTGCAAATGAAATTCATTACCAGGGTCACAAACAATAATCCAATTAACGTGTATGTGTGTGATGCCTTTAAAGTCATTCTAAACTCAAAATCACATTCATCTTTGAAGCATCACACAAAGTACCACGTCCCAGCATACTCCAGTTCACACTTTGCACCGGAGAGTACAAAACAGCATCAAGATTGCAAAAGCAATTATTCCAGTTATCCAGATGTGGTTTTTCAATCATTCTAAGAATTTTTTTATTTTTTTAGCAGTTCATATTCCGTGGCACCACTCACAGTTCTCATGCTGGCACAGTACTTACATCTCTTCATTATTAATTCAGCTCATGGAGCTTAATTGGACAAGGCTAGAGCGAATTTGACAAACATCACAGCAGCAGAAAAAGCAATCACTCTTTCAAGATGAAAATTTGTTTGATGTCTTACTGTGTAACTCATTTACTCTCCTCGGGAGTCATGTGACCTGAATGTTAATCAGCCATTGATTGGTTTCTCTCCTTGGACAGTCACGTGACTCGAATATTAATGGACTGGCACTCGGTAGCTATATTGTTAGGCAACCTTGTGATTGGCTGCCAGGTTAAGATACGGAGATAAGTGGGTGCTTGATGAGCACTTGACAGAACTTCACAGAAAATTAAGGCCCTAAAATAGCATGAGAAAGTCTTGTCAAATCAAGCATGATTATCATTGAATGCTTAAGGAATTCATCATCTGCATGAAATTGATACACTTCAGCACCAGCAGGCCCTGGAGTCAGCAGGGACTCATCAGATTTTTATTTATATGTGTTCACCAAATCACATTAATTCTGAGAGCTAAAACATGCTAAGGATGAAGGTTATTTTCTGTTCAATCTAATTTATCTGTGACAATAATCATCACTAATAATGTGTCAAATTGGATTGCAGTCATTTTATGCATGCATGCTGATTTGGAAAATAGTGTTAAACCATCCCGTGGTAATTAACAACCGGTAAAGGTATGCTGGGGCCTGAAGTAATCAGCATATCTAGATGGAAAATTAAGTTTTATAGAATGGATTTATAGATACATATCCTTATTTAATTCGGAATATAAATTATTCCTGGTAAAAGCCGACATCATTTTTATAACACCATTAAAGCCAATAACCATTGAGGGACTCGCATCCTTAATTTGCTCCATCCTTCATTTTTTCTCTCATTTTCTGTGGTTAACTTTCTAATGGGTGTCACTTCCTTCTTGACGAGTCCTCATTTTAGTGGGGTTTGGTAGGGCTAAGAGATGAATGAATATGCACTGGTTTAAGTGTTAATCACGGATGAAGGACGTGCATCATACCTCTTAATACACAATGCTTTCCAATTATTGGCGGGGGCGGGGAGGGGAGAGGGTTTGGGAGGTAGGCAGCAAGAAGAATACAAAGAGGGGGGTGGGGCCAGACTTTGGCCTTTGGGTGTTTCTCTATTCTTTCTCCTCACAAAGGGACAATAGGAAATTTTGCAGATTAACTCATAAGGGATTAATGTTTCTTGGGGAATCATTTAAGCCTAAATTGCTTTTATTGAAATACTTTTTATGGAACAGAAGTTGGTTTTGGTTTGGTAGTTGTTTTTTTTTTTTAAATAAACTCCTGCTTTATAGGGCATTATTGGAGTAATGGAGTATTGGAGTAATGAGATCTTACAGAAATGTTTACACCCTTTGGTGAGTGTGGCAAAATGTTTCAGAGGAGAATTACATCTCGAAAAAGGGGGAACATAAATACGTGTAAATGTTGTTCCTTTCCCACCACTCCCCCCTCCACCCCCATCTTAATCTCCGGAGCGACCAGGACGGGCTGCTATTCTCTGCCCCTCTCTCAGGAGGTCTCTTTATTGATTAAATGAATCTGCTCCAAAGACTGGCTCCCAGGCTCTTTGATCTAATCCGATCTGATTTTATCCTATCGCTTCAGCAGGACATCGGGGAATTAACAATAAGCAGCTTTACCACAAGTGTTTAATAACTCAACACAATCTCCTTATGGCTCCGAGCTGCTCATGTTCCCATCCAGTCCACGGCAAACAGTGTAACAGATTGGCCAACCCCCTCCCCCGAACCTGAGGAATTTTCATGCACTGTGAAACTAATCGCTTCAAGTTCCTTCATAAATCACACAAAGCAGATTTTAGCATCTTAACAAATTGAAACACACACACACACACACACACACACACAACCAGGCAGAGTGGAGTAGGGGGCGGGGTGGCAGAGAACTCACCCTCCAGCTATGGGGGGCACTCCAGGAGAGTGGAGCTCCCAGATCCCAGAGGGGGTAAGGGGCCGATGTAAAATCACTTCTGTCTTCTCATGCAATACGTTTCTCATCTCCTTACATTTTAACGTGAATGAAATAATTTGGGCAGGCTCAAACCTCACAATGCTCCGAGCTCACAATGACCTTATTTTTTTTTCCCCACTGTGATGGACACGAGGTGGTTTCAACAACAGGCCTCTCATTGTTGTTCCTGTGACAAGCCCTTGAAGTATGCGAGGAGCACACAATTAAGCAGGGATTGTGCATCCTGTGTGGCGCAGAAAGCCGAGATGTGAGGCTGAGATGGTAGGGCCCTTGGACTTCAAACCTGCGTACGTGCATAAAAGGACCTCTGAAATAAGCATTCTTGAAATGCCCTTTTTTTTTTTAACCTGGAGCTGCCCCTCTCTATACATCCCTAGCTCTAAATTGCAAAGGCAGAATTCACTTACTATCTTCCTTACCACCCCCACCACACACACACAAAAAAAGTGCATGAGACCCCTCTTTTCTAAATATCATGAGCACAGTTAGTAAAGGTGATTCTCTCCTTTTCTGAGACAGAAATGTGGAGGCAGTGGCTCGCCCTTATGCCAGAACACACAGAGCAGGGAGCCTGGGAGAAATTGGGCAGGGAAAGCTGCTGGATTATTAGTGCCATGGGGAGAATATCGCTCCAGCACTAATCTCAAATAAAACATCATTTAGTTGCTCTATTTAATACCTACTGTACATCAGAATTACCTATAAAAACAGGTTTTGTCACAAAGAAAACAGCCCCATCCCCCCACCCCCGTCACTCTCTCTCCATTACCCTGGCAGGGCTGTGATTTCTCGCTACATCTGCAGAGTAACCAAGTGCCCTCTAACTGAACATCTGGGGGCAGAGGGAATTTTATGACTTAGGTTTAGGCCAGATTATTATTACTATGGTGAGATCTTTTTCCATATCCCCAGGGCCCAGGGTACTTAAAAATTCACTCAGATACAGCTGGATGTTTCATTATTGCTTTCCTAAGTAAAAACATTTATTTTTATATCCTTATATCCCACTCCACCCACATCCATTCATCAGGATTTATCCAGATTTTCCCACACTCTATGAGTCCAGCATTTTGAGACACCTCCTTCTCCCCAAACCACCCCCCGCGCCGCCAACCGCCACAAAAAAGTCTACTCTGATTTTGTGATCCACTCAATATGGAATGGCATGCTAACATGAATAGTGTTATTATTTCCTCTTTGGAAATGCCTTTTGCCTTACTTTTTTTTTTTTTTTCCCCCAGATAAACTATGTCATAACAGAAGAATCCCTGTGAAGTTCTCCAAAGAACTCTATGCTGCTTCCAGACCCTGGAACTATAATTATGCCTTGCGAAATTAAAACAGAAAGAGCGTCCCCTGCCAACTGTGAGTGCCCCTGTTTATATCACAAAGAGATAGCAAAATGTACTCAGGAAGGTTCCAGCCAAAGTAATTGAGAGGACTGCCTGAACTGCGCTCTGCTTTCTAAACATTGTCGCTGGGTCAGAACTGAGAGCCCGGGAAAGGAAAATAGAGGAGGAGAACCCGAGCCAGAGGCCTGTTACTTTTCCCGCCTGGGCATAATGTCGTGGAGTTCAGTGACTCTGGGGGCTGGTGTTGACTGAAGTCTTGTTGCACATTTAGGTCCAGGTGCTTCTACTGGGGAGCTTCAGACCTGTCACTCCACCGTGCGGTGGCCTTCAGATGTTCTGAACCCCTGCACTCACACACAAAAGTCCAGAGCATTAGGCCAGGGTGTAAACACATTCCCGACATCAAGTAGTACAAAGAGGATTCTTCTGCTTGCGGTTCAGTCACTTCGCAAGCTTGTCTTTCTTTGGAGCCTTCTTTGTAGGCTGTGGAACTGGAACATAACACAGAGAGACAGACAGAGAAAGACGGGAGACAGAGAGGTGTAGTGAGAGAGAGAGAGAGAGAGAGAAAGAAAAGAAAGGGCACTGAGGAAAAAGGGGGGGGAGAGCCAAACCGAAGCCACAAGTGGAAAAAAAAAAAATCCCTATAAAATAAGAGTGCATTATGTTTTTGTATATTTTCGAAATGTAGCCAAACTAAACCATTAAATGAGGATTTTGTTTCAAAGTCTGCAAACTATTCAACCGCTAACCCACTACCAAGAATGTGGTGCCAACCAAAATATGTCAAGATTAGTAGTACTCAATAAAATCTCAAAACCAAATGACATGCAAGCTGTATTTCATGATTAGAGCGTTTCCTTATGTCAAGGAACATACATATTAACTTGTTTAAACACAGCAATGGGCTGTCACTCTGTCAAAAGCAGAGGAAGGAGAATCTAGTGCTTACGAAGCCCATCCAGATGATACTTCATGCTTTCTATCTCCCTGGCAGACAGCATGGACACCATCCAATTAATCTTTACATCGTCTGAGGGAAGAGGAGCTGAGGGAGGGACAGAGGGAGGAAGGGAAGGAGGACGACAGAGAGACACCACTTGCCACTACACAGAGCAGGGTAGGGAGAGCAGCGTTGGTAACTGCCTTGCCCAAGGTCCTCACCCAAGTACAGAGCTGGGGTTGGAATCGAAACGCTTCCTTTTCTCTACCCAGTCACCAAAACTGCCAAATGCGAACACCCTGAATCTTTTTCTTTTTAATCTTGGGAACTGGCATTTGCATAATGCGTTAATGACTACAAAGGGCTTTACGTTTTCTCGGGAATCCTCACCCCGGTTCCTAGTCAGGTATGTCTCGTTCTCCCCTTTTTACAAAAGAGAAGCCCAAGTCTCAAAGAGAGGAAGTGATGTGTGCCCACGCGGCTACAGGCGTGCGCAGGGAGAGCCAGGGCAGGACACCCGTCTCCGGGCTCCGAACCCAACGGGACCCACACGACATGATGCCGCCCTCCCGGCACGGCACCTCTTTTTTTTTTTTTGCACCGAAGCGCTTGAGTTTGAGCTGGATTCTAAAAATGGAGAGGGGTAATCATCTCATTCTCTGTCAACAGCACGACGCGGCTGTGTGCTTCGACCTGGCAGGAGCCCAAAAGGGAGGCTGCTCTCTCATTTACAAACTACAGTAGTAAGATACGTGATTATGTGAGGAACACTTGAGGGGCCTTTGAAGTGAAACGGAAAAAGCAGAGTCCACTCCATCTGTTACTCAGGTGCTGTTTCACGTGCGCCAGCCTGACAAGCCTGATGCGGCCACAGCACCTGCCCTCCCCCAACACCCACACACATCCTTGTTCTCAGGGGCCTTCTTCATGCTGGGGAATCACTACCTCCCTTCAACTACCACCTAAGCCCTGGGGAGTGATGGAACAGAACTGGAATTCAAACCAGTGTCTCCTCTGACACATTACGGTGTGGTTCCTTCCAGTCCGCACCTCACCCCGCAGAGCCTACACGCTCCATTCCCAGGCCCCCCACACCCAGTCCCCGACACCCTCCTCAGCCTGATGAGAAGCCGGCCTTTCAAGATCCGGGCATCACGACGTCGTCCCGAGACTCAGCCACATGCACCTGACTCCAGCCAGACTTCACAGATGCCTTCCGTGAGGGCCTGCAATGTGTCCCTCACCCAAATTCAAATGTGCAAGCCTTAACCCCCCTGTACCTGAGAATGTGACTATATTTAGAGAGATGGCCTTTGAGGAGGTAATTTAGGCGAAATGAGGTCACATGGGTGGGAACTTAGCCAACGCGACGAGTGTCTTTATAAGAAGAGGAGATTAGGATATAGAGAGAAGGCCAAGTGAGGACATAGTGAGAAGGAGCTATCTGCAAGCTAAGGAAAGAAGCCTTGGAAGAAACCAAACCTGCTGATACCTTGATCTTGACTCTCAGCTTCCAGAACTGTGAGAAAGTTAGTTTCGACCCACCCCCCTCTGAGGTATTCTGTTATGGCAGCTCTACTAATAAAACTTCTTATTCCCGATCCCCGCCATGGTCTTTCACACACAGCCATGGTTTCACGCGTGCTGCCCCCTCTGCCTAGAACACCTGTCCCTTGACTGCTGGCCGAGTGGACACTTCTTCCTCTCCAGTGTTCAACTCAAATGCCGGGTCTCCTCCTCAGGAGGCCTTCCCAGCTAACCACAGACACCAAACAGTTGGTCTGTGATAACCTGGAGGCTGCGACACACCTCTATCATGTGGCCGTCTCCTACACTTATCCGATGGCCCGTCCCTCACAGAGAGTGAATCTTCTGGAAAAGGGAGCCCCTCCTCCCTCATTTCCCCAGCCCGCCACAATGCCCATCACAGAGATTACATTCACTTCATGTGTGATGAGGGGACAAAGCAGGGACTGGAAGGAAGGAAACAGCCACAGTAGTAGCAAGAACTAAACCTCACTTTTTGCTGTGTGCCAGACACTGGGCTAAGTGCTGCTCTGGTACGAACCAACTTTGGCCTCCAAGTAACTGTAGGACGTAACTAATACTGTGGTCCTCGTTGTCCTGCCGAGGACGAGGAAGGAGGCATTCCAAGATAAGTAACTTGCCCAAGGTCATGCAGAGCCAGGGATCTAAAACCACGCATCGGCTTCAGAATCTACCTTTTTAAGAAAATGTCTTCCGAGGACAAAGAAAAGGAGGAAAGGGAAGGTGGGAAGGGAGCAAAAGAAGATACTTCACGCGGCAAGATCCTTAAATTCCTGGAAACTCAGTTTGCTCATCTGCTTCTCTCAAGAGAGGCTCAAGTGAGAGAATCTAGAACTACCAAACACACAGCCTCTATTTTCAGGAGGCCTGCCCCTTGAAGACGGGATTTCAGGGGGAGACATCTTGCAGAGTGGATAATCCCAAGAACAGACATTTCAAAGAAAGAAAAGAATTTCAAGATGAGAGCTGGAAAGTAATGCTTGTCTCTTCCCAGCCAGCAGCGCCCTGGGGGCACCTCCCCTCTCCCGCTTTCCCTGCCCCCCCTTGGGGATTTGTGCCTTCCCACTGCCCCACCAGGAGGGTCGTCCTAGCGGGGTGTTGCCCCTGGTTCCAAAACCACATATACCACCCTTGAGAGTCCTACAAATCGAGGTTATATTAAAATTTCAGTTTATTAATCTGGTTTACTGGACTTAACACGTAGAGCTGGGCGGAAGGGTCTCCTGCTCCTTTCCAAACTGGACTTCTCTGGGTTCTGTTTGTTTTAAATACGGTCTTCAATGCCAGGCCTTAGTATCTCTTTTTTCTTTGATTCATAAATGCCTTGAGCATCACACAATGACTTAATGAGGCCTGAGAAAGAGACACGTCTAGTTGTTCTACACCTGCAGACTGCGCTCTTCTTTGAAGGTTTTTCAGATGACCTACTTACCTAGGCTGGGAGCGGAACGGTTAAAGCGCTCAGAGGAAATCAACTGTAAATAGAAAGGCTATGTTTAACATAATCCCCTCCAGAAGACTCTCTCTCCTGCGGTCACTGTAATCAACCCCGTAGTATCAGGTGAAGGTTCTTCATTATCTCCCTGTGGCATTATGTCTCACCACATAGCTGATAATAAACTGATGGATTATCAAACAAGATTACAGCTTTAGCAAATAAAATCATGTTTTCTGTGAAGAGAGAAAAACGCTCGCTATCCCTATCTGCCTGGCTAAATATTTACATATCACAGGCTTTCTAGAGTCCCTGTTCTTGCAAATCTGATTTTTAAAAAACAACACAGAGGTTAAGTTAACAAAAAAGGGAACACACTGTGCTTTTGACACTAAGCTAAATGCACCTCTGGGAGAAAACAGGGACTGCCTAAAAGGTAGAACCAAGTAAATCCAAGGCCTCAGGTGTTGGTGAGATCAATGGGTGTGTGTCACAAAAGACAAAGCTGAATGTGTTCCGAGGGATTCAAATGCCTACTTTAAAGGGAACATAAATGAAAGAGAACAGAAATCCAAAGCATGCATGCAGCCCTGTGTGTGTGTGTGTGTGTGTGTGTGTGTGTGTGTGTGTGTGTAAGACGGGGAGCAATGGGCTTGTATAAAGTCTCACGCTGGTCTGTCCTTTACACTTTTCAAAGCGCTTTCTACTTCATTATCTATATCCCCTCCATCCCCCCTCTTCCTCAGTTCCTCCAATCTCTCCATTTTACAGCTGACATAAAGTGAAGCCTAGGAGAAGTAACTTGCAAAAGATCCCGGAAGGCAGGCCTCAAACCGATTTTTGGATTCCTAGTGTAACCCCCTTTCTACTCCAACACAGGGTAACTCTCCTATGGGAAAGGAAGGGCAGTTGGTGGGTTTTTTTGTTTTTTTGTTTTTTAATTTTAAGCTTCTTGTATTCATATTGACAAATCTGATGCTGAATTACTATTTGGTTTAAGACTCGTGGACAGAAATGGATGTAACTTAAAGTAGGAAACAGACATTTAAAAAATGCCTGTCTTTTGAGAGACGGAAAGAGGGAGAGGGAAAAAAAAGAGAAACAAAGAGAGAAATTGCTTTGGGAATTGTACTATACTGGACAGTCTAAATTTGTTACTGTCCCAGGGCAGAGTACAAAGCAGTGATAACAACCACTATGGCTAGTCATACAGCAAGTTATTTCAGACGACCTAACTTCCTTCCATGAATGACAGATCTTGCAAACACGAAAGGGCAAAGAGGCGTGAGTCTCTGCATGTGAAATTCACAGAAGCTCTTGGTTCCAGTGACTTTTTCATCTGCTACACACAAAACAGCACCAGGCTGACCTTCGCTGCAAAGGAATTTCTGTTTAGTGGACTAGGGCGGTCCACAAAAGCACGAGGGCAAGATGCTCTGTGCTTCTGCCTCTACTTTGTCAGGGGGCATCTGGTCTTCAGGCAAATCAACCAGAGTAATCCCGGAGTGAGAACAGGCCGCCCCTCAGGCACCGCACCCAAGGATCCACTGTTCTGTGCACATTCTGGTCACCCAAAGAACAGTCCTGAGTGCAAAAATCATGAGCGTAACATGTAATAAAAATGTAAGGCTGTAATTCCCTTTTGCAATGCTATGTCATCTACATAATAGATCAAGTATAAACTAGTGAAACCATGACCTTCCCTTTTAATAATCAGAAGTTTGAAAAGGAGATAGTTTTTTTTTAAATATAAGAAATATAATATCAATCAATACATTTCAAATTATCTACAACTTGATATAAATATCAGCAACAAATGTGCATCTTTCCTCTCCCACATCTTTTTCCCCATCTCCACAAGAATTGTCTCTTTACAATTTGGTATGTGTCCTTCCAGTTCTTTTTCTATTATTTATATATATATATTCTCCTACTATATATATTATACACACACACACACACACATATGTATACCTCTACCAATATCTGGATTGGCCTTTTTTTTTTTTTTTAAAGATTTTATTTATTTATTCATTAGAGACAGAGAGAGAGAGGCAGAGGGAGAAGCAGGCTCCCAAGGAGCAGGGAGCCCGATGCGGGACTCGATCCCAGGACCCTGAGATCATGACCTGAGCCGAAGGCAGACGCTTAGCCATCTGAGCCACCCAGGCACCCATCTGGTTTGGCCTTTTTTAACACATTATATAGTTGAGGTTATACTTTATACACGGTTTTGTCACTTTTTTAGAAAAGAAATATTATAACACATTATATAGTTGAGGTTATACTTTATACACGGTTTTGTCACTTTTTTAAAAAAGAAATATTATATGTCAAAGATCTTCTCAGGTTAGTAGTGCCTCATTTTTCTAACTGCCCCTTAACTTTCAAGAATATGGATGTTCCATAAGTTACTATGGATTCTCCTACTTAGATCAATTGATAATGCCATAAACATTCAGGTGTGTATATTTTGCGCACATGGTGGGAATACTGCGTTAAAAGAAATGTTGGGTTTTGGGCACCTGGGGGCTCAGTCAGTTAAGTATCTGCCTTTGGCTAAGGTCATGATCTCAGGGTCATGGGATCGAGCCCCTCACCTGGCTCTCGGCTGGGCACGGATTCTGCTTAAGATTCTCTCTCTCAAGTTTTAGGAACTCTATATATTATTGATCATAATCCATTTTGAATTACATAAGCTACAAATGCGCTATATGAAAAACTTATGGTCATAGATTTTTATTGCCTTTAATCCTATAGAAGTTCTAATTTTATGTTATAAAAATCTGCTAATCTTTTTTTTTTCCTAATGGCCCTGAGTTTTGTGCCTCATCCCAAAAAGGACTTTTCCACTAAGTTTTTACACTTAGCTCCTTGATGCATCTGAAATTCATTTTTCTAAGAGACAGGGCTCTCACTTTATTTTCTTTCCAAATAAAAAACTAATGTTCCCAGCACCATTTATGAAATTGTCTGCACTTTGCTATGTAATCTGAAATGCAAACTTGTCCATATAATAAATACCCACACTTACTCAGGACTCTCTAATGCCTATTGCAATTAGCCATCTATCTTCTCTCCAATCATTTCAACACCATTTCAACTGGTATGGCTACATGTCATGTTCTGGTATCTGGTAGAACAAGTCCTCTTTCATTGTTCTTTTTTCAAAATCTTTATAGTTGATATTGTACATTCTCTCTTTTAAACCTTTTACTAGACATCAAAGAAATAAATAAGAATTTTAAAACATGTGTGCGATACAAAGAACAACAATAAAATGAATATGGGGTGCCTGGGTGGCTCAGTCAGTTTAAGCGTCTGCCTTTGGCTCAGGTCATCATCTCGGGGTCCTGAGAACAAGTCCCGCATCGGGCTCCCTGCTCAGTGAGGAACCTGCTTCTTCCTCTCCCTCTCTCCCTCTGCCTTCCCCCACTTGTGCTCATGTGCGCTCATTCTCAAATAAATAAATAAAATCTTAAAAAAAAATCCACAATAAAATGAATACATATATAACCCCCATCCTACATTTTGTCCTCCAGAAAAAGTTTAAAATCAGTATATCTAATTCCACAAAAAATCCTGCTGGAATTATAACTGGGACTGCATTAAATTTATAGGTTAACCAGAGAGAAATGAACTGACACCTTTTAAACATTAAGTATTCCCAAACTGAAGCATGGTATTTTTTTAGAGGGTTTCTATGACTGTCAGTTACATCTTATATTTTTCTTCATATAGGCATGCATATTTCCTAATAGTTTTTGTTGCTTTTGTGCACAAGGCATTTTTATGAAACTTTCTGATTACTTACTGTAGAGATCCAGGTAAGCGACTGGTTTTGACAAGTCGATACTGTAATTCTTACTAATTACTCTTAAGAGTGCTAATGTTTTTCAATAGATTCTTTTGGATTTTGTAGACAGAATACATATATATAGTATTTATATAAATAAAATTTACATAAATAAAATATAATGACATATTTTGTTCTTTCCTTATTTCTTCTTATTTTTTATTCTTATCTAAAAGCTTCAGCTAGGACATCTATTATTATTTTGAGTAAGGGTAGTGATAATAAGCCTTCCTGTCTTGTTCCTGCTTTCAATGGTATACTCTATTTTACCATACAATTTTGTATTTGCTTTAGATTTTTGGTAGATACCCTCTACCAAGTTAATGAAGTTTCCTTCTCTGACTAACCTAGGAATTGTTTTATTTCAAATCACAAAGAGATGTGGACTTTATATCATGTGTATTTTAGCACTCCTGGGGTGAACCAATGGTTTTTCCTCCAACTTTTTAATGTAGTAAAATACATTAATAAGATTTCCTAGTGTTCAACTATTATTGCATTCCTGAGATTAATACTACTTGGTAATAATGAATTCAACTTGATACTATTTTACTTGGAGTTCTAGATGTATGTACATAAGGAAGCTTGTCCCAAAGTGGTCATTTTGAGTGTGCATGCAGTCACTGTCAATTTCAGTATCTTGACTGTGTATAGAAAGATAGCTGAGTTGGGATGATTTCCTTCTATTTATTTACAATAGGGATTAACTGGTTCTTAAGCATTTGTTGATTTAAAGCTCATAAAATAGTTAAGACTGTGTATCTTTGGGAGGGTTGATTTTTTTTATTATTTTATCAATTTCATCTACTGTTCTCTTTAGGTTTTCTGTCACCTTTTAACATAATATTAGTAATTTACATTTTACTAGAAAAGTGTGTCTTTTCAAATAGATTTTGAATATGTTATTTCAAGGTCGAAGACATTATACTTTTATGATTTTTAAAGATTTCCTCTGAATCTGTAGTTAAGTCCTCGCCCTTGTTTCTACAATATATTTCTATCCTACCTCTTCTTCTCTTGATCAGACTCAACAAAGGTTTTGTCTACTTCATAGACAAAGGAAGCAGCTTTGGGTTTTATAGAGAAAGTCAATTGTTCTGTTTTTTCTATGTCATTAATTTATTATCTCCATTCGTGTACATTCTTGTTTATTTTATTGCTTCTTTTCTCAATTACTGAATTTTTCAATCCCTTCTTATTTTCTAATAACTGAACTGAGGCTATAAAATTTCCTCTAAGTGCTGCTTTAGCTACAGTCAACAAGCGATGATTGGTAGAGCTTTGTTTATTTATAAATGATTAATAGTTCCTGTCTTTATTTCCTCTTTAAACCAGGAGTTATTTAGAAGAGAGTATATCTTTTTTTTTTTGAAATATGTAGATTAAGGCTAGAGGATTCTCCTTTTGTTGTTACTATTTAATTTTATTATATTTTTTAAAAGATTTTATTTATTTATTTGATGGAGAGAGAGCATACATAAGCAGGGGGAGCGGCAGGCAGAGGAAGAGGGAGAAGCAGGTTCCCTGCTGAGCAGGGAGCCTGATGCAGGGCTCGATCCCAGGATTCCGGGATCATGACTGAGCTGAAGGCAGACGCTTAACCGACTGAGCCACCCAGGTTTCCTAATTTTACTATATTTTTTTCAGAAAATATGAACTATGACTTCTGCTCTTTGGAATTTATGGAGGTTTTCCCAGTAGACTTACATATGATCAAATTTTGTAAATGTTCCATGGATGCTTGAAAATTGTGTCAATTCTCTAGTTGATGATCATCAAGTTTATAAATATTTAAAATGTGTAAATTATATATGTTATAGCAAGGTTGTTAAATGTGTTTTAAAATTCTATCTCCTGAATTTATTCATTTTTGAGAAAGTTATAGTAAATTCTCCCACTATGATTATGGGTTATCCACTTCTCTGTATTTTCATCATTCTTTTTTTTCTTCGCTTTGCTTTATATTTCATAACTTTGTCCTGCATACAATTTCATAATTATTGCATATTCTTGTCAAACATTTTTTATTGCTTTTCTTTGGGGATGTCACAGAGTTTAAGAGCATAAAATTTATACATATATATATATATAGTCTAAAAGGTTGTGTTAAAACGGGAGAATGTAAGCCATTCACATTTAGTGTCACTACTTCTATGTCTGACATATTTCTGACGACCTATTTTCATGTTTTCCATTTATCATTCTTTCCCATCAGTCTCTTTTGTCCTCTGCCTTTTGTTGAATTAATGTAGTTGTTCCATTTTTTTCTTTTTTAAATGTTTAAAAAGACATGTATTCTATTCTTTTCCTATTTTTCTTAGGGATTGCCTTGACATTTTAATATTCACATATAAATATATATATCTTGGGGCACCCGGGTGGCTCAGTCAGTTACATGTTTGCCTTTAGCTCAGGTCATGATCTCAGGGGCCTGGTATTGAGCCCCGCATCAGGCTCCCCACTCAGTGGGGAGCCTGCTTCTCCCTCTCCTGATCCCCCTGCTTGTGCTCTCTCTCTCTTTCTCTGTCAAATAAATAAATACAATATTAAAATAAATAAATAAATAAATAAATAAATAAATAAATAAATAAACAAACATATGTATCTTCTCAATATCTAGAAATAATCAGGATCTCTATTATCTTCCTGATCAAGGAAAGAATTTCAAGACATCTTCAGTTCTGGCCCCACCAGAATTCTGGCTTCCTATTCTCTAAATCCCTCTATTCCCACATCTATTACTTACAGGTTGGAATTTTAGTTCCATATTATTAATAACTGTTTCTTTATTATGTGTCAATAGTTCTTTAGACTCAGCAATAACTTTAATAGTTTTGGGCCCAAATCTTTCTTGTTGCTGTATTCATTTTGTTTTTCCTTTTCTTATTGTTTTACAGCAATATATTTTGAATATTACTTTCAAAGTAATCTGTTGGTCATGTCCAAAATATCTTTATTTTGTTCTTTCACTGGAACACAAATTTGATTGGGTATAAAACTTGAGGTGCAAAATTGTTTGCTTTCAGTAACATAATCTTTAGTAGTTTGGCTCTAAGTGCTAGTCACTGTTTTTTTTTTGTGGTTTTTTTTTTGGCGGGGGGGGTTGTTTAGATTTGGTTTTGCTGTTGTTGCTGTTGTTGTTTAATGAGAAGAAAAATGTGTTAAATTTTCCTGTGTGGGGAAAAAAATTACTGAGGTTGATGTTTAAAGCATATAGGAACTGTCTTTTTTTTATCTAATTTTACATGGGGCAAAGAAGCAAAGAAACTGAAACTTAAAATGGGATTCATTCTTATAAATTCTTACGTAAAATCGCTTCTCGGCCTTTTGGCTAAGATCAAGTGTAGTATCTGTTCTTATCAGTTTAATAAATTCTTATGTAAAATGAGTTCTAAGTACCATCTGCTAAAACGAAGAGATTAATAATAGAAAGGGAACCAAAAGAGCTTCATATGCTATTCAAGTCACTTTCTAAAAGCCTTGGAACTATATTTACTCTACAAGGAGTCTGATAAGGGTAGGTAAATTGTTTTCTACAATAGTACTTTGCTCAAATAATTAGCTATTGATAATAGGTAATACTAGTAACAAAAAGGGAACCAGAGCATACCAATATATTTGTAGTTCTTTAAATTTTGCTCTCATGTTGTTAATACAGTAATTTGCCACTAGAAATTGTCATGCTTTATCATTTTAACAGAAAACTTTTTTTTAGAGAAACATCTATTTATGAAAAAAGAATTTCACCACAATCTTTGTTCTCAGTTATTCTAGTCAATGGAAAACTTAGTCATTGAAGTCACAAAACTTAATCCAAAATATACCACTAAACACATAAGTTTCATGGGCTATTGTGAAGATGGAAATAAACTTTCTGATGACTACTTTTACACACGGCAATCTATAAAATGACAGAAAACATTTTTTCCTCCCTCTGCTCTTACCACCATCTCCTTCCCCTCAAGTTTTCTTGTCATTGGAAAGGGAGAAAACTAACTTCACAGAATCTTATTCAAACCAAGAAGAACAATTCACTGTTTGTATTTCAAATCTTCTGCTGAAAGCTCGTGCCTTTTCGATCACCCACACCATTCCTCACCAACACAGCCTCCTGAATGACTAACAGTGTTCAAAATAGAATGCACAAATTATAGCTGCTAAAAGGTCACAAAGAATCAACTTTGTTTGACAAAGTTTTATTAGACAAATTAATCAAGAAATGTTAGTGTGAGTAGTTATCTTTGGCTATAAAAGGAGAGTTAGGAGGGGCAGCAAAGTTAAGAGGTCTCTACAATCATTTTCTATGTATCTGGGTACTATTTAAAACCTTTACAATGACAATATAATCATACAGAATCATGTAATATAAAAAAATAAGGCAAATATTTCAAAAACACAAAAGAGAATGTAAACCATTAGAGATGACCTAGTCACAAATCCCTCAGTTGGGATAAAACTGGTATTAGAGAATGTAACTGACATACCTCAGGTCACAGAATAACCCAGTTTCTAACTCTTACCCTCCCTTGAAAGGAGGGAGGTGGGGAACAGCAAAGAGCTGCTCTAACAACAGGCATCCTCCCTTGAGAAAACAAGAGATGCCAAGGCTTGAGAGATGAGTTAACACAGAAACCACACAGGAAAACTTTGGTTCATATACTGGAGGAAATAAATATGCCAAAAACCAGTGGATATGAGTTGAGGAAAGGTTAAGGATTCAAGTCATAGAGTCAATCCAAAAATTTGGAATCTGGGCTATGGGAATCAGTCAAGACATTAGCATCAAACTGGACCAACAGGTTGCCTCCAACACCTCTAGAGATTGAGCCTTTCCTTTGTGAGTTTATTTAGTGGCTCAGTTTGTTATAAACAATCACAGGGATGGGGTGGTAGCTGACAGGAGACTGCTGTCTAGAATGTAAGAACAACATGTTGAATTCTAGTTTAAGGATCCTTTCACTACTCTATCATATGCCAAACACCAGCAGTAAGAATTACTCATGCTTATCTGTGAGTGATGCAAAAACAGATATAGGGCGCCTGGGTGGCTCAGTTGGTTAAGCGACTGCCTTCGGCTCGGGTCGTGGTCCCGGAGTCCTGGGATCGAGTCCCACATCGGGCTCCCGGCTCAGCGGGGAGCCTGCTTCTCCCTCTGACCCTATCCCCTCTCATGCTGTCTCTCTCTCTCTCAAATAAATAAAATCTTAAAAAATATATATATAAAAAGTGGGCTAAACCCTTGGGTAAAACGAGCTAAAATCCTTCAATAGGAATCACTAAGGGCTATATTTTCTTATATTCCTATAACTTAGCAATATTATTTTCATGTGATTGGGACTGAGTCATAGACGATCTTTCAGTCTATTATTTGGGAGAATCAAAAATGAGAGAGGTGAAAAAATGTAAAGACTTGGGCACAAATGGATCTGGAAATTGTAATGATTTCTCTTCGTGTACCCATACTCTCCTCAGATGAAAAAACAAAGCGGTGTTCTCCAGGACGATATTAGAAAATACCACAAAATTATAAATACCAAAGTATACTGAAGTTCAAGTTAAGTTTCACATTTACTGGAAGTCTAAACAAACTTCTTGATAATTAATCTCCAAAATGTATAAATCTGCTGCAGATATGTGCACATAAATTATAATAAAGAATGCTGGTATGCAATTTGATTCAAAGTGCTTTTTAGTAAAGTACATAATGATGCATGCTGAGGACATGCAGGTATATTTAATTGGATATAATTAAAATAATGATGTGTGTTTAAAATAATGATATATTAAAAAAATTTTAAATGTAAGTGGCTGAAGAACCTGTAATAAAAAGCCAAAGCAGTGTAAGTACTTTTTGATTACCTGATTATTCACAGAGCTAATACCTTTCATTTAACAAGTAATGCCATAATGTGTTAATAATGTCACACTGGAGGGATTCAGGGAACCCTGCTGACAATTTGGGCCTTTGCTTGCCCCTCTTCAGAGTATGTTTCCAGGCCTCTTCTGATGCCAACTTCCTTCATCAAAAAGAATGTTCTCCAAGATAGATAAAATGTTGGTGAAGCTGGGCAATGGGTACAGGGGGTTTAGTGTATTTTTCCTCTTTACTTCTGTGTATATTTGTGATATTTTTTATCAATGAAAAAAAAAACAGAAGTATCTCTCTACATCTGAATATACATTCTATAATGTTTGGTAAATTTGCAGCTTCCCTATGCAAAGGACATAACTTACTAATGTGTCTGTGCATGTCTACTGCATGAAATTCCTTTCAAATTTCTACTAAAAAGTCCCTTCTGGTGAGTGGACTAATAGCAGATAAACGTACATTTCCAACTCTTAGCCCTGGTTAGGTAAGGCCCCCTGTAAAGACTGCTTTTAATCTCGGCTATTTCCCACCATCCTGAGTTTTTCTTTGTTCCCCCTTCCTTGTGTTCACCATTCTTCCTGCTTCAAGTTGAATCAGTGAGTCACATCCGCCTCATCCATGCACCAGGATTTCTCAGATGAGCAGCCGAAGAGCTACCCCACTGCCCAGACATCTCATTATCTTCTGTCCTCTGCTGCCGTGTGGTGACCTCAAACTGAGTTCAGTTCAACTCCCTGCAGAGTTGTATGGGCAATCAGTGTCCTTGAACCCTCAGCTCTGTAATTCATGATCTTGGGAGAGGCAAATGGCTTGGTTGATTTTTTTTTTTATTCCTGCTTATATGACTAAGCTTCTGCACTCAAAAGGGGAAACTAGGCTTGTGGTGCACGTATAACATTTCTTAAGGATAAAAACCATATTGTACAGGTTCTCTATATTACCTCCCTTACTTTTAATGTTTAATAATTGATACTATGTTTTCACTAGTTTGAAATAGATATTCTAGACTTTTGAAAAATCATCTCAAAAACACGTCGACTCCTCTAACAGTTGTGGTTTTACAGCTTCACAGCTTCATCTATCGTGAACCAGGGCTATCTTCTTTGCAGAAGCACATGTAGGACATCCAGAAAACATACATTAGAAATAAAGGTCAATACACTCTTGGCGTTATTTTGTCATATAGCAATTTCATTTCAACTTGCATGGGCTATGATCCCAGGCTTTTGATTATTCAATGGTGATGATTCAGTTTATAAACTGCACCCATCTCCTTCTGTTTTATTTGGCCCATCTTTTAATTATGTTATTACACAATATTAATATCAACTTTACAAAGAAAAGGCAAAGAAATAAAGGTAGAAAAAACACAAGCTAATCTATTGTACCCATTTTAGAGTCTCTCTAATAAGATGGTTTGGAGGGAAACCTAAAACCACTGACCAAAATGGAAATCTCTGGAGATTGAAGACTCATGCACTTACTCTCCTCCCAGTGCTAAAAGCAATGAGGAAGTTGTTTTTATATCCCAACTTTAGCAAGATAACCATGGAATCCAATGCTTGAATACTGTGACTGAATTTTTATAAGATTTTCCAGCTAACATGGTTTATATAAACAAGTACACTGAGTATCCAGGACCAAGCTGGATGTCTGAAAAAAAATCATAATCTATATCCCATGAGAGTGTTTACATTTGAATTCTTACATGTTATCCTATGTCTGAAAGGGCAGTTGAAATTTAATTAATTAAAAAATTAAAAATAATTAAAAATAATTTTAAAAATAAAAAGAAAATTTAAAAGACCGTTAAAGTCCTCTCGGCAAGACTTAACATTGCAAAGTTAGTTTTCTTAACATTTCTCCCTGTTCCCTTCCATTTCCTTCTCGCTCACCCACTATCACTGACCCAGATCTCTACCACCAAATTGTACATGGTAGAGAATGGGGAAACACACAGAGAACAACGAAGGGCGAGGAGGGATGAAAAGAGCCAACAGAAACTTTTACGAGGGCCAGGGTTTGGAGATAATGTTGTAAGCTAAACACAAAGCAGCCAAATTATTTATTTTGCAGTTAGTGGAATTTTCTTCTTCAGTGTCAAGAGGCAGGAGCCAAACTTTAGAAAGTCACAGTTTTCCCAAGACTTAAAAGAAAGATAGCCTTGATTATGCACATATTCTTGGAATGCTTGTAGGTTCTAACTGATGTTCTTCCACTGGATGGACTTAACAGGCCAAAATGCAATCAAGCTTGGGAGCTCCTAGCTCCAGTTACAATTTTGCAAATGAGGTAGACAGATTTCCAAATTACATCTTTGAACTGCCAGTACATTCT
>NC_138382.1:19498640-19523924 GCF_054177405.1 Leptonychotes weddellii | reverse complement strand
GAGGGGGGAGGGTCAGAGGGAGAAGCAGGCTCCCTGCTGAGCAGGGAGCCCGATGTGGGACTCGATCCAGGGACTCCAGGATCATGACCTGAGCCGAAGGCAGTCGCTTAACCAACTGAGCCACCCAGGCGCCCCATTTCTGTGAATTCTTTAAGGTCTTCTACTTAGGCAATAATGTCATCTGGAAAGTTTTATTTTCCAATCTGATGCCTTTTTTTTCTTTTTCTTGCCTTACTGCACTGGTTAGGATTTCCATTATGTACATTGAATAGGAGTGGTAGAGCAGACATCCTCTCTTTGTTCCTAGTCTTAGGGGAAAATATTGTCTTTCATCATTAAGTATGATGTTAACTACAGGTGTTTATAGATATCCTTTTTAATCATGTAAAAGAAGTTCCTTTTTATTCCTAGAGTGCTGAGAAGTTTATCATGAATCAATGCTGAATTTTATCAAAAAGTTTTCTAAAATCATTGAAATGATTAATTGGTTTTTCTTCTTTTATCTGTTAATGTAGTAAATTACAGTGATACTGAATCTTAACACAACCTTGCATTACCAAGATAAATCCTATTTGGGGTGCCTGGGTGGCTCAGTCGTTTAAGCATCAGCCTTTGGCTCAGGTCATGATCCCAGGGTCCTGGGACTGAGTCCCACATCAGGCTCCCTGCTCATCGGGGAGCCTGCTTCTCCCTCTGCCTCTCTCTCTCTTTCTGTCTTTCATGAATAAATAAATAAAATCTTTAAATACATAAATAATAACTAGATTTTAATTTCATTAATTTTCTCTAATGTTTGTTTTCAGTTTCATTGATTTCTGTTCTTATTGTTACACTTTTTTTCCTCTGATAGCTTTGAGTTCAGTTCATTTTTTTTAGTTTCTTAAAATGAAAGACTATTTGAGACCTTTCTTTTTCTAATGTAAACATTTTAGTGCTATAAATTTTCCTCTAAGCACTGTTTTAACTGAATTCCACAGAATTTAATATGTTGTATTATTTTCATTCAGCTCAAAATATTTTATAATTTCTTAGGAAGCTTCTTTGACCTATGAATTATTTAGAGGTATGTTTTTAAGTTCTAAATATTTGGGAGTTTTCCAGATATCTTTCTGCTACTATAGCTTAATTCTGTTGTGATCAAAAAACATACTTTGTACGACTTCAATTCTTTTAGGTTTGTTAAGATTTGTTTTGTGGCCCAAAATTGGTGTATCTTGGTGAATGTTCCATGTGATGATGAAAATAACGTGTATTCTGCTGTCATTGTGTGAACATTTCTATACATGCCAAATAGGTGTTGGTATTATTCAGATCTTCTATATACTTGCTGGTTTTCTGTCTACTTGTTCTGTTAATTATTTAGAGAGGGGTTTCAAGGTCTCTAAGTATAATGGATTTGAATATTCTTCCATTTAATCTTATCAGTTTTTATCATATATTTTGAAGTTGTTTTTAGGTGCACACACATTTAGGACCATCATATCTTCTTGATGAATTGATGCTTTTTATCAGTATGTAACATCCTTGGTATTTTTGCTTATTCTGAAATTGATGCTTTTTATCAGTATGTAACATCCTTGGTATTTTTGCTTATTCTGAAATCTATGTCTGATATTAATAAAGCCACTACCACTATCTTTTTATTAGTATTTACATTGTATATCTGTTTGCATCACTTTGTTTTTAACCTGTCTATATTATTATATTTAAAGTGAATTTCTTGCAGATATCCTATAGTTGGGTTTTGTACTTTTTTAACCCTGTCTTTAATTAATGTGTTTAGAGTATTTACATTTAAGGAAATTATTGATTTATTTAGATTTAGTTTGGCCATTTATTTGTTTTATGTTGGTCCCCTCTGTGTTGATTTTCCTGTCTTCCCTTTTCTGCCTTTTATTGGATTTAAAAAATATATTTTTAGTGTTTTATTTATTTGCATAAATATTTTAGAGTTTGTTCTAGGGATTACAATTACATACCTTACTTTTCAGTTTACTTAGAATTCACACGTTACCCTTCAAGTGAAATGCAGAAATCTTACAACCATATAATACATACAATCATAAGTACTATATCTACTTACACTGAAAATCCCATTAGACAATGTTAAAATTTTTGCCTTTGACAGTCATCAATATCTAAAGATTTTAAGAGGGAAAAATATTCTCTTTATCCAGATATTTACCATGTGCATTGCCCTTTCTGTCATAGTTTTCTGCATCTCAGTGACCATTCATTTGTGCTCAGGCCCAAACCTTTGGTATCAATTTTTATTCTTCTCTTGCCCTCACACTCCATATGCAGTTCATCAGCTAGCTAGCTCTACCTGAAAAATATATCTTGTATGCGTCCTTAAATCTCTCCTGTCTGAAACAAGTATTCTGTGACTGTAAAAATTAAACTTTAAAATGTTTTTTTAATGAAGACAAAAATTTTACCTCCCAGCATTTTAATAAAAAGCAAATTTCTTTTAAAAAATCCTTTATTTAAAGTTATGTAGAGAAGAAAAATGTTATTTTCAAAGTCTTTTGACTAGTCAAGTTTAGTGTAATGAAAGAAAAAGTTCTAATCCATATCCAGCACTGGAGCCATCATATTTCCATTTTATAGTCAATTGGATAAATTTTCTTTCATTCTGCCTCTCAGAATTTTGTCCTTTTGAAGCAGGCAAACAACTCAGCCTTGGCAATATTGTCTCTCATTTAACAATCTATTTCAGTCTTATCCTTGGCAGTTAACAATGACCTCGTGCTGCTGACACATTTTCAGTGTGTGCATGGCTGTCTATGAAATGTTATTTTCCTACGCTGCTCTCTCCTTTGATCATCAACCTTGTCTTGTCTCCTACTCTCCCTTGCAGCTCTAATTGTTTTTACTCCTTTGAAACCTTCTGAGGAAAGGAGGTCCTAAAAGAATAGTCTCCTTTTCCAAGGCTGCCAGCTTGGAAATTTTCTAGTTTCTTTCTCCCTGTATATTTTTGGTTTTGTTAAGGTATATTTTTCCTTTCCATCTAGCCTAGATTAGTCAAGACCTATCTCCACCCAGTCTTCTTCCATCAGTAACATCTCAACACCCTCAGATGTCACAGTGGAAGAGTATGAAGTTTTAAATAAGAACACTTGATATAAGTCATAATCCTATTACCTCCTGGCTAGAGACCTTGGGCAAATCACTGAGCGACTCTGGGAATGAGTCTCTTCATCTATAAAATGGGGGTGATCATGATATCTAACTTTTGAGGGCTGTTTTGATTAAATATATATACATGAATGTTCTTGAGAAGTGTGATGCAGTGATACTGATTTTTGTTCAGTTTAATAAACATCTGTTAGCAACTGACAGAGGTAGTAAACTCAAAGGACTGTAAGTAATATAAATACATGCAGCAGGCAGGATTCCATGCATTAGGGAGCAGGGAGGTGTGTGTCTAAAGAATTAGAGATCACAAGCCTGTCTGAGGAGGACAACTATTGCTCAGCTCCTCCCAATGACTTATTAGGCAGGGGATACCTAACCATCCCACTGCCAATTTGAAGCAACTCTGAAAAGCCGTTCTAGCTCCAGAGTTCTTTATGGTGTCAGATGAGACAACTGGGTTTGCATCAAGGCTTAACTTCTCCTTTGGCCCACTCCTGCTTCCTTCTCCTTTCCACAGGTGTTTCTACAAGGGTGCTCCTAAATAAAGATCTTGTACACTAAACTCCATCTCAAAATCTGCTTCCTGGGGAATCCAACCTGCAACACCATTCTTGAACCCATGGAACAATCTGTATGCTAAGCTAGGTAGACAGATGGTTTCAATACCATGTGATAAGTGCTAGAATATATACATAAACAAAAGCTATGTGAATGAAGGAGGGGGTATCTAGTTCAACCAAGGGGATTCAAGTCTTCCCAGGGCAGGCAATGTTCAGGTGACTTTTGATAGCTAATGAGGCTGTAACCAGATAAAGAAGGGAACAGGTATTCTAGGTAGAGAAAGAAACACTAAAAACAAACAACAGACAGATATCCAAGGAATAGAGACTCTACATATGCATGGAGAACCACTAGCAGCTTGGTACTAATAAAACTTAAAAGACCTAATAGAACTTAAGAGAACTAATAAAACTTAAAATGTAAATTGGGGATTGGCATGAGATAAAGTGGGAGAGAAAAGTTACAATTTAAGAGCTTGGCCTTGATCCACTGGATATGGAGATTCATTTCCCCTTCTAACTCTGAACACTTGTTCTCTCTTTCCTCCCACAAGCTTTAAAGTTGGTCCTTCATGGAGCCTATTTTCATTCAATAGGCATGACTTGAGAAATCTCATCTCCTACTGTAATTCAAAATCTAGATATGAATATCTAACTCAATATCTCCCCTTGAATGGCCCATAAGAACCATAAAATTCAGTGTGTCCAAAACTGAGTTCATTATCTGACCTTCCTATACCTCATATTTCTGAATTATCTACCTTGGTGAATACTAGCAACTGCCCATCCAGTTGCCCAAGCCACAGTCCCATGTATCAGTCTAGATTCCTTTTTCTTTTTTACTCTTCAAGTTCAATCCTTCAATGGATCCTATAAATGATCCTATTTTAATATATTTTTGATCATTACATATTTACTGCTACTTCCTGAGTTCAGTGAAAGCTTTTAACAACTGATTAATCTGCCTCCAGTCTTAACTCCTTTCAAATCCATTTGCCAAACAACTACAAGAGTAATCCTTCCAAAACACAAATTTGATGTCAAGCCTCAGCTTAAACTCCTCCAGGGGTCCCCATAATCTTTGAGATGAAGTCCAAAATCCTTAACAAAACTCTTCATTGTCTGGCCACGGATTTCATGCTTTCTGCTTTACGCACACTATATTACTTTAAAATTTTCCAGTTCTTTATGCTCTCCCCCTTGCTTTCAGATCATGTACCAGGTTGCACTCACAGCCTAAAATATCTTTCCCTGCCTGTCTTTCCTCCTCTTCTTCCTTTTACCTGATTAAGTTCTATTAGCGCTGCAGGGCTAAACTTAACTGTTAATTTGTCCAAGGAGTTTTCTCTGCCACCCTCACCCTTATTATAAGCTAAGTGCCTTGTTTATAATACTATGAATCTATCCTTACTTCTCTCTACCATGAGATTACAATTAAAGGCAGAAAACATGTCTTATTTATTTCTGAATTTCCAACATTTAGCATAATATTTGGCACACAATCGTTTTCAAGAAATATTTTCTAAATAAATGAATAAGTGGAATAGAATTTGATTTCCAAGGATATACTCTGATGGCAATGAGAGTCATAGTTTCAAAAGAGAACCTACTGAAAAAGACAAGAACTAACAAGTGCTGGCAAGGAAGAGGAGAAAAATAAACCTTTGTATACTGCTAGTGGGAATGTAATTTGGTGCAGCCAAACTGGAGGTTCCTCAAGAAATGAAAAACAGAACTACCCTACCATCCAGTAATTCCTTTATGGGGTATTTACCCAGAGAAAACAGAAACACTAATTTAAAAAGATATATGCACCCCTATATTTATTGCAACATTATTCACAACAGCCAAGATATGGAAGGAACTCAAATGTCCATCAATAGATGAATGGATAAAGAATTCACACACACAAATATTACTCAGCCATAAAAAAGAATGAGATCTCACCATTTGCAAGACAGACTGAGAGTATTATGCTTAAGTGAAAGAAGTCAGACAAAGACAAATACCATATGATTTCACTTACATGTAGAAACTAAAAAATAAGAGAAATGAATAAACAAACAAGCAAAAAGCAGAAATGGTGAGTAAATAAAAAGAACAAACTAATTTGGTTGTCAGAGGGGAATGGGCAAAATGTTTGAAGGAGAGCGAGACATAGAGGCTTCCAGCCAAGGAATGAATAAATCACAGGGATGAAAGCCATAGTATAAGGAATAGAGTCAATGGTATTGTAATAGTGTTGTATGGTGACAGATGGTAGCCTCATTTGTGGTGGGCACAGCATAATGTACACATTTGCTGAATCACAGTATAGTATACCTGAAACTAAGGTAACACTGTGTGTCAACTATACTTCAATAAAAATAAAAATAAAAAAATGGGAGAGGGGCACCTGGGTGACTCAGTTGGTTGAACATCCAACTCTGGGTTTTGGCTCAGGTCATGATCTTGAGATCATAGGATCGAGCCCTGCCTCAGGCTCTGCCCTTGGTGGAGAGTAGGCTTGAGAATTCTGTCTCTCCCTCTGCCCTTCCCTCTTTCGTACACACACACTTTCTCTCTAAGGGGGAGAATCTACTGGAGGCCAGAACATAAGATTATAAGACGTAGTAATGACCTAAACCGGAAAAGTGGGAGTAGAAATACAGAAAACAGGAGCTAGATACAAAGCTAGATAGAAAAATATCTTGGAGGTAAAATCAGCAGAATTGGGGATTGGATGATGGGAGTGAGGGAAAGACTGTGGTATAAAATGATCCCTGGATTTCTGACTTGGACACCAAGATAGAGATACCTTAACTATGACAATACAAAAGAAGCAGGTTAAATAAAGGACATAAAGATGAAGAGTGTGATGGTTCATTCATTCAGGACATGTTAAGGGTGAGGTGCCTCCAGAAGATTCAGGTGGAGTTATTTGGACATCAGCCTATAGGGTGAAGTAGTAGATACCATAAATGGGATGGCCCGTGGGAATAGGACTATGAGAAGGAAGCCAAGAACAGTGACCTGGGAACACCGACTTTGCTACAGATTGTTCTGGATCTCTTGCTGTTGTCCCTCCAGATCCACTCTCCATCCTGCCTCCAGAGAGTGACCTATGTGGACATCAATGGTTTCCTTGCCCTCTGGTTTTGTGTGGCTTCAGTTAATGTGGGGAAGCAGCAGGTGACAGGAGAGAGGAGAGTGAAGTGTGGATATGTATTCTCCAGCTTACTTCCTGCTTCATCTATCCACCAAATGGCATAGCAACTTTCAGGTACCCTCTTCATACAGCTACCTCTCCAGGTTCCAGTAACTGACCCTTGCGCCATCAGGCCTAGGTATGGTAATGAAGCCCATGTGTCACTAGCATGGGGTGTTCCTAAGCCACACACACTTTGTAAATAGCCCCTTCATTAAACTCTCCTCAATTACCCAGCTTGACTAGGTTATCCATATCCTGAAGAGAACCTGAGTGATATAGAGGGGATTCCAGGAAAGGAAAGACAGGCAAATTAATCTGATAAACTAACTCTATTCAAGTGATTTAGCATTACCTTTCCTAAATAGTCTTCTCTGAAAACTAAAGGAATTACTTCAAGAGTAGAAATTTCAAGCACCTAGGACAAATGAGCAAGTGGTTGTTAACTAGGATGATCATAATGGGAAATTAACTTGGGAATCCCCCAAATTAAATTTCAATGTGGCACCTTCCAAAGGGCTAAATAACTGTACAGATGGATTACTTGTAGGTATCTATGGTGACATGGTCTCATAATGAACTTCATAAGACATAATAATGGCAGGGGTTACTAATAACTAAGTATAAAATACTGGTGGGCTGGGGAAGTGGATTTAAAAGTATTACTCTTGGGGCACCTGGGTGGCTCAGTTGTTAAGCGTCTGCCTTCGGCTCAGGTCATGATCCCAGGGTCCTGGGGTCGAACCCCACATCGGGCTCCCTGCTCAGCGGGAAGCCTGCTTCTCCCTCTCCCACTCCCCCTGCTTGTGTTCCCTCTCTTGCTGTCTCTCTCTCTGTCAAAAAAAAAAAAAAGTATTACTCTTGCCAACTCAATGACAGCCCCCCACTTGGGTCCACTAGCCAGGCATCAAAATAGAGCAAAAGAAATGCAGAGATGTTAGGGGAAATTCAGCTGTCTTACTCTACTGAAACCACAAGTTAGTAATATTTATGTATCTTGTTGTATTAAAGATGGGATTTTGATTCATGTATGGCCTCAACATTATTTTTATTTATTATTATTAATGAATAATAACATATTAAAGCTAGACAATGGCCTTTCCTTAGACTCTTCAAATATAGAATATAGGCCACCGCCAACTCTGCCCAGCTCTGTGATATCTCCTTCCATGTCTGTATCCTCTTGGTCTTTACTGTTCCATAGTTTATGACTCACTTTCTAAATGAACCCTGTAAACAAATTCCACTTGACTCAAGGCAGCTACTATCATAGCTACAACCCCTAAGGACCCTTATATTGCCAGCTTGTTTACTGAAAGAGGCTAGATTGCAAATTTAATTTGTTTTTTCCTATGATTTATCTAACCAATATTGCCAAAATGCAGGGGAAAAATAATGGAGGCCACTCAAGAACAATTAAAATGTCAACATGTTGGGGCGCCTGGGTGGCTCAGTCATTAAGCGTCTGCCTCCTGCTCAGGTCATGATCCCAGAGTCCTGGGATCGAGCCCCGCATCGGGCTTCCACGCTCTGCAGGGAGCCTGCTTCTCCCTCTCCCACTCCCCCTGCTTGTGTTCCCTCTCTTGCTGTGTCTCTCTCTGTCAAAAAAATAAATAAAAAATCTTAAAAAAATAAAATAAAATAAAATGTCAACATGTTTAGAAAGAGACCTATTAGTAATGCAAATATGAAATACTTTCAATGTTGATATTCAGGTCATTAGAACTTAGTGTGAATCAGGCCATCAAGACTTTGAACTGACTTACAGTTAGGTGAAGAAAGCAGACCCAGGGCTGTGGGTGGTTTGCCCTGCTTAGCTCAAGTCAACATCTAAATCAAATCAAAGAAAAATTCCACTTCGAAATAACTCTGGAGTTCATCTCTTTTGACTTGCTTCTGAATTCACTAATTCCTTATATGATGTCCCTGGCAAAGTCACTCATTCACACATTCAACAGAGACAAATTGAGCACCTATCCCTGCCAAGCATTATTTAACCCTAAAGATGAAAGAACTTGGTTGCTATGTCCACATCAAACCTGTCCTTGAATGCTGGCTTCATGACATAAATCCTTATCATCAACTTGCCTTGAACCAAAACCTGCCCCCACGTGGTTCCAGAAGAAAAAAACTCTGTCTTCAAATATTTTTCAGAAGTGATAATACTTTTGTGCCATCCATTCCAACCCACATCTTTTTTAGGCAAAATATACCATGTTTGTTCCATCACTCCTTACATGATTTGGTGTCCAAACCACTCAAGACCCTGGCCATATTCCTCTTTGTACATTCAAGTCTGTCTAATCTCCTCTTACTGTGAAGAACCCAAACTGGAAGATACACCCAACATGTGTTCTGTAATGACCTGGACACTGTATTTTTACTAATACAATGCCTCAACTTTTTGAAAACACTCCTGTGATTCTGTTACATGAGTATGGGCTTTGGAGTGAGACCTGAATTTGTATTGACAGATAATTTTGTAATCTTGGGCAAGTTAGTTCACATTTCCAAACCCTAATCTGTGAAACAGATATAATCATTATTTCCTTATGAATTCTGAGGGTGAAAATAGATGACATATATAAAGCCCTTAGCACCGTATCCAATACATAGTAGATGCTCAAAAATCATTAACTGATGCCATTGATAATACCTCTACTTTCACACACATACACTGTTATCTTTTTTATTTTTACTGACACCCAATCTAGTACCATCCATCCTGTATTTAACTGCTTTTCTCCCTGAAATTTAAGATTTCACATTTATTATTGTCACAGTTCATGTGCTTTCATCTTCCCAGTTTATTAAGATTTCCCTTAACTTGTTAATCCTAGTGTGTCACCTGCAGATTTGACAAGCCTGAGTTTTAAGTCCCCATCCAAGTCACTGATAATGCTATGACTAAGAAGGACCAAGGACAAAAAGCCCTGTGACCCATCGGGGGCCTTCATTCAGGTTTATATCTATTTCCACTTTTCATGAGTTGTTTAATGAGTTGTGAAGAGAGCTTATTGCGTTGACATCTTACACACATTCCTTTATCTTTCCACAAGAACATCTTAAGAGAAAAACCAGGCTGACAAATTTGTCCCTGGCATTTTCCACATCTGTCTGCCCAGTAACTCTGCTAAGTAAGAAAATGATCTTTGCTCTGATTCAGTGAATTTATACTAGCTCTTGATGCTCATTTTCTTCTCTAATTACCTGTAAGTCATCTCTCTAATAATCCATAGTATTTCTTTGCCTCCTCCTTCTTCTTCGTGGTAAGCAAAATAACATCCCTCTCCCCAATATGTCCATGTCCTAATCCCGGACCTGTGAATTTGCTACTTTATATGGCAAAGGGACTTTACAGATATGATTAAGGCTCAGGATCTGGAGATAAGACGGTAATCCCAAATTAACTAGGTGAGTCCAATCTAATCACACGAGTCCTTAAAAGCAGAGAACCTCTTTTCTGGTTGTGCTCAGAGGGAGGTTAAGGTCTCTAGTGACTACAGAAAAAGATGAGAGAAGTTTAATGTTGCTGGCTTTGAATACAGAGGAAAGAGGCCACAAGCCAAAGTACATGAGTGGTCTCTAGAAGCTAAAAAAAGGCAGGAAACACATACTCCTCCAGAGTCTCCAGAAAGGAATGTAATTCTGCCAATACCTTGATTTTTAGTCCTGTGTTGGACTTCTGACCTTGAGAACTGTAATTTAATATACTTGGGTTGTTTTTAGCCACTAAGTGTGTGGTAATTTGTTACCAATTTGCTACTATTTCCTTCTACTCTTCCATTGTAAATATATACTTTCAGTTCACATAAATTTTTCTTCAAATTCACTTTTGGCCCATTGGGGCTTAAAATGGCCAAGGCACAGTAGACAAGTGTAAGAAAGGTCCAGTGAATTGCAGGAAATCATCAATCTCTTAGTAACAATTTATCCTTATCTCATCATTAATGTGGGGTGTAATGAAATGTCTCCATAGCAAAACTTTGTTAGAATATAACCATGTTGACTATGTAACTATATTTCTTTAAAAACAAATAAACAAACAAAAATCTTAAACATCTTTTGATCTTTACTCCCTTGCATCTCTGATGTAATTCAATAAAAATCAGTTTTATTGAACGTATTTTATTCTTATAACACGTGTAATGTTGCAGATGCTACATTTGTGAGCCAGAGCCCAACTAAAGCCTTTGAGTTTTGTGACTTTCAATAGTCACTTCCATCTCTCTGGACCTCAATTTTCAATACCTAGAAAAATAAGGACACTAGACAGCATAATCTCTAAGGTCTCTTTCTTCCTCTAAATTGCTTTCTTCTATCAGAGTACAGGTCCAAAAAAATAAAAATAAAAATAAAAAAGAAGTCCCTGTTTCTTTCCTGAAGGATAAACTCATTGAAGTACAGCACTTCAATCCTTTGTTCATGCCAGTCCCTCTACATGAAATGGGCTCTTCTTCTCCTTTATTTTCTCTTACCACTTATATCTCCAGCTAGAAAATCCTACTCTGCTTTCAAGTTTCAAATCAAATGCCACTTCTCATGAAAACTTCCTTGATCTCCTCTGAAATGCTACAGCACTCACTGTAGGCTGATCACAGATGGAGTTATTCTATTCTGTTGCAAAGTCTTGCCCCTCCAACTGGATTGCAGCTTCTCGAGGATAGGGACTATGTTCCTTCTTGTTTGCCAACAGCAGGTACTGAGTAAATATCCTGTCTTCCCTCCTCTCAGTGGAAGTGGTACCCTACTCAACGTCAGCCCACTATGTCCTGTCTTCTGATTCCATCCTTCCTGCCTCTTGCAGACTTGGTGACATCATCTTCTTCAACTCCAGCTTCTCTTCTAGCCTCAGACCGTCAGCTCAACTACCTCCCATTTAAAGAAAATTCCTCCCTTGGCCCTATGTCCAACTCTAGCTAAATCCTTGGATCTCCCAAATTTCATAAAGGTGTTGAGTTGTTCACCTTTACTGCCTCAACTGCCCCATCTCTTATGCTTCTGTCCACTCCAGTCTGGTTTCCACCCCAGCACTCCAATGAAATGTACTTCCTCCAAGGTTACCAACATCCTCCAAGTCACTACAGTTGAGGGACACTTACTATATTTATCTTCTAGGCAGCAGATTATACCTCTAACTCTGACCTCCTTTTTGAAACATTGTCTTCCATTGCCTTCCACGAGACTATACTCCTTCATTCTGCTAGATGCTCCTTTAGTATCTGTTGCCAACTCACCCTCTATTATTCACCTCTTAAATACTTAACTTCCTTAGCCTTACATCCTGGACCCTCTTCTGCACTTGGTCTACAAGATCTCCCTAGATTTTTTCCATTCCCAAAGCTCCAACTATCATGTAAAAGAGTGAATTAGACAAGCAAGGCCTTTGCTCTCCAGAAGCTTATATACTAATGTAAAAACAAAAACAAAAACAGACAATAGACAAGCAAACAAATAAATCACATAGTGATAAACTAGACATAAAGGATTTTTGCATATAGATAATATACAACAATAAAATTAAAACAAAGTTGCAGATCAACAAACACAGAACTCATAATATTCATATGAATGATTTTAATTTAATGGGACAGGTGTAGATGGCCACTCCACCCCACAACCTGAATATAGCCAGTGTGCAGGCTGAGTCTAGTGTGCTGACATGCTGTACAATGACTCAATGTTTCTACCTCTTGTCTCTAAGTTATGCAGAACCTTCTTTCATACATCTTGTGATGAAGTCATTTGGCCTTCACTTAGTGAGAACACAACCTTCACATTTTAACTACCTGTGTGTTCTTTTCTTCCCCCAAATCATTTGTCTCTGACAATTAAAGTAGCACTCCCTGGCACCATAAAATCTTAAACACAGATAGAAACGCAGGCCCCGAAAGCATGTGGCAGCTCTCTGTTCAGCTGCTCATCCAAAGGAACCAAAAGAGGTTGATAGTCATTTATTATCATCACCAAAATGGAAACACAAAGTTAAATTCTCATAGACAACTAGAGACCCCTTAAGAATACAACTGAAGACTTCCAAGGATCGTCAGACCCTAATTTGAGAAATATGAATGAAGTGAGAAAGGTCCTTAACTTGAAATCAAAAATTGTGGATACACATCCCAGCCCTGACCTGGACAGCCAGTGGGCCTAGGATATTTACCTTAGAGATATGTTAGAAAGATTAAATAATACCATAGTAATAAAATTATTTGTGAAATCAGCTTTGTAGCATGTGAGAAAATGCTTTAGCCAAGTTTCCTGGAAAATAGAGGATGAGTGTAAGCAATATGCTCATCCTGTGCTGTCCCAGAGGAGCAGGAGTGAAATAAAGGCAAAAAGGTCTGTTCTTCAGTAATCATTAGGGATAGGAGTATTGCCACCTTTCTTTGCCCCTGTCAGAATGTTCAGTTTGTTAATACAATTAGAAAAACCCTAGCCTACAATTTTTTTAAAGTTTTTATTCATATTCCAGTTAGTTAACATACAGTGTAATATTAGTTTCAGGTGTACAATACCATGATTCAACACTTTCATACAACACCGAGTGCTCATCATGACATGTACATTCCTTAGTCCCCATCACCTATTTCACGCATTCCCCCAACCAACCCCCCTCTGGTGACCACCAGTTTGTTCTCTAGAGTTACGAGACGGCTATTTGGTTTGCCTCTGTCTCTCTTTTATCCCCGCTTTGCTCATTTGTTTTGTTTCTTAAATTCCACATACAAATGAAATCATATGGTATTTGTCTTTCTCGAACTTACTGCATTTAGTGTGATACTCTCTAGCTTGTTCCAATTGGCAATATTTTTTTTTTTAAAGATTTTATTTATTTATTTGACAGAGAGAGAGAGAGGGAACACAAGCAGGGGGAACAGCAGAGGGAGAGGGAGAAGCAGGCTTCCCGCAGAGCAAGGAGCCCGATGCGGGGCTCGATCCCAGGACCCCGGGACCATGACCCGAGCCAAAGGCAGACGCTTAACCGACTGAGCCACCCAGGCGCCCCGGCAATATTTTATTTTTTCTATGGCTGAGTAATATTCCAGTGTATGTGTGTATATATAACATATACATACACACATACACCATGGTTTCTGTATCCATTCATTAGTCAATGAACACTTGGGTTGTTTCCACAATTTCACTAGCCTACAATTTTTCATTTAAATTATATACTTGGAACCCCTGGGTGGCTCAGTTGGTTAAGCATCTGCCTTCAGCTCAAGTCATGGTCCCAGAGTCCTGGGATCGAGCCCCGCATCAGGCTCCCAGCTGCACGGGAAGCCTGCTTCTCCCTCAGCCTGCTGCTCCCCCTGCTTGTGCCCTCTCTCGCTTGCTCTCTCTGACAAATAAATAAAATCTTTAAAAAAATTATATACTCAATTATACTGTTTTTTTCTTAAAGATTTTTTATTTTTAAGTAATCTCTACAGCCAATGTGGGTTTCAAACTCACAACCCCAAGATCAAGAATTGCATGCTCTATGGACTGAGACAGCCAGACGCTCAACTGTACTGTTTTTAAAATAAAGCCAAACCTCCCTGTTTCCCCCCAAATTCTCCCTATAAATAGAAAATGGCTTTCACTTCTAAAGACCATTTTGGGGGTTGGTTTTAATATGGTTTCATGACGAATGTACATGAAAGTGTATTTGCTGAAACTAGTTGCCTGATTTGAAATGCAAAACTTCAGAAATGCAAACATGCAAACATGATTGCAAACATGTAAAGCAAAGCATCTTATCTGAATGACCCCAATCAAGGCAATGTCCTGTTAAATTAAATAAATAAAACAGATTTTGGAGCAGGCTAAGAAGAAATAAAACATCTGAAGTGGCTAATTGTCCTTGGTTCACCAAGAATATTAATCTTATTTAACCTATAAAAGATAACCACAGGGAAAAGTATCAAAAGGCCTCTATGTGTCCCATCATTTTTTTCCCACCCAACCATTCTGCAATTTTCACTTCTCACTTCCAGGCTCTGTGCCTATTTTTAGACATTCAATAACACTTAGCATAAGCCAGTACATGTTAGGCATGAATTAATGAACAGTAATATCTAAGTTGCTGGCAATATATCATGTCAGGGAGTCAGGTGAGATGGATGGTGGAGAGAAGGAGTGTTTCATGATCTTACATAACACAACACTATGGAGTTTAGTAAAGGAACAATCTCCCTATATGCTCTTCAGACAACAGTCAAGAGAAGATTCATCCTGCCAAGGGGCTTTGAACATTCCACCTACCATCAGCCCCTGGAGAGAGAGTAACCCAAAAAAGTGCCTACAGAACTCACTCAGGTCAGGGGGCCATGGTGAACACAGCCATTCCAGCGGATCAGCAGAGGCAATACACAGAGGTAAGAGCTCCAAGATAAAAAGTGGGACACCTTAGCTTAGACCAAACCAGATAAGACAAAAACAATGGAGAGTATGCAGAAGAGAATCCAGTTCAAACAAGCATAGAAAATTCCCTTAGCGGGGCGCCTGGGTGGCTCAGTCGTTAAGCGTCTGCCTCCGGCTCAGGTCATGGTCCCAGGGTCCTGGGATCGAGTCCCGCATTGGGCTCCCTGCTCGGCAGGAAGCCTGCTTCTCCCTCTCCCACTCCCCCTGCTTGTGTTCCTGCTCTCGCTCTCTCTCTCAAATAAATAAATAAAATCTTTAAAAAAAAAAGAAAGAAAAAAGAAAATTCCCTTAGCTACATAATTTTGTAGTGGTCACTGCTTTCAGAAGGAGGAACTAGAGGTGAATATAAGAACTCGCAGTTCTTGGTCCTCTTCCACAATGACAAGGGTAAATAGGAGTGTAAACTACTATGTATTTGATTTTCATTAGAGTGTGGATCCAGTTATTCTTAATATATTTTGTCTTCTTTGGAGTCCCAAGTTTGAATGAATGAATGAATGAATGAATCCTATAGTTCTTGCCATATATACATATCATATTGATTTCTGACTTTTATCAAGAGTCTGGTTGGCAAATGGCCAACACCAGATAAGAACCATTTCTCAGGTCTGTGTGCAAGTATATTATATATATTTATAATGGGTGTCTGCTATTTTGTTTGACTAGAACCCCTTCTTCCTTCCAAGAAACTCCCTTCTTGTAACTGCTCCATTCCATATTCCTTATGTGGTTCAAAGAGATTGGGCTGCCATGTTGCCATGTTTTTAGATGGCCCCAGGCCATTGACACAATTGATTGAACCAGGCTGGTGCCCCTGTCTGAGGCCAGGATAATCAGGGCCTTCCACAAGACTTTTCTGTCTGGAATTAAGAAATAAAGTACTGACTCTTTGGTGTTTTAGCCACAATATGCGAAAGTCAATACCTACAATGAGAGAATGACCTGAACAACCAGGAAGAGTACAGATGAAAAGAATACTAATAGCAGTTTGCTCCCTGGGTCTGGTTTTATTTTACTTTGTGTTAAATTTCTGGCTTTTTCCTTGTCTTTCCCATAGATTGACTTTTAACCACACCTTTGGTTACTTACAATATTCTAATATCCCCCTAATAAATTCCTCCCTTTTTCCTAAACAAATTCAATTTGGATTTTGGTTGTCAGTAACCAAGGGGATCTTGAATAATAAAAACAATATACTGTTGGGGTGTCTGGGTGGCTCAGTTGATTAGCATCTGCCTTTGGCTCAGGTCATGATCCCAGGGTCCTGGGATTGAGCCCCTGCATCAGGCTCCCTGTTCAGTGGGGAGCCTGCCTCTGCCTCTCCCCTGCTTGTGCTCTTTTTCTTGCTCTCAAGTAAATAAAATATATTGTGGTCTTACTTTTCAAAGGATGAACATGAAAATGTACAACAGCTAAAGGACGAGGTGGTGATCCCCAGTTCCAACTTCGTTTTAGCTAACCTTGATGGATGGCTTACCGCAATTTTAAACTCAAGGGTTAGGCAGATATCAAAGTAAAAAGAAAATTTCCACATTGTCAGGCCAACACTAATGAAATGGAGATAGTCAGAAACAGTAAGGATTTTCAAAGAGGTCTTCTCCCTTCTGTTCTCTTTTTTTTATTATTATTATATTTTTAAAAGTCTTTTGCTCTGAATCCTTTGCTCCCCAGGCAGTGCAGCTGGGAAGCCACGGGTGGCCTACTCCTCACCCCACCAGGATGGCCCAAGATGACATGCCTCATGATCAGTGCCCCTAACTAAGCAGAGTCCAAGGCTGGGACAAATCAAAGGAGTGATTTTTACAAAACAGGTTTATTTTGCTTGCTGTGCAGGGCCAGTCTAGGACTGTCTGGCTGGAAGCTGGGATGTTTCTGAAATAAGTGTAGCAAGAAAGAAACAGCATGGAAGATATCACTGCTTAGCATTAGTGTCCGTCTGAAGACAGGCCTGCTGTTAGCCAAATGAATTCTAGAGTGTTACATTTCTAGCTATTATGTGTGTGTGCAGTGACAAATATACATTAAGAAATGCCCAGAAATGAACCCCTTCACAAGTGGGCTAGCTCTTCGGTACCCTGGCAGAAAGGTGCATGCTCATGCAGAGACAATCTTCAGTCGGGGTCACACAAGCTAGGCTAACTTTTCAATGTGTCTTTGAATTAGTACAGGGGCGCCTGGTTGGCTCAGTCAGTGGGGTTTCTGACTCTTGATCTCGGGGTTGTGCGTGCAAGCCCCACGTTGGGTATGGAGATTGCTTAAAAATAAAATCTTTAAAAAAAAAAAAAAAAACTTTTGCTGAGTATGAAAATCAGTGAAGATGTTTTATTACTCCAGTTGTATTCAGATCTACTGTTTGTTACTTTTTACTGGTTTTTAAGCCCTGAATCAAAGATTTCACCACATTTGGGCAGAATTCTATTGGTTGTTTTGCAAATGGACTTCCATCTATGTTAACAGTGATTTTTAAAATCCCAAATTTATAGAGTCAGATGTATACTGTTCCTTTTAAAGCAGTCTCCGGAGGAGACAACAGTAACGCTGAAATTGTTTCAAGTCTTTCTGGACCCTCCCTAAGTGCTGCCTAAAGAAAGAGCACGTTTTAGAGTGAACCAGATCTGGGTTTGAATTCTTGCCGTACTACTCATTTGCTATCTTATCTGGTAATTAACTTCTCAGCCTGTGCTTTCATCTGGAAAACAGGGTTACTAATTCCTACCTTTCAGGGTTGTTGAGAGATTTAAAGGAGACAGTTGATTCGAAGCACTGGTATAACTTTGGAAAACTATAAAGGCTAAATAAATAGTTATTCTAAAGATTGCTTTTTAGGTATCTAAGTGGTTACAACCTATGTTCTCTGCATTTTTGAAGTGGCCTAAATCTACCCCAAGCCCATTCCCATGGCAAAGGTGATCCAGCCAGGGCAACACAAGTTTTGGTCAGACACAAAGCAGACTTTGTATGTAATGAGGTTACGTTGGTAGTATTACTTGAAAACTGGTTCCGAATTGCCAAAGAGAATTTCCAAAAGTGGTTGCATGGCCTTTCCATGATGACTGTAATCTTCCACCTCAAGTCTATACAACATCATCCGCTCCTGCCCCTCTATCCTACCTACAGCCTCACACCCACAATCAGCCCCAACCAAGGCTGCGTGGCTTGCCAGACATTTAGTGGCTTAACTTTTCGTCACCCTCTCAGACCTGGTTTCTGGAGTCACATTCCCAATGGCTGGACTCCTGAATCACTCTGTTGACAACCAGATCCAGAGTCCATGAATGATTGATATTACCTTCTAAAGAAGCTGATCTCACCATCAGCTTCCAATACTGTACTCCCCCCTCCCCCCGCCCCAGTTCATTCAACCAGACTTTCCCAACTCCTAGTCCTGGTAGGTTACCTTACTGAGCCCTCTCTACTGTCTCAGATCTCCCATTGTGCATGCTGATTCTCCTGCTGCTTAAAATAGGTCCTGCTACTCAGGGGCAGAATCCCTGCATGGAAATCTGGTCAAGTTCTTTTTTGTATGCAGTAGAATCCAACTCTGGTTGGTTTTAATAATTTATTAAAGGATATTGGGATTAACATAGATCAGGAAAGACTGGTCAACCAGGCTCAGCAAATGGTAAAGAATAAGAGACACTAGACATTGGTCAGGGCCAGAGCCAAGATCATGTCTGAGTCCTGCTGCTAAGGACACTGCTGCCAACACCATCGCATGCTGGACCTCATGGCTTGAACTACCATCTCAGCACCGTACATCATATGCTGCCTCCAGACTGATTCTCTGTTGGGCCTGCTTCCTTGCATAAATAACTTCATCCTCAAAGTGTGGGGAAGGGGCCAATTTGATGGGTCTATGCCAAGTCACATGCCAATGCCCTCACTTCTAGGGAGTCTGGTCTGTGTCCCCTTTCAACAGGACATCCATTCCAATGCAGTAAGCTTTGGGATTTTTAAAATTTGCAACACTTTTCTGGAAGGCCTTAAAAGAGGTTATGCCTTTAGATTCAGAAATTTTACTTCTCTATAATGAGACTACCTCAGAATAATCTCAGCCTCTAAAACGAGGATATAATGTAAAACAGGCTAAAATTTCTTCAAAAATATGTTTATGATATTATTATTAACAATTAAAAACAACTGGAAAAAATCTAAACATTCAACAGGAGATGACTGCAAAATCAAGGTACATTCACTTAACAGCACATTATGCACCCATTAAAAATTATAATTATATTAATTTTAAAGAATAAGAAGGTACAAAATGTGATATAAAATTGCCTACACTAAAGGCAAAATTCTATACAGAATAGTCTCAACCATATAAAAAATACTGACAAATAGGTAGGTAGATAGAAATAGATAAATATATCAAGAAGGTAGTCATGCTCACAATTGATGGCAGATATAAAAGCACGTGTTTTTTTCTTACTTCTACTTTCTGGATGTCAGATAATTGTAACAAACAAGATGTACTGACTGTATTTCTTATACATAGCTTAAGAGTGATTTTTAAAATATCTGTTTCAAATCAATGACATAGTCTTAAAAGTCCTATATATTCCTCCTGCAGGTACCACTTGGATCCTACTGATTGTTGACAGTTTCCTTGGAATCCTTGTGTGTTTTTTTTTCAACCTTTTTAAGTATGATACACAATCAAAAAAGAAAAAAAATAAATAAAATATCCGTGTCATTTCCTTTATAGTCAGTCACTATTGATACAACAGTGTATCAATTAAGTAAGCTTATTCTAGATTTTAAAAAGACTAGCAGCAACACAGTCAAATGCAATGACGCACACAGTTATAAAAATCACCTTACGGGCAACTGGTAGTATTTGAGTATCAGCTGAGTACTAGATGATATTAGGGAATTATCTGGGAGGGATATATGATAAAAATTAGTTTGAACAGCACAATGTCTATAATTTAAGTTCAAATCATCAGCAAAAATATATAAGGGAAAGATGGTAGAATATTAAAAGAGACACACGTAAAATATTTAAAAAGATTGAGAGCAATTGGATAGAAAAAGGAAAAGGAAGATAAAGAGGATGCAAATATTAACCAAAAGAAAGATGGTACAGATGTAGTAATATCAAAGTAGGAAAGCACCAGTCGAAATAAATTGGTGAGAAAAAGGTTACATTCACCAGAAGATAGATCAATTCTAAATTTGTATTCACCTAATAACTTTGCCTCAAAATATATACAGCAAAAACTGAAGAAAGAAATGAATCCATACACACATTTAGTGAGAGATTTAAACACCCCTCTTTCAGTAAATAATAGAGTGGGCCAACAGTCAAAATAAGTAAGTTGGTAAAAAATACAGATGGTTTGAAAGAGATTAACAAACCTGCTGTAACTGATGTACAAGGAACATTCCCAGCAACAACTATAGAAAACATTTCTTTCTTCAAGTGTACCTGGAGTATTTATAAAATTGACATAACCTGGATAGCAAAGCACATCTCAGCAACTTTCACACGACCGAAATCACACAGAATCTGATCCCTGGGGGCACCTGGGTGGCTCAGTTGGTTGAGCACCCGACTTTTTTTTTTTTTTTTAAGATTTTATTTATTTATTTGACACAGAGAGAGATAGCGAGAGCAGGAACACAAGCAGGGAGAGTGGGAGAGGGAGAAGCAGGCTTCCCGCTGATCAGGGAGCCCGATGTGGGACTTGATCTCAGGACCTGGGATCATGACCTGAGCCGAAGGGAGACGCTTAACGACGGAGCCACCCAGGCGCCGGAGCATCCGACTCTTGATCTTAGCTCAGGTCTTGATCACAGGGTCATGAGTTCAAGCCCCACATTGGGCTCTACGCTGAGTGTGGAGCCTACATTAAAAAAAAAAAAAAAAAAAACCTGCTCCCTGGACATCACAGATACTAAAACATAGTAGAAATACAGGTCCCATTGCCAAAAAGATAACTAGGAAATCAGAAATATTCGCAACTTAAGAAATACAGATCTAGGGCGCCTGGGTGGCTCAGCCGTTAAGCGTCTGCCTTCGGCTCAGGTCATGATCTCAGGGTCCTGGGATCAAGTCCCACATCAGGCTCCCTGCTCGGCGGGAAGCCTGCTTCTCCCTCTGCCACTCCCCCTGCTTCTGTTCCTGCTCTTGCTCTCTGTCTGTCAAATAAATAAAATCTTAAAAAAAAAAAAAATACAGATCTAAGTATCTCATGGTACAAAGAAGAAATCACAAAAGAAACTAGAAAAAATCTTGAAGTAAATGAAAAAAAAAAAACTCATCTCCTCTAAAATGATTTATGTCACACTACTAGTTTGATAAACCAAAGATTGTCTGGTTTTTTTTTATTATTTTTTTTTTAAATTTTTATTTATTTATTTATTTTTTTAAGATTTTATTTATTTGCAAGAGAGACAATGAGAGAGAGACAGAGAGCATGAGAGCGAGGAGGGTCAGAGGGAGAAGCAGACGCCCCGCTGAGCAGGGAGCCCGATGCGGGACTCGATCCCGGGACTCCAGGATCACGACCCGAGCCGAAGGCAGTCGCTTAACCAACTGAGCCACCCAGGCGCCCCTGTGTCTTCTTTTTTCTTTATCGGTCTTGCTAGAGGTTCATCACTTTCTTGATATTTTCAAAGACCAACTTTTACTTTTTTTTTAAAGATTTTATTTATTTATTTGAGACAGAGAGAATGAGAGACAGTGAGCATGAGAGGGAGGAGGGTCAGAGGGAGAAGCAGACTCCCTGCCGAGCAAGGAGCCCGATGTGGGACTCGATCCCGGGACTCCAGGATCACGACCCGAGCCGAAGGCAGTCGCTTAACCAACTGAGCCACCCAGGTGCCCCCAAAATTGTCTGTTTTTGTTTAAAATAGCAATACTTTCCTTTCTCAAAAAAGAGCTAAACATGACCAGACAAAAAAAATTCAATGTCAACATTGAGAAATACCAAATCTATCTCCTTCAAAGAACAAGGGCCAACCTTTGGGTGTGTTTTAGTCTGTCCAATGCTATACAATTTGAGCAAGGAAATTAGTCCAGCTAAGGGATTTGAATGCATTTTAATATGCATGTGACGGTGTTAATTCAGGTTCATTACCCAGTACTTCTCTCTGTGAGAGCAGAGAGAAAGAAATAATGGAAGCCTTCTGGCTGACTGACAACACATGACAGTACAGAAAATGTCACCCAATGCAGCTTGAGGAGCTGCAAGTCTGAAATAGACTCAGGGAGCTTTAACTAAGCATTTCAGTAACCTACACCATAAGGAAAGAGTCCCGTGGTCAGGAATTTAGAAAGGAGACATTTGGTGTCTGTGCCAGGCTGCACATTTTCAGCAAAAGAAGTCTGTTGTGCAATCAGAACTCCTAATTTGAGTTCCCCCACTGGTTCCTCTGTGTCCTTGGGCGAAGCAGGAAACACATCTACCTCCATGAAAGATGGTGTGTATCCAACATGATAATGAACGTGGATGTGCTTTGTAAACTGTAAAGGGCTGCAAAAATGTTAATGATGATTGTGTCATACCACTGTCGCAGAGGAACATTTACTGAGGTCACCACATAAGCACAAAACACTGTTGGAAAGTTGTTTGAAGTAACCATGTAGAAACTGAATATTCTTCTCTACTTTCTTTCTTCTGCCCTGTCTCTTTTCAAGTTCAACTTTTTTTCTCTCATTTTGGCAAATACCGCAACAATAAGAATAACAGTGGTGATGTATCGAGCATATAGTAACACAGCAGACTCTGCCCTATGCCCTTTACCTGTCTTACTATTAATCTCCAATTCTCACAACAATGCTTCAAGGTAGAGATGTTTCAAATTTCTCAGATGAGGACACCTGGCACAGAACACTAGTGGCATTTAACCCTGGGTGGGGTTGAGAAGGGTGGGAAGAATGAGGGGTAGTCAAAATAAGCCCTTCTTTTTAAAAATGCTAAGGAGGGGAGCCTGGGTGGCTTAGACGGTAAAGCGTCTGCCTTTGGCTCAGGTCATGATCCCAGAGTCCCAGGATCAAGTCCTGCATCGGGCTCCCTGCTCAGTGGGGAGACTGCTTCTCCCTCTGCCTTTCACCCTGCTTGTGCTCTATCTCACTCACTCTCCCTCTCTCTCTCAAATAAATAAATAAAATCTAAAATAAATTAATTAATTAAATAAAAAATGCTAAGGAGGGGAATGGAGGGACAAGCATGCACATTTCAAGAAAATTCCCAGAGTAATTTTCTTCTCTGGCCTTTTGAGGAGAACCAAATGACTAGGTTAATTAATGTGGTCAAGTTGTTAAGAGAGTACAGAACCTGCATTCAAATCCAGGCCTCCCCTAGCAAAACTTATGCTTTTCCCACTTTATTTCAATGATATATCATGCAATATACATTTAAATTTATGTCCATTTTTGAATCACAAGTAGTAAGTGATCTTTGTAGAAAATTTAAACTAGATAGCACACCTTCATCTATAGAATATTTTTGCCAAGAACTTGTAACATAAATCTAATCAAACTCCTAGATTCACTTCCACATTACAGTTAAATACATGGAATATGGAAACAAGTTAAATGACACCACAGAGAAACAGAGAAATCCAGAATTTTGTATATTCTACAAGATAATTAGCTTGGATTCTTCCAAAAGTCAGTATCATTAAAAAATAAAAAAGGTGGTTTTGGAAAAAAGATGGAGGAGGAGTAGGGGACCCTATTTCAACTGGTCCCCGGAATTGAGCTGGATATCTACCAGACCACTCTGAGCACCCACAAAACCAGCCTGAGATGTAAGAAGATCTGGATCTCTACAAACAGAATATTGCAGGCGGTTGGTTTCGAGGTACGAAGTGGGGAGCGGTGATTCCACGGGCAGATATCGGAGGATAAACGGCGGCGGGAGGGTGCCTGGACGTGGGGATCCTGCACCGCCGCTGAGTGGACAGCTTTGTGCGCTGCGGACAGGGCACAGACTCACAGACCGGTAGTGTCGGGAAAGGACTTTAGGGCAGCCCCCCAGGAGGGAAACCTGGAGCGGCGGGGTCACGCGTGCAAACTGGGGGCGGCTGGCGGTTTTAGAAGCACAAAGGGCAGAGATGTGCCCCGACCTGGAGGCAGGACTGGGGACACTGTGGAGGGGCGCACAACCCAGGCCACTGTAGTTTATAGCAGCACGGACAGAAACGGAGACAGTGAGGCCTGGAGAGCTCACTGAAGCACAGACCGCGAGCTCTCTGCTCTGAGGCAGAGGGTTGGAAAAGGTCTCTTCTGCTCTGACTCTTGGAAGAGACACGGAAAGCAGCCAAGGAAAGCCGCCAGAGAACAAAAGCCCCCAAAACTGATTCCCGCTAAGCCCATTTCCCGCCACAGGGGGACAGGGCAACTCTGCCCAAACAGGGTTGCCTGAGTAACAGCGCAGCAGGCCCCTCCCGCAGAAGACAGGCTGGGAAAACAAGAGGCCAGCAACCCTAAGGTCCCGAGAAAACAGGTGCATGTTGCTTGGGTACTGGTCAATAATTTGGACTCTATACATTCCCTCAAACACCCATCAACAGAAGGACTAGGAGGAGGAGCCCCCAAAATAGAAAAGATTCAGAGATTATGACTTATGCTGCAGATTTACAAATGGATGCAGATATAATCAAGATGTCGGAGATGGAATTCAGGCTAGCCATTGTGAAGAGAATGGCTAGAATGGAGAAATCAATTAATGGCAACATAGAGTCTATAAGGGCAGAAATGAAAGCTGAATTGGCAGAACTTAAAAATGCTATCAATGAGATCCAATCCAATCTAGATAATCTAACAGCTAGGGCAACTGAGGCAGAAGAACGAATAAGCAACCTGGAAGACAATATAATAGATAAAAAGGGAAAAGAGGAGGCCAGGGAAAAACAACTCAGAATCCATGAAAATAGAATCAGAGAAATAAGTGACACCATGAAGCATTCCAATATCAGAATAATTGGAATCCCGGAGGGAGTGGAGAGAGAGAGAGGACTAGAAAATGTATTTGAGCA
>NC_138382.1:19416654-19498140 GCF_054177405.1 Leptonychotes weddellii | reverse complement strand
GACATGTATCACATTATCTCACTGATATGAGGAATTCTTAATCTCAGGAAAGAAACTGAGGGTTGCTGGATTGGTGGGGGGTGGGAGGGATGGGGTGGCTGGGTGATAGACATTTCAGAGGCTATGTGCTATGGCGAGCGCTGTGAATTGTGTAAGACTGATGAATCACAGACCTGTACCTCTGAAACACATAATACATTATATGTTAAAAAAAAAAAAGAAGAAGAAGAAGAAGATAGCAGGAAGGGAAAAATGAAGTGGGGGAAATCGGAGGGTGAGACGAACCATGAGAGAGTATTGACTCTGAGAAACAAACTGAGGGTTCTAGAGGGGAGGGGGTGGGGGGATGGGTTAGCCTGGTGATGGGTATTAAAGTGGTCACGTACTGAATGGAGTACTGGGTGTTATACACAAACAATGAATCATGGAACACTACATCAAAAACTGATTATGTAATGTATGGTGATTAACATAACATAATTAAATAAAATTAAAAAAAAAAAAAAAGAAAGCAAAGGCTGAGAAAACTTTCCAGAATAAAGGAAACAAAGGAGACAAGTCAACTCAGTTCAATGTATGATCCTGGTCTGGGGAAAAAATTAGCTTAAAATTATTTACTGGGACAACTGAGAAAATGTGAATTTAAATTTGGAATGTGGCTTATGTTATATCATTATTAAGATACCTGTTTTTGATAACAACCATGATTATTAAAGAGAATGCTGTTTGGGGTGCCTGGGTGGCTCAGTCATTAAGTGTGTGCCTTTGGCTCAGGTCATGATCCCAGGGTCCTGGGATCGAGCCCCGTATCAGGCTCTCTGCTCTGCGGGAAGCCTGCTTCTCCCTCTCCCACTCCCCCTGCTTGTGTTCCCTCTCTCACTATGTCTCTCTCTGCCAAATAAACAAATTTTAAAAATCTTATAAAAAAAAAAAGAGAATGCTGTTCTTAGGAACATACCCAAATATTTCAGGGTAAAAGGGCATAATGTCTCCAACTTACAAATAATTCTGAAAGAAAAAGTTTGCAATAAAAATAGATTCACAGAATGATAGTGAATGGTGCAAGACATAAATAAATATGAATCTCAATAAAGGGCATAGGGCGTTTCCTGTACCATTCTTGACACTTTCATGTAAATTTGAAATTATGTCAAGATAAAAATGTTATTTACCCAAATGCTAAAAGGAAAAGATTTCTGGGAGTGACTTGGCCATCCACAATGCCCAAACCCCAACCTGAGTGACTGATCTGTATCAAGTAGGAAGTATAGGATGTTAAAATGTATCAGCTACTGAACAAAATGGTGTTTACCAGATGAGGTAAAGCTGATGCTAACAGAAATATGGTGATACCAGAACACCATATGGTACAGCTGGGAACTACACTTATCGTGGTGAGCAGAGTAATATGCAGAATTGTTGAATCATTATGTTGTATACCTGAAACCAATATAACATTTTATGTTAATCATTCTTCAAATTTTTTTAAAGGTAAAAGTTCTGTACTAATTTTTTAGACCCAACTTTACTTGACATGAAAGGGAATAATTATGCCTGAGCCATCATATTGGAATGGGTAGGAACTCAGCCAGCTGTGTTTCCTTTTGGCCTTCTAATTTAAAGTCAATATTTTAATAATCTCTTTGACTCTCCAGTTGGTTGCTCTCAGGCTGCAAATGGACCACCACCAATATGTAATTAAAGGAGAATAACAAATAGTTAGAATATAGATTACACAGGTGCTGACTTACAAATGCAAACGTTGTAGCAGAAGATTAAGCTCCCAGGAGGCTGGAGGTGTGTGTCTCTGCTTATTGCCATCATAATTCATTAATGGTCAAAGTAAAGCTGAGATCAATATTCCTGCAGTCCACAGGAATGAGAAAAAATGATCAGCACCAAAATAAGATACAAAGACAGTCGCAAAATGTTTCTCCCTACATAATTAAGGAACTGGTCACTGTCATGAATTTTAAAACTTAACAGATTCTCTTAGGTGTTCTATGTTCAAGAGGTGACACAGCTTAAAGGATCTTGAAAAGAATTGTTATTCCCCTAGATAAGACCACATGCAAAAAGAGAGAGAAAGAAGTCATCTTTTTTTCCATCTTGGTGGTAAAGAAATAAAAAGGAAGGATGCTAGGATACGTTAAGCACCACAGAAGGCAAGATAGCATGTAATGATCTCACAAGAAGCTCAATCCTGAAATATAGTGGAAGAGGATGAACAAATAAACATTTTAGATCTACGCCTAAACCAACAGCTCCAATGCCAATTCTTGGGCCCCAGCAAAGGGGATCAAATTCAGCAGGACTATGTTTAGAACCAGGGAATCTGCATTTTAACAAGTATTACAAGTATCTTAACAGGTATTTCTTTGAGAAATAGTAAAAGAGGTACAATACTTAGTGTTAAGAGTAGTAAATACACCTTATAAATAAATTAAGCAGTATAGATGAAATGGTACAAAGAAGCTTATGATGATTCCTCCCAACCCCAGTCATCTCCTGTAAACACTGTTTTAAACATTTCTGCTTTTAGTTCTTCTGGTTGCAAACAGCCCCAACCCATCCCCCAACTTTAAGAACTAAATACTGACTGCTCTTTTACACTATGGTTATATTTCAGATAAATAAGGATAATGAATATTTGAAATAGTGTAATTGGCCTATTGGGTAAGTACTTGTTTTGTGCAAAATTTGAAATAGTTTAACTCCTGCCAAGAGTAATCAAGAATTGCATAATTTAAAGCTAGCAGGCAGTGTGTATGGCAACTGTGTTTATCTGTGTGGCTATGGGGCATATGCCACTTTAGCCAGTAATCAGAAGTACAGTGGAACTTGTAATTACACCCCCCTGGATAGTGGGAATTTGGATATGACAAGTTTGGTGACTGGCTCCTGTCCTTTTGCAGCTGGCTCACCGTGCTCATTTTGTTAACTCTGCACTAAGTTGACTCCACATGTTAGGTGACTGAATTTTTTGGATCTCACTTAGGAAGTTATGGCAGAGTTTTACTTGCACCTGCCATCATTTAACAGTAGCTTATGAACCATGCTGTTATTTAAATGCACAAGAACGACGAGACATGATTCAAGTAACTTTTATGTTAGTTTTTATCCAGTAACAAGGTCATCTAAGCTTTCATTCAGTGGGAGCAAAAACCCAATTCTGAGAATTTTTTTTTTGGAACAGAAGTTAAATGAAATAAAATACTATAAGGAGGCCACAATCACACTTGATTTTGGAGAGAGTACCCTGTAAATATTAGAGATAATTCTGAGAAAATTTAAAAGAGTATTAAAGCATATACAACTTGAAGTTTGCAAAGATGATCTTATAATCGGGCATGAATATTGGAATGGGAAAAAATGCCATGGCTGTAACATCATCGGCACCATACTGTGTCCTTAAGCTATAGACATTGCTGATACCTGTGCTCTGAGATTGTGCCCCAGGATCTTACATGTATGCCTATGAAAAACCACTCATGAATTATGCATTCTTTGAATATATGGGGTGTTTGGAAAATCGTTCCTCTTTTCAATTTCTTGGTTGTAAATGGCCTCCAGTTATGAAATAATAAGAATTCAGCTCATTTTTGTTATCTTCTTCTTCTTCCCAACTCCTCTGAGTTTGGGGTATTCACTATCATTGTTTTTAAGTTTTGTTTTGGTTACCCTTGTTAACTTTAAATAGTATGCTATGCTATGCCTCAATTTCTCATTCTAAAAACTTGAGTCACTATCTTGACTTCCCATTATAGAAGTTGTGGGTTATCAGTGATACTATCTTTCTTCTCCTATTTCCTTCATTTTCCACTTCCCACCTTCTGTCAGGTATACTTTTATATTATGAAGATTAATGTTTGCTTTTTTTTTTCCTGCAACATAACCGAGATCTTCCTTACTTTGTCCTTAGGGTGACTGAAAGAGTTTAAAATCAATCAGAGTACTTACATTAAGACTACATCAATATTGTATACTACCAAGCTAAGTACCATGTTAGGACTATTTCCTTTTCTATGAGGGCAATGTCATATCTCTTCTACTTCAAAGGAAAATGTTTTAGCACCATGTGCTGGTCTTTCTCTGACACTCCCTACAATATATTATAATTCTTCAAAATTGGATAATAGTCTTAATTAGCCTTTTGTTTTTCTGGATTTCTTAATTGCCTATCTTTTTTATTGACTAAATATATACTTTTTCTGAAGGTTTTCTTCTTGGTTTGTTGATTGGTTTCTTTTCTTTTCTTTTTTTAGATTTTATTTATTTATTTGACAGAGAGAGAGAGTGCACATGCACAAGCAGGGGGAGTGGGAGAGGAAGAAGCAGGGAGCCCAACTCGGGGATCAATCCGGGGAATCCAGGATCATGACCTGAGCTGAAGGCAGACGCTTAACTGACTGAGCCACCCACGTGCCCCAGTTGGTTGATTTTCATTCTCTCAATCACATTATGAAGTGCATGGAGTTCTCTTTTGCCCTGGAACACTTACCTTTGGAGCTATTCATTCTCCTGCCCCCAAATGGAAGATTTTAGGGGCGCCTGAGTGGCTCAGTCAGTTAAGCTTCTGACTCTTGATTTCGGCTCAGGTCTTAATCTCAGGATCGTGAGTTCAAGCCCCATATTGGGCTCCATGCTGGATGTGGAGCTTACTTTAAAAAAAAAAAAAAAAAGGAAGATTTTATATCATATTTGACTTCCTTTTCCTGTGTTAGATCCCTTGAATTCTTCTTTGTTGGATAACCTCCTCATTCTGCTGGAATACATATTCAAGTAACTTCTTAAGAAAGGGGTCCCGGGAAATAAACTTTCCTAGTCCTGGTTTATGTGAAATGCCTATGTTCTACTCTCACAGTTGATTGAAAGGTTGGCTGAGTATGGAAATTAGTTTCAAATTCAATTTCCCCCAGAACTGAAAGGACTACTCTATTTTAATCTTCTAGCAGCCAGAGATGTTAATGAGAATTTGGCTGCCCAATTTTCACTCCTCTGTAGGTGGTCTAATTTTTCCCTCTGGAAGCTTTTAGAAAGTTTTATTTATTCTTGGAGTTCTAAAATTTTATAAAGTTGCATCCAAGTGGGTTATTTCCCCCACTTACTATAGTTGGCCCTTAGGAGACTCTTTTAATGTAAAGATGCATGTCCTTTTCCAGGAAATTTTCTTATATGATTTTTCTTTTACCATTCTCTCCCTTTCTGGATCTCATATTACTTAGCTGTTGGATTTCTTAGACAGGTTTTTATATCTCCTCTTTTCTTTCATATTTCCCATCAGTGGTGGAGAATGCTATTTGTACCTCAACATCTTCTCTACTGTCATCTTCTTTGTTCACATCAGTTCATTAAAATAATAATACTATTATTAACGAATGTGTCAGACTGGAGCAGAATCTTGGCTTTTACCACTCTGATCCAGAGACATGCCCACACAACTGCTGTTGTAGGTAGCATCCTCTTGGAGAGTTGATACTGAATCTGTCAGGGGATGGATTTAAAAACAAAAGAAAACAAAAAAACCTTACTGAAGTCCAATTGTAGTATTGCTTTCCCTTCTGCCAGGCTCATCAGTCTCTCATAGATAAAATTAAATTGGTCTGGCATAATTTGTACTTCACAAAATCACGTTGATTACTACCCAGTACCTTGTGCTCTTCTAGGCGGTCGCAAATTGATTGTTTGATGATTTGTTCTTGTATCTTCCCAGGTATCCAAGATAAGCTGAATGGTCTATAATTACTACAGTTGTGTTTTCCCTGTTTAAAAAAAAAAAAAAAAAGCAGGTACTCCATCTGCTGATTCCACTTGTCAGGACCTTCTCCGGTCCAACCTTCCTTTTCTAAAATAAAGGCTGGTGGTCTTGCAATTACATTTGCCAATTCCTTAAGTACCCTGGGATGCAAGTAATCAGGCCTGCTGATTTGAATGTCCTGAGCTCTCTGAAGTGCTCTTCAATCACTTCTGTCCCCTTATTTGCCTTTGTACTTCCAATAAGATGACACTGAATCTGGTTTAGTTTCCTTATCATTGCTGATTAAAAAGAAAAAAAATGGGTTAAAAGCATAGTGAAAACCTCCGCTATTACAGTTATTTGTTAATAGTTTTTATCAGTACTTGTTAATGGCTTTGTTTTGTTGATAGTTTTAATGACCGTATTTTGCATCTTATAAATTCCTTCCTGTATTCCAACTTCTCTCATTCTCGGCTTCCTTCCTTTTTCCCTCCCCACTCCACCCTCTCCCTTCTTAAATTTCTTATACAGGGTAAAGTAAGGGGAAGGGAGGAAAAACAAAAGAGACACAGAGCTCCATATAATTTTATAGCAGAGACATTTACTAATCACAAAATACCCACATGCTCCATCAAATTTCCTAGCCTGCTTATAGTTGGGACAAGAGGCATGTGACCAGTTCTGGTCAATAGGTACTCAGGAGCCATGAGTTAGTTCCCCATTGTCCTCTTTCCTCCTGCCCCACTAAGCTGGAAGCCACATGTTCTAGATGGTGTACTAACAAAATGCAAGTGACATGGACCGCTGAGTCACCACTAAACAGAGGCAGCACTGGGGAGCCATCAGAACCCCAGAGGACCATGTGTTAAGCTGCTAAAGTTTTCAGGTTTGCTTCTGCAGCAGAACCTACCCTATCTTCACTAATAACAGAACTGATTTCTGGATTAGTCTGATTATGCTAGGTTTTCCTAAGGGAACGAATTAATCCTGAAATTTAAGTGGCTTAACATAGCAAAGATTTATTCTTTTTTTTTTTTTTTTAAGATTTTATTTATTTATCCATGACAGACAGAGAGAGAGAGGCAGAGGCAGAGGGAGAGGCAGGCTCTCCAAGGAGCAGGGAGCCCAATGTGGGGCTCGATCCCACGACCCCAGGATCATGACCTGAGCCGAAGGCACATGCTTAACCATCTGAGCCACCCAGGCGCCCGCAAAGGTTTATTCTTATTTGTGGTATGTGGTAGATATTCTCCAAAGAGGGTCCCCAGTGACTCTTCTCTCCTGGAATCACACCCTTGGACAGTAACCTTCCTCTGCCTCTGCACTGATCCCATGACTCACAAGAAAATGTAGCAGAAGTGATACTGTGACAGTTCTCAGCCTCAAGCTTAGGAAATCCCAACAGCCTCTGTATTTGAAGTCACTCATGATATGAAAGTCTGGCCATCCTACTGCAGAGAGAGGCCACACACAGATGCCTAGAGAATGAGACTCCATGTGGAGAAGCACTGAAGTACCAGATGTGACTAAAGAAGCCATCTTCAGTTCAATTCCATTCAGGCCTTCCAAGGACTCCAGCCCCAGCCACCATTTGACTACAAATCACAGGAAACCCAAAATGAGAAGAGCAGAACTGTCCAGCAGAGACCAGCCAACTCACAGGGTTGTGAGACATAACAATAAATTGTTTTAAGCCATTCTGTATGGGATGGCTTATTAGGCAGCAATTGCTAAGAGAAGCATGGTAGACAGGCAGTGTTGGTATATGGGGACATTCAGAGAAACACGTTGATACAGATTGTGTCTTACATCTTCTATCTGTACCACTGGGAACACATGACTTCCTTTACTGCAGTGGCAAGGCAAGAGAGGGCTGGGCATTGCATATCAATTTTTAAATGCTTCCATCTCTGTTCCCAGTTCGTTGGCCCATAAGAAATGTCAACGAGTAAGCAGAAATTCAGTCAGCATTAAATGTCCCTGCCACAGAATGTGCCACTTAAAATTTGTCTTTTTTCCCCCTTAGTATTATAACAAGGTTTATCTGGGAATCATCCAACTATCTTTCCAAAAACTGTAAACAGTGGTGTGCAGGACTGGCTCATAGAGCTCACAAGAGCCCACTGAACATATCTCCCCTTAGTTCTGCATTCTGTGATGCCATGTTGGTAGAATGAAATCAGTCATGGTGGAAATATTTACACCACAGAAACTGGTCAATGCTGTTAAGTCAGGGCTCCCTTGCCTGAGACCTGTTTGTTATATATTTATCAGACCATTCACTAGCTATACAAGATCCAAAATATACCTATTATCCAGCTGCCCCTGTATTCACACATATTCATTTATTATAGGTAGAATTTTAAAAACTCGCCATCAATGGTTTTATCTTTTTTTTTAAGATTTATTTATTTATGAGAGACACACACAGAGAGAGAGAGAGACAGAGAGAGAGAGAGGCAGAGGGAGAAGCAGGCTCCCCACTGAGCAGGGAGCCAGATGTGGAACTCGAACCCAGAATTCTGGGATCATGACCTGAGCTGAAGGCAGACACTTAACCATGTGAGCCACCCAGGAGCCCTGGTTTTATCTTTCTATTCCATATATCAAATAACAGCTGAACCTATGAATTGAAGATGTTTGCACAAACCTGAGTAACCTTTAATAATAATAAAAAAGATGACAACTTGAAGCTTTCTATATGTAATCAGGCTGCACCTATTTTTATAGTTAACATCACTTTTGTACAGTATGGGAAACGTTGCCATAACGTAAGTACAAAACATACCTATTTTCATTCAGCATCAACAAGGATGTAATCCCTCCAGTAATTATTACATCTAATAACATTATCTTAGCTACTGATTTATTCTGGAAGCTTCAGTACTATTTAGGCTTTAGAGTTTATAAAAACAAATTGTCTCTTTTAAACTTTGTTGAAAGAGTTAACTCAGCTTCCTGTTCCAGTTCATCACCTCTTGCTCTCCTAGCCTTCACCCTCCACACACAATTGAGAGAAAGGCCATCAATAAGGTTCAAGCCTCTATTACAGGATATGAAGCAATAACATTTTAAATAGCACCTTGGAGGCCTGAAGGAGTTAATACATCTTTCAGCAGTGCCTACTTTACAGCTCTGGAGTATTCTGGATCCTGAAAACCTGGATCATTATTTATTAAAAGCATGAGAAAGATCCAGTTGGAGGGAAAACCTCACTCACCAAGCAAGAAGAAAGGATATGCTTACAAATGACATTCGAAAATAAGATGACCAGAAACCTTTTGCTATAAGTAACAAGGGATTTGAACTTGATCCATGTCTACTTATATGGTAAAATAAAATACAAAATGGTTCTGGAATCAAGGACACAAGTCATCTTTAAAATGCTGCTTCCTAGGTAAAACCCAGTGAGACCACCTATGGATAATTTTTTAAAAAAAGATTTTATTTATTTGAGAGAGAGAGAGAGCAAGAATGATAGCACGTGAGGGGGCAAGGGCAGAGGGAGAGGGAGAATCAGGCTCACCCCTTGCCTGAACAGGGAGCCTGAAGGGGGGGAGGCTTGATCCTAGGACCTCAGGATCATGACCTGAGCTGAAAGCAGATGCTTAACTGACTGAGCCACCCAGGAGCCCCTGGATAAATTTTTTTTTTTTTAAAGATTTTATTTATTTATTTGAAAGAGAGACAGAGAGGACACGAGCAGGGGGAGGGGCAAAGGGAGAGGGACAAGCAGATTCCCCACTGAGGAGGGAGCCCGACACAGGGCTTGATCCCAGGACCCCGAGACACCAACATGAGTTAAAGTCAGACACTTGGGGCGCCTGGGTGCTCAGTCGTTAAGCGTCTGCCTTCGGCTCAGGTTATGATCCCAGGGTCCTGGGATCGAGTCCCACATCGGGCTCCCTGCTCGGCGGGAGGCCTGCTTCTCCCTCTCCCACTCCTCCTGCTTGTGTTCCTGCTCTCGCTATCTCTCTGTCAAATAAATAAATAAAATCTTTAAAAAAAAAAAATAATAAAGTCAGACACTTAACCAACTGAGCCAGCCATGTGCCCCTACCTATGGATAAATTTGATGTTCATCAATTCAGAATAGGAAGAAAAAGAATTCTCACTGTATCCACCAACCAGTATATTTTCCATCACCACGTGGATAATTTTCTGGGATCTCTGATAACTTTTTGAGTTTCGGGGATTTTTCCATCTATGAATCAAGATTCTTTTGTGTACAAGTATGACTGATCCTATTTTCTAAAGATGTCCACCCTAATATACATTCGGCCACATGCTCTTCTCCAAACGTGATACTGACATTCCTTCATTGAGAGGCAGGGTCCCTTTGAACCTGGGGCGGGAGGAGAGGGTATCTACTGTCTCCACAAATAGGATTAGGCAGAAATAACACTTCATGACTTCAAGACTAGGTCATGAAATGTGAGATGGCTTCCATCTGGCCCCTTCTTGGGACGACTGCAGCGACCCCTTGGGAGGATTTCTATGGCGGCAGCATTCCCAAAATGTTCTCTGGTTCTTTCTTCCTTAGTTCACTGCTGGTGCTCTTTCCAGTTTTACCCATTTCAGTACTGAGTGGGGTGAACAGAGCAAATCCTCTGGACGGGTTTCCCTAAGAGGAACCTGGCAAGATAGGAAGGTGAAGCAAGATGTACTTCCTACTGTGTTTGTTTTTCGCTGTGGTAGTTGTGCTGTGTTTGCTTCACCACATCACCAGTCTTCGCTACCTAAACAGAAACACCCTGTGTAGTCTTTGTCACACCAGTATTATTCTAAGTAAACGTAAGGAGGTAGGACAAAAGAAAATGGCTATTAATCAGAACTTCAGTCCTGAGCAGCACTCCCCACAACCAGGTGCCTTCAGAACCATCCAAGTCGAACAGTTGTTTGGAGGTCATTTGTAACCAAGGCGATCTGCAGTGGACAGGATCAAAAATGATTAGTTACCTCCTTCAGAATTCACGGTTACAGTCGTCTCCAGAGACTCCCATTCTTTAGCTCCCTTCTGAATACTGTAGCAACAGATAAGCTGAGAACCCACTGAAATGGGATTGGTGAAAAATGTAAGGAAAATATTGCTTCTAATTAGGCAAGCCTAATGCTCGAGTGATTGTCAAAAACAAAGATGAAAACAACAAAAAAATCAAAACCCTACAGCAGTATATTTCATTTTTTTTCCCCTTCCTCCCTTGCTGAATAATCAGTTTCCTGAGACCATGCTGATATATATTCTTCTTTCCTTTCAAATACAGAATTGAGTGCTTTGCAACTTGGTTTCTCTCCTGTCCTTGCCCAGCCTGGCGCACAGCTAGTGAAGGGGGCAGGAAGGAGGTCTGTAACTCAGTAGTGAGCAGTGGGGTCACCATCCCCCTTCCAGCTTAGGCACCCCACCCACCCCGCACTGCAGCCTCAACATGTGGATGATAAGGCATCTCACCCACTTGGTTATTTCCAAGCAGGATCATCTAGTGGTTAAGGGCTTGTTGCCTAAATGATTGGGTTTGAACCCTGGCTCACCCACCTACCATGTGGTTTAACCCCTTTGTGCCTCAGCTTTCCCATCTGTAAAATGGCAATGGTAATAGTAACTACCTCCTAGAGCTGTGGCAAGACTAAATAAGTTGGCATCTGTAAAACACTAAACCAGGGGCTAGTACATATTAACCACCCAATAAATGTTAGCTATTATGACTATCACCTAGGAATATTGCAGTATCATAATTACAACACATTATATTTTATTGTCCTCTAGCTGCATACCAGGAAATCACCATACAGACAAAAATTAGCCAGAACCTATTTCAGTTCCTAAACACTTTGTTATGAGATCCAAAATGTAACAGGTTGGAGTGACCGAAGTCAGTGAAGACTAATGTGAGGTCCAGTAATCCTATTTCTAGGAATGCCATCTATGGAAATTTTCAAATATTGAAGCACAAGTACAAAGAGGCTCACTGTGGCATTATTTATATAGTGAAGAAGGAGACCCAGCCTACCTGCGGAACAATCTAAGAACGATTGAATGACACTACAAATATTACGAAGCCATTAAGAGGGGTGCTTTTGAAAAATTTTTAATGACTGGTAAATGCTCATGAAATAATGGTGAGTAGAAAAGCCGACTTCAACAGACCACATTTGGTAACTACGGACGCACATCTGCAAAGAAAACCAAACTCTAGGGAGATGAATCAAGATGTGCACAGTGGGGTTTCTGAGGGTGGAAGGACATTACCCATGGTTTTTGTATATATTTCTTGACAGTGTTTGGTATCACAAATTATTTTATATTTGAGGAAAAAATTAAGTCATAAAGCCAAAACATTTAATAAAGACTCTTTCAGAAGACACACAGGGGACTAACAGGAACTGAACCCATGTTTCCTAAATCCCTAGGTATTTTCTGTGTGTGTGTGTGTGTTAGCCCCAAACAATGCCAAATAACAGAGACAGGTGTTGCTATTCTTCAACTTATCTTTGCTTTGGAAAGAAAAACTGAGTAATTTCTTGGCTAAAAAACAAACAACAGAGAAAGACAGAGAGAGAGAGAGAGAAATGGGTGAGGGCAGTTGGGGAGGACAGCAAGGGCTTCCTAAGGCATTAGGGTACAATTTGGCATTAACTAAGTAGAACCATTTGTTTTCACAACATTAGGTAGAAACATCCTTGGCCCCGAACAAAATGGAAGAGAGCCCTCTACCAGTTCTTTTGGAAGAAGTTTAAAAAAAAAAAATGTAGTCTGGGGTTTAAAAAAATAAAAAGAAAAGAAAGCAAAAGAATACTAATGCAAACAGGACATTAGTCAAATCCAAATAGACAGAATTCCATGAATTCCCATGCCCCTGCACCCCGTATCTTGCTAATAAAGCTCCCTCTCTGAGTCCTGCACCTAAAGAAATATTACTAGGGAGAGCCATTCTCTGAAAGGGCTCGGAAGCTTCAGGGAATGTCTGGTTCACCTGCAGGCCACCTAATGCCCTTCAGCCAGGGGCCCAGGTACTGTCCTCTGCCTGGGGGCCTTTCCCCTCCAGCTGTGTGCTCAGGAGGGCAGGGAGCCTTGCAGGAGCTGCGCTTCAGCCTGAGAGGCAAGATTAATAAAATTAGGATTATTTATGATACTGGAGTGATTTAATAATATTTTTCAAGAACCTGAAGGATTTATGCAGAGGAACTGCTGTTTTAGTAACTAAGCCCTTTTGGATGGACTCCAAGATAAACTAGTCTTGTCTGGTTTCCGCCCCGAGCCCCTCCACCTTTTCCAGTTTGTCTTGGCAGAGAATCTCTTCTACTTCACTGAAGGGTGATGGTCAAGGAGATGACCTTCCTGGCTGCTTTATCTACCCTTGTCCCACCTCAAAATGTCTCTCAGCTTCTCTTTGTTCCTTCAAATCTCAAAGGAAGAATCAAGAGGGGAGGGAAGTAACATTTGCTGAATGCCTGCTACATGCCAGGAGCGGGCAGATACATTACCTCATTTAATTCCCACAAACACCTTGTGAGGTAGGCATAATTAGCCCTACTTTGCTTGTTAGGGAATAGAGGAAATTTATTCTTTTAGCAGCTGGTAGAAGAATTCCTCCTGGGAACAGAACCATCTTTGTGGGAAAATGCCTTAATCAGCCTCTTTGGGCTATGAAGCAGGGAGATGGGGCAATGTGTGGAGAATTGGGGGTGAGGGGGATCCTGGGGGCTCCTCACTCAGAAAGAAGAAACAGAAGCAAGAGGAGAGCAGGAGGTTTAGAAAAAGACTGTGGGGTGGGGTGAGGGGCACAACATGCTCCACTCTCTGAGTGCTCCAAAGAGACACTCTTCTGATCTCCAATAAATGTGCTAAACTTATGAAATGCTTGCCGAAAGAGAATTCTCAGAAAGGGCTTGTTGGCACAGGGTGAAACAGGTGTGTCACCTGAAATGGTGACAGGTGGTACCAGAAGGATATGTTTCCTCAAAGAGCAGGAAGGCCCCACTTGACATTGGAGATACATCAAGGGGCTAGCAGGGGGACTGAGGCTCAAAGAAGTCAACTGACCTTACGGAGATCAAACAGCAGTGATGGATACATGCATCACCAGCTGAGACTGAACTGACCCCAGGTCTGTTCACCACCAATGTCCTTTGTTTTTATTCTAATCTACAGGCCGCTCAGTGAGGTGGCTCTCTCCTCTCCAAGGCCAGTTCTTCCCCTGCTGTACTCCATCCAATCCTAGTCATAGCAGTGAATATTTATTGAGTGCCTACCAAATGCCAGGCATTGTTGCATGCATTTGCTCATCCGGTCCTTGCAACATCACCTTTATATCTGACTATAATTATTCGGATTTCAGAACGTGAGAATTGCTACCTAGAGAAGTGAAGACACTAGCTCAGGGTGCCACTGCTGAAAGTGGTGAAACCAGGCCATTTTGTTTTGTTCTCTCCTCTCATCCCTTCCCACCCCCATCAGGGATGATTCCTCTAATCCATCGAATTAACCTGTTCCTCCCTTGCTACACCCTGGGCTGCACCCCGAGATGGGACCTGGTGGGGTGCATACAGGTCATGCACTGCTGAGCTCGGGTCAAAGTCATCCTCACAGCTCAGGCTAGTAGCGTAACTCGGGGGTTGACAAACCTTTTCTCTAAGGGGCCAGACAGTAAACATTTTCAGCTTTATGGGCCGAAAATGATCTCTGAGGCCAGCTACTTAACTCTGCCTTTGTAGAATGAAAGCAGCCAGAGACGTAAAGGAATGAGCACGGCTGTATTCTAATAGGGCTTTATTTATGGACACTGAGATTTGAATTTCATATAATTTTTATCTGTCACAAAGTGTTATTCTTCTTTTGATTTTCCCCTCCAACTACTTAAACAGGTAAAAACCATTCTCAGTGCAAGAGGCACCTAAATACTGGAGGCAGGCTGGATTTGGCCCATAGGTCACAGCTTGCTGACCTCTGGTTTCAGTAAATGCTCCCTCCTTTGGGGTTCTGCATCCAGCTGGGCCTGCATCCAGGCTGAACAGCCTCTGGGCTGGGCTTTGATCCTTCTTTCCTCTCGCCTATAAAACCACACATGTTCAGTTCCTGAGCTTCTGCACACTGCTCTCTCATTAGCTCTCTTCCAACACTACAGCTTCTCCTGCTGAACCAGAAGAAAGGTTGTCTGCTGTCCCTGAAGAAGGTGGCCATAAGATAAGACAGAACTGCCATCACTTAGGTGACCCGGTGAAGCTAAGCTCCAGGGCAGGTGAAAGGAGTGTCACCCTGAGGCTAGGACAAGCTTTGAGAACAGTATGCTTTCAAATAGACTGAACATCCTTGAAGGAAATCTCCAGGAAGGGTGGAGAAGACATTGCTAAGAATCTGACTCCAAGGAAGGAGTTCCTAGAGCCCAAAACGGAAATGCCTTTCCCATCTCAGGAGGCCAAGACAAGAGGACAAGGGACGGTAGGACAGGTGAAGGACAGGAATGCAATTCAGCCCATTGCCAGGGGACGGCTTAGGTCCAGACCCAGAAAAATGATTAAAATGCCCTAAGGAACAACTGAGAATAACTGCTAACATTTTTATTAACCATCTGCTATGTTCCAGGCAGTATATTGCAGGGCTCTTTACATATATTATCTTATTTAACCCTTTTAACACTCTGGTAAAATAGGCATTTAAAAAATATCTCCTTGGGATGAACCATGAGAGACTATGGACCTGAGAAACAAACAGGGTTTTAGAGGGGACGGGGGAGGGGGGATTGGTTAGCCCGGTGATGGGTATTAAGGAGGGCACGTACTGCATGGAGCACTGGGTGTTATACGAAAACAATGGATCGTGGATCACTACATCAAAAACTAATGATGTATTATATGGTGACTAACATAACATAATAAAATTAAAAAAAAAAATATCTCCTTGGGGCGCCTGGGTGGCTCAGTCGTTAGGTGTCTGCCTTCGGCTCAGGTTATGATCCCAGGGTCCTGGGTTCGAGCCCCGCACCGGGCTCCCTGCTTGGTGGGAAGCCTGCTTCTCCCTCCCCCGCTCTCCCTGCTTGTGTTCCCTCTCTGGCTGTCTCTCTCTCTCTCTGTCAAATAAAAAAAAAAAAAAAACGAACTCCTTGCATTTATTTAAGAAAAACAAAAACAAATATTCATTGTGCATCTTCTATGTAGGAGACACTGGTCTAGATGCCGAAGACATGTGAATAAGCAAAAGCAGACCTTGTACCTGCTCTCATAAAGATTATAGTCTAGTACAGAAATTGGTAAATTTTTGCTATAAAGAGACAGTAAATATTTTACTAGGTCATAAAGTCTCTACTGAAACTACTCCACTCTGCCATTGTTGTGTAAAAATGGCCATAGGTAATATGTAAATAAATGGGTTTGCTCGTGTTCCAATAAAACTTTATTTACAAAAACACGGTACAGGCCAAAGCTGGTTATAGTTTGCTGAACCCTGGTCTAGGAGGAGACAAACACTGAGCAAATAATTTCACAAATAATAACCATGAAGTGCTATCACATCAAAGTTCCCCATAACAAAAAAGCCTGTAATAATAGGAGGGAGTTTACCAGTTCAGGGAGATCAGAGATTTCCTACAGGGAGTTGGCTTAGATCTAAATGCAGAAATTACTGAAGAGGGAGACAAGAACTATTCCAGAGGAATCAGTATGTGCAATGGCCCTGTGGTAGAAGGGAGCGTAACGAACACAAGCTTGAAGGATCATTTATGTGGTTGGAGCAGAAAGAGTGGATGAATCTAAGATGAGGCTGAAAAAGGCATGTAGGGCCCAGACCACAGAAGATCTTACGGATCTTATTAGGGAATTAAGTCTCGATTTAAGTACAGAAACCACGGCACAAGGATTTAAGTAACATGCTCCAGGCAGTATTGCTAGTAAACAACATAGCTAAAAACTTCGTCTGTTTACTTCCAGACCCAACTTCTGTATTCTCTTTGTTCACTTTGGTTTTATGTTTGCCTGGTGTCTTTGCAAACCCCCTTTATGAAATTCCAAAATCTCTCATCGAAATTAAAAGGAAAGGGAATTTTGTCTACACCTAGACTGGAAGGCTAGCCAAGCCCTGACATCAGCTGAAAACCAAAGTAAACTGGGTAGAGGAGTCCTAGTTTGAGAAAAGGAAATACAAGCATTGGAGATAGCTGTCTACTCTTTTATCTCCAATGTCCCCTTATATGGAGCCTTATCAAATTGTCCTTATACTCTACGTCAAATAGTAATCTTCAGAATATTACCAAATTCCTGCAACCTGCTCTGACATTCCTTCCTCTTTTATTTTTTTTATGATTTTATTTTTGAGTAATCTCTACACCCAACATGGGGCTTGAACTTAAAAACCCGAGATGAAGAGTTGCCAGCCAGGTGCCCCTCTGATGTTCCTTCTTGATCTAGCTCCTGCCTACCTCTCCAGCTCTGTCATCACCACCTCATTTGTCACCCCCCCCCACTTTGAGAAAATTGAATGACTTGCTGCTCCATGAAAACTCCCTGCTCCCTCTTTCCTTCTGCTGGAAGAGCCAGGCCACCCCTGCCCTTTTGTCTGGATGCCTTCCCTTCCTGAAAAATCAGCCTGGGAATTACTCCTCAGGCTTCCAGTTCTGCAAGGAGCCTTTCAGGCCTATTCTCCTACTAACCTGAATGCTGTGTTCCTCCTCTGTATTCACACGGTTCCCTGTGTAAACGGCTAACATCCTAAACTCCCATTCATGGCCAGCCTCGCTCACTGGCCTCTGAGCTTATGAGCTCTGTGACAGCAAAGAACTTCTCTGATAGGCATTTAGCATTTTCTACAAAGAGGTTAATTTGTTTAACATCACTTTCCATGTGGAGGTTAACTTGCTTAACTTGTTGTTAATCTACTTGTTTCTGCCTCCTAATTATTCTCATATTTCTCCTTGAGAGGTCCTAGAATCAGCAGTTCTCAAAGTGGGGTCCCTGGTCCAACAGCATCAGCATTACCTGAGAACCTGTTAGAAATGCAAATTCTCAAGCCTTCCTCCACCTCCCTAATCAGACACTCTGGGGGGTGGCATCCAGCAATTTATGTTTTTTGGGTTTTTTTTAGATTTTTATTTATTTATTTGACAGAGAGGGAGACAGCGAGAGAAGGAACACAAGCAGGGGGAGTGTGATAGGGAGAAGCAGGCTTCCCGTCAAGCAGGGAGCCCGATGTGGGGCTCGATCCCAAGACCCTGGGGATCATGACCTGAGCCGAAGGCAGATGCTTAAGGACTGAGCCATCCAGGCACCCCATACATGTTTTTAATAAGCCTCCAGGTGATTCTGATGGTCTCTAAAGTTTGAGACCCGCTGCCTTCTAGGAAATAATTGCGCATTAAATGGTTGTTGATTCCCTAAAGATAGTACCCACTTATTTTCAATCTGGAAAAGAAAAAGTCACCGAGGAAATGACAAGGGAAGCTTTATTAGACCGGATTTTTAGAAAAGGAATTTTCTGACATGGTATTTCAAAATACATGTTCAGCGAAGGCTCTCCTTTGTATGGCTCAAGACTGATTCTCCTCTGTCTGACTCAGTCTGGCTTGGGTGTGGTCTTGGAGAAGGGCAGGGCTTTGGACAAGATAACACCGCTAGATGCCTTCCAGTGCTCAGGTTCTCTGCTTCTAGGATATTCTATACACCACAAAAGAAATACAAGTTAGGGAGCCGGGCATCATTAGTTGGGGACTTTGGGCTTTCCACCCACAAGGAAGTATATGCTTTTATTCCCCTCATAAGTTGAGTCTGTGCCAGTCTATACTCATAAAGAGAGACGGCCAGGACCTTTTGAGAACGGTAATTGTTTGTTTTTAGGTCATAAAAATGAATCCTTGCATTGTTTTCAAAGGAACATGCTCTTCATGCAATCTATACAAACTGAATGACAAGTAGGTGAGGCCCAAGATTGGGAAGATAAAACTTCATTTGTTGATTTTTGGCCCGAGAGCTGAAACAATGGGACAAAGGAGTGGCTTGTTGGTATAAGGTCTATAAAGCACAATAATATTAGTCATGTAAACAGAAGAAAATAGGAGAGGCTTAATGAGATAAATTACACCAAGTCCCCACATTAGGGATTAAAATATTCTGATAAAGCAAACACACTAAAAGGTCCAAAAGAAAGGATAAAGGGAAGAGTGATAACTTCAGATTTGGAAAACAATGGGTCCTTCTATCCAGGGAGCTGACAAGAAGAGCTTTCAGAGGCTGTCTGAGCTGACTGAGCGCCCATTAAGATCCTACTTTTCATCCAAAAAAAAAAAAAAAACCCAAAAAACCACCCTCTACTCAAACCACTGGCAGACAAAGCCAACACATTCTTTTCTTCTTTGCTTCCCTGTTCTTTTTTTTCTCCCCTTCACAATTGCAAAGCAACCCATTTTGCTATATAAGTCTGTGAAGGGAATAAAAGCGTTCACAGGTTTCCAACTCTCTATTTGCATTTGCTAGATTTGTTGGCCTGACTTCCAAAGTGTGAATCGGCCGCTGTTCTCAAGCTCAGGGAAAAAGAGCCAACTTATCACTGTTTAAGATTGCTCATGTACCTGTGTGAACAGCAACTTTTCCATAACTGATTTTATAAGGACATTTGAACTGAAGTATAGTGCACGGATTTGTGCTATTTAAGCTAATAGCACTGCAAGGTCTTGAGTAGATATTATATATTTCTATAGCTGTCTTTATTAAGTGTACATCCATAACTATGAAGAAACAGAACTTTTCCCAAAACTTGGAACAGGTAAATTCTCACTGGTTCACACTGCCATAAACTTCTTGGCAATGGTGATGAGGTTGCCAAAAGCCCGTAAGCAAAAACATAGAAAGTAGTAGTAGTAGTAATAATAATAATAATAATAATAATAATAAATAACCAGGCTATCAGGTCAAGAGCTGACAATATTACTGCTAGAGATAGGACTTCAGCTGAGCTTTTCAGGAATATTCCTCTTGGGTATAAAAACTCAAGCCTATAGAGAAAAACACAACAAAACGAAACACTCAAGCCTAGGTATTTTCACAATAATCTTTTGATGATTTGTTTGGTTGCTTTTATTTATTTTTTTTTACTTTTTAAAGATTTTATTTATTTATCTGACAGAGCTAGAGAGCACAAGCAGTGGAAGCAGCAGAGGGAGAGGGAGAAGCAGGCTCCCCACTGAGTAGGGAGCCTGACTTGGGTTTGACCCCAGGACCCTGGGATCATGACCTGAGCTGAAGGCAGATGCTTAACCATCTGAGCCACCCAGGTGCCCGTTTGGTTGCTTTTATTATTCTTATTTATTTATTTTTAAGTAGGCCTCATGCCCAACATGGGGCCTTGAATTCATGACCCTGAGATCAAGAGTTACATGCTCTACTGACTGAGCCAGCCAGGCACCCCTGTTTGGTTGTTTTTAAAAGCAGTATATATGCATTTGTTATGGAAAATATTAAAAATGCAAACAAAAAAATTCAAACAGCCTTGATCATAAGATCTACATAAAGCCATATTTTGGTTTATTTCCTTCCAGGCTTTTTTTCTGGGCATATATTAAGATACGCACACATATACAAATACACACAAGTATTCTCCAATCCAATATCATACCATGATATACTAATATCATATACTACTGCATTATGTACTTTTTTCACTTAATAATTATACATATTTTCTTGCCAATAAAAATTTTAAGGCAAGTGTTGTAAATTGATAGCCAATGAAGATGTTTGATTGGCTCACACAGTGGTCAACCACATGGAGCCGAGGAATAGCTAATCCTGTGAGACAGGGCCTATGCTCTCTACTTTACTGAAGTCTCCACTACTCTATTGCTCTCCAACTGACACTGGCAGCTCCTATGTCTAATTTCACTTGAACTCTTAAAAAAAAAAAAAAATTAATAGTAGGGTTAAGAGGAAAGTGAAACAATCCTTCTCTTTTCCATGTCTCTACTTTATATCCAGACTACCTCACTCAATTCTGTTACCTCTTGGCACCCAGGTTTGGGATCCTTTTACTAAAGCATGTTTTGTAAAAGCTTCAGAAAATACAGCAATGGGGCACCTGGGTGGCTCAGTCAGTTAAGCGTCTGACTCTTGGTTTTGGCTCAGATCATGATCTCAGGGTCGTGAGATTGAGCCCCATGTCAGGCTCTGTGTTTAGCAGGGGGTCTGCTTGAGATTCTCTCTTTCCCTCTCCTCTGCCCTTCCCCCCTCGCTCTCTTGCATGCTTTCTTTCTAAAATAAATAAATAAAACCTTAAAAAAAAAAAAAAGGAAAATACAGCATTTTATGACTTCCATAATTTATTGAACCAAATCACCGCTGTTGCATATTTAAGTTGTTTCCAGCTTGTTGATATTACCAATAATACTGGAAGGAACATCTTTTTACATAAATGTAAAAGAGAAATTCCTAGAAGCAGAATTGATTTTGAAGGGCAGGAGTATTTTCTTTTTGATATATACTTCCAAATGCATTTCAGAAAAATTGCACCAAATGCATTCTACTAACAACGGGTGACTTTGCTTATTCCCTATTCTCTATGCCAGAGCATTACTATACTTTTTGGCAAAAGTAGTTGCCAATTTGAAGAATTAAAAGTGGCATTTCAGAGGGCACGGGGGTGGCTCAGTCAGTTAAGAGTCTGCCTTTGGCTCAGGTAGTGATCTCATGGTGCAGACTGAGCCCCTGAGTTGGGTTTCCTGCTCAGCGGCGAGTCTGCTTCTCCCTCTCTCTCTGCCCCTACCCCCACCCGTGTATGCTCGCTCTCTCAATAAAATCTTTTTTAAAAAGTGGCATTTCAGGCATTATGCTAAGTGAAATAAGTCAGAGAAAAACAAGTACTGCATGATCTCACTTATATGTGGAATTTTTTAAAACGGTGTTTAAAAAATAATAAAAATAAAAATGGCATTTTTAGGGGTATCTGGTTGGCTCAGTTGGTAGAGCACACAACTCTTAATCTTGGGGTTGTGAGTTTGAGCCCCATGTTGGGTGTAGAGCCTACTATTTAAAAAAAACATTTTAAATATGTATTTCATACTCATTTGTTTCATATATAGACAATTATATTTTCTTTGGGAATTGCCTATTAATGTATTTGCTCATTTTCTACTAAGGTATTCATAATTTTCTAAATGGATTATACAAGTCCCATATATTAAAGATATGATTTTACTTGGTCATATATGCTGCAGGGTTTCCCCCAATTCTCATTTTAATTTTGTGTGTATGTGATTTTTTTTTTTGACATGCTGAAGCATTTAACATTCACGAAGTCAAAACCAGTCATACTGTGTTTCCTTCATTTGTTTGTATGCTTACAAAGTCTCTACCTTGTGACTGGGTAAAATTTTATGTATATTTTCTCCTGTTTAGTTTCATGGTTTTCCCTTCTATATTTATGCTTTCAGTATCCCTTTTGCCCTCCCAACAAGATTGGCCAGGGCTCCATAGTCAAATTCTGCTTCTTGGCCATGAGGCACTATATCACCCAGGGTTATGTCTTACTTCTCGTGCTTCTCTCACTCTTCTCAATTTCCCACAATAGCTCCTTGCATATTCACAATCCTTTAAATATTTCTTAGACTGAAATATGCTTCAAAAGATGATTTGGGGAATATCATAAAAATGCAGTTGTTGTGCTCCCTGAGGTGGGACCCAGAAAAATTCATTTTCACCAAGGACCTGAGAGAAGTTTCCTGCAAAGTGATGAAGGAATTACTGGGCAGGCCCTTTTACCAATCTGCAATCTGTCTATATCTACATCTCTGTGTCTATACAGAACTACGTCCACATCCATATCTGGGTAGTACCCACTGAACACCTGTAGCTGTCTATCCCCCAGGTACCTCAAGCTCAATCCAAAGCACAATTCACTACCTCTCCACTCAAAACTGCTCATCCACTAACAACAAAAGGTTTCCCTGCCCCAGATCTGAATCAGCCATTTCTCCAAGGATCTCTAATGTCTTTTATTGGATAATGGTATTTAGAAACTAAGATCTGGGCACCATATACCTACCATTATCTTGTCTTAACTTTGAACTGTTTCTTCGGGACGCAGTTCCAGCAGTGAGATTATTGGATTACAGAAGATGAAATATTTTATGGCTCTTGATTCAATATTGACAAAGATACAACCAGTCCATTCGTGGGCCCTGTTGGGACCATATATCTTTGCCTCTCCTCCCTCAGCTTGTGTCAGTCGCTAATATTAAAGTGGTAGCATTACCTAACATTGTCCTCCTGATGCTAGAAGTTCAGAGGAGAGTTCTGAAGTACAGCTCCTATCCCTTCCTTCTCTAGTTCCCCAGGGATTTTTGCTGATGGAGAGAACAGACACACTCTGAACAAGAGCCAAAATGGGAAGAAAGAACTAGGTGGGCAAGTGCACTAACCAGCTCCCACTCATGCCCCCTCTCCAAATCAGTGCATGTCTGGTACATATGTAGAGGAAGATGAGGCCAAGGCCAGGACCTGTAAGCAAGGCTTCCCACTTGCATTTACCTCCTTAGTCTAAGCATCTTCAGAATGCACCAGGAAGTCTAAGCTGGCCTTTCATGATGGCAGTGAAAAAAAGAGAAAGATGGGCATGATTTCTGAACTTTAATGAACAGTAACAACATCCACCAAAAATGTGTGACCCAGATTAGCTTATTAGAGGGAATGGAGGATGGAGAGAAAGGTAGTCAAGAAGAGGATAGAAAGGGGGCAGAAATGTGACTTCTCCTAGACTCCCTCAGAGTTATCATTTGTGACAAGAGGGGGATAGAATTCCCTCTCCTACAAGTACTACCAGGCATACTCTCCAAACATGTTTACTCTTCCTTGCCTCAGGTAAAGCCCACATTTGCTCACCCAAACTAGGTCCAAAAGACATTATGAGGCCCTTGGAAATAACAAGACTTGCTATAAGCTGTCTCGATTTCCTTAAGGGCCAGAAGTGAAGAAAAAGATGCCAGGAATATAACATTGTATGTTAACTATACTGGAATTAAAATAAAAAGCTTAGTGGAAAAGAAAAGAAAACAAAAGAAAAGAAAAAAGAAAAGAAAAGAAAGGAAACGAAAGGAAAAGAGAAGAGAAAAGAAAAGAAAAAAGAAAAAAAGATGCCAGGGAAGAATCAGAGCAGATATTGATCATCTGAACAAATCTTGTCCCTGCCCCAAAATGTGCCACTCCTATATTGCTGCTGGTGGTGAGCTCAAGAGAGATCTCTTCCTTTTATGGTTCTTCTGATGCTTCTGGGTGACAGGAACTCCTAACATCTCCAAACTGGACTGCTTTAAGTCCAGCTCCTTCAGTTAAACCCAGAGGTTTGGCCTTAGCTGAAGGGGTGGTCAGTAATCCACCTGAGAGGCGGCCGGCATCCAGGCGAAGAACGCTTACTGCAACGTGGCTCTGCCACTCACTAGCTGTGAGATTTGGGGCTCAGTTTCCCACTTGTGAAATGGAGATGTATTCATCAGGGTTCTCTACAGAAACAGAACCAATAGGAGATATATGGGGGGCGGAAGGGAGGGAGAGAATTATTACAGGAAATGGCTCATGTGATTATGGAGGCTGAGAAGGCCGCCTGCAAGCCAAAGCTGGTGGTGTCATTCAGTCAGATTCTAAAGGCCTGAGAACCAAGAGAGTTGATGGTATAACTCTCAGCTGAAGGCCAAAGAGTGAACAGGATGAGACCATGGTAGAGGTGGTGGGAGTGGTGACGGTGTAAATCCCAGTCGGAGTCTGAGGACCAGCAGTACTGTAAGAGGGCAGGATGTAAGAATGGATGTCTCAGGGCGCCTGGGGGGCTCAGTCGTTAAGCGTCTGCCTTCGGCTCAGGTCATGATCCCAGGGTTCTGGGATCGAGCCCCGCATCGGGCTCCCTGCTCGGCGGGAAGCCTGCTTCTCTCTCTCCCACTTACCCTGCTTGTGTTCCCTCTCTAGCTGTCTCTCTCTCTCTGTCAAATAAATAAAATAAAATCTTTAAAAAATAATAATAATAATAATTAAGGGACTAGAGGGCGCCTGGGTGGCTCAGTTGGTTAAGCGACTGCCTTCGGCTCAGGTCATGATCCCGGAGTCCTGGGATCGAGTCCCACATCGGGCTCCCGGCTCGGCGGGGAGCCTGCTTCTCCCTCTAACCCTATCCCCTCTCATGCTGTTTCTCTCTCTCTCTCTCAAATAAATAAATCAAATCTTTAAAAAAAAAAAATAATTAAGGGACTAGAAAATGTCTGCCTAAGGACCAAAAGCCCACACTATGAGGTCTATAGCTGGAGCTTTATGAGTAGGGCATTAGCCCCTAAGAGTTGTTGCTGGGAAAAAACCCTGCTCCACCAAAGAAGTTCCATTCCCTTTAAAGGCTTGCTGGAGGCCATCATTACCAAACTGTAAATGATTTGCACTTTTCTGGGTCCTAACAAGAGGCTATTTCCCTACTGATTCCTTTTACATATGGAAGAACTGTTGCTTTTGCTTTCTACATAGACCACTGAGCTAAACTCAGTGAAACTAAATTTAGCTTGAGATTCTTATTGGATATCTGTTGAGATTATTGAACTATACAGTATTCTATCTTATCAGGACATTTTTCAAGAAACGTGAATGATAGGGTTCATAGAAGGAAGGCTCTTTTTGCACTGGAAATCAACATTCTCAGCCTTAACCTCTTCCACTCACAATGAACACCCTCTCCCCACCCATACCTTTCCCCACCACCATCTTGGCTGCTATACGCAACCCAAAGGGATGATGGAAATGAGAATACTTCATGCCTAGAAAAGAATTTCCTAATTTGGGGCGCCTGGGTGGCTCAGATGGTTGGGCGTCTGCCTTCGGCTCAGGTCATGATCCCAGGGTCCTGGGATCGAGCCCCACATCGGGCTCCCTACTCAGCGGGGAGTCTGCTTCTCCCCCCCTCTGCTCCTCTCCCTGCTCATGCTCTCTCTGTATCTCTGTGTCTCGAATGAATAAATAAAAAAATCTTAAAAAAAAAAAATCTCCTAATTCTAGCCCAGTGCAGTTATGGACCTTCCAGTCCATGCTCATCCTAATGCCTGTGAATGAACATTATTATGTGAACACAGTTACTGAAAAAGAGGGGTATATTTTGAAGGACCTGTTTGAAGACATTGGATAACAGTTGGCAGATTGCAAATCCTTAATATGCCTCCCCATATGACACTGAAGGAATTCTTATTGAGTGAAATTTAAAAAGAACTAAGTACCACCTTCTGCATGTTCATTATTCCTTCTCCATCTCCCCTCCTCCAATCCTGGGAGCTCAATATTGTTCACAGCATAAAGATAGGCTTTGTTCTATCTTCCCAAACAGAACTTTTCCTGAAATGGCTGCCATGGGGGAGGGAAAGCCGATAGGATTGGTATACATATACAGCAATGCTAAATATACTATGTCTTATAAATCATAAGGTTCTCTTTCTCTCTCTCTTTTTTTTTTTTAAAGCCTAATTTGAGTAGCCAAGACTGTTTACCTGATGGTCTAATTTTTCCAGACTGGAAATAGCCACACCTAGAGAGAAAAACCACTTCTTCTTTTCTTTCACTCTTCTCATAAACACAGGTTTTATATTTCAATTTTTTCCATCTTTCTAAAGTATGCTGATTTCAAATGAAAGATTTCAAATGAAGAAAGACACATAGAAGAGGTCCTAAATAGTCTCTTGGTAGACACAGAATTGTTGAATTTAAAGATAACTGAGTTTGACTTCTACCATATAACAGCAACCCACGGCCATTAGGATTCTTACTTAGACAGGGCTCATCAATTCTCACTAAACCTTATTCACAAATTTGAGAGACCTTGGCCATTGCTAATAAAATAGATGATGTGAAAGGAAAGTCTCTGGGAGGAAAGTGAAAGTTCCCAGTTCAAAAATAATCCTAGACCAGACCACACTCCTAAAAAAAGTTCCATTAATATCTAAATGACTTCCTAATTTCTATATGTGTTTCTCAAGGTCTTTCCAACACACAACTTCATATTTGTTGGGTGAGATGGTGTGACATTCAAGAGGAGCATATGTGAGACCTAATTCCATTAAGCTCTCACTGGTTAGCCACGTTTTTTTCTTATTATATTATCTAAAGGGGCAGCCCAGGTCATTTAGCCACCAAAAGCAACCGTCATATGTTGTGATGAACTGTTGTTCATTATTTTTCAAAGCCCTCCCACCTCAAATTCCATTTTTAACTTCCAAAAAGATATGTGTATTAGTGTTATTTCTTCTTGAGTATGAAACAGCCTATGAATGTAGTGGTAGGGGGTGAGGGGGAGGGCATTCAAGGTCAGTGGCTCCTGCCTTTCCCTGAGATCCACTTATCCTGTCCCCAAGAAACACCATGATGATGTACTTCTTGAGCCCCAGAGGACTGGGCCATGAGCAGACCCAGACTAGAGTCCCACAGAAAACCCCTTGGGAATCCATGCTGCTCTGTGATTTTCCAGGCTGCATCGTAGCAGGGTGGTACTTCCCCAGCTGCTAGGGGAAGGGTCTTCATTAAGTCCCAGGCAAAAAAAAAAGGGAAAGGGAACCAGGCGGTTAGGGCCAACCACCGTGTTAAGGAGTATACTGTTAGCTCAGCTCATCTCATTCAGTCTAGCAACCACCATGAGAAACCCATTGCTATCATCCTGATTTTATAAGTGAGGAAACTGGCCCAGAGAGGGCAAGTGGTTTGCCCAAGTTCATATAGTAAGAAGCAGATAGGAATTCCATTTTAGGACCCTCTGTCTCTAAGCCTGGTACTCTCTTTTTATGTTTTTGTTTTTGTTTCTAGGCTTGGGGGTGTGTGTGGGCAGGGAGATGGGTGAGGGGTACCCTGGATGTGGATGCTGGGATGGGGATGCAGAGAGGGGAGGGGAGGAGGCAGAAAAGGGCCAGCAGAGCAGGGGGTGACAAAAGGATATGCAGGAAATTCCCTGAAGAGCTTTGAATCCTACTGATTTGGAACTATGACTGACTTAAAGGCAGGGATTATGATTTATTGTTGTAAAAAGTGTAAAGGAAAGAAACAATCTGTCCTAATGTCATTGATTATAGTTTTGGGGTTCACGACTTTCTGTAAGCCAGAGTTGTTAATCAAATTTAAAAATTGTATAGCTGGGATGATTCACTTTATGTCAATTTGACTGGGCTAAGGGATGCTCAGATAGCTGGTAAAACATGATTTCTAGGTGTGTATGTGGGTGTGTTTCCGGAGATTAGCTTTTTTTTTTTTTTTTGCTGGTCCTTTTTGTTATGAAAAGGGCACCAGGCCTTTTTATAATTGAGACATAATTAACATGTAGCATATCAGTTTCAGGTGTTCAGTGGGCCTCACGACTGCAAGTGAGCATCATCTAATCCATTGGGGGCCCCCCGAATAAAACAAAAAGGTGGAGGAACAGCAAACTTTCCTCTTTTCTTGAGCTGGGATGTGAAGCTCCTGGTCCTCTTGCCTCCAGACTCCAAAACTTTATACCAGTGGTCCCTCTCTTCTCAGGCCTTTATACATGAACTGGATTATACCACTGGCTATCTTGGTTCTCTAACTTGCCGATGGCAGACGGTGGGACTTCTCGGCCAGTTCCTAACTTCGGTCCCCTACTGGTTCTGTTTCTCTGGAGAACCCTCACTAGTATGACTGCATAATTGAAAGCAGTGTTTTTAAACGAGGTGTTGCAAAGTGTGCTTGTGACCTGTGTGTGAGTGCATGTGCATGTGTGAAAGACCGAGAACTAGACTGAGATTTAAAAAAATGTGTTTCTTACTATGGTCCTGGTCAAAGATCCTTGAAAGCCATTGATTTTAAGAGGGCTTTGGAGGCTAGGAATAAATCCATTCACATTCAACAGGCCAAATGTTTCCAGACGTGTTATCAGGGCCCTGACTACATGTCTACTGTTACCAGGACATTTCAAACCACTATTAATCACAGAACTACCTATGCCCCCCCCATTTTGTATTTTTATTTTTAAAAATGTTATCATTTGTGAAGCTGTAAATAAACACAATTTGCCCTGATGTCCTAATCGAGTTAGGACTCACGGTCTCCCTCATTCCTCTGCTGCTGCTTTTGCAATCTGGGGTATGGACTGGGTGCTGCCAGAAAGCACACGACTGAAAGTGGCTGTGTTTCCCTGCTGGCGGGCACAATTCCAGAGCCCCGAGGCAGCTGTGAGCTCTGTTTGCAGGGATATAAATTCTTAAAGCATCAACCCTACCTCCAAAGTGCTGAGGAAATCCTACCAAACTTGTGGGCAAAATACATATAAACGTTTTTTTATCAGTAGGTCAATGAGGGATGTAATCCATGAGAGGAGAGTGAGAAATGGTACCTAAGTACTCAGCTGTGGGACGTGGCTCCTAGTGAGCTCTCCCAAGTGCTGGGGTTCAAAACCAGCCCTCCCAACTGCGACTCTGGGAAAGTACTGGGCTTCAGGTTTCTTGTCAATAAAACACGGATGATAATGGTACTTACCTAATAGAAATGATGTGAGGGTTAAAGGAGGTGATACAAACAAATAAAGCACTTAGAAGAATGTCTGACACATAGTAAGTGCTCAATAAGCAAGGATACCCACAAATTTAGGAAATTAACAGGATGAGAATCCACTGTGAAACTGGTGCATGACCAAAGAAAGGAATCCTATTGACTTAAAGAGACTGGTAACATACACATAACATAAAATGTATCATCTTAACCATTTTTTAAATTAAATAAAAAAAGAAAAACTCTTTTTAAGTAGGCTCTACACACCCAGCATGGAGCCCAATGTGGGGCTCGAACTCACAACCCTGAGATCAAGACCTGAGCCGAGATCAAGAGTTGGATGCTTAACCAACTGAGCCACCCAGGCGCCCCTTCACACTTTTTAAGCACAGTTCAGTGGCATTAAGTACATTCACATGGTTGTGGTGCCATCACCACTGTCCATCCAGAGGACATCTTGCAAGACCGAGACTCTGTACCTATTAGGCAATAACTCCCCCATTCCCTCCCCTCCCCAGCCCCTGGCAACTTGACTTACTGTTAACAAATTTGCTTTCTCTGTGTGCCTCCTCTAAATGGAATCATATAGTATTTGTCTGTGTCTGGCTTATTCCACTGAGCATAATGTCCTACAGGCTGGTCCACGTTGTAGCACGTGTCAGAATTTCCTTCCTTTTTAAGGTCCGTTGACTTTTTAACCTATCAACTGCTTTTTCTGAGTTTTCATAAATTAAAGATGTAAATATGACGACACCCCCTCTCACCAACAAAGGCAAATAACTTCTTGAAACCCTCCCCGGAGTTACCTGGAGATACCGGTCTCCATAGAAATGCTAATTGGAAAACCAGTTTTCCTAAGAAAGGTATGATTCCTTGAGGCAGGCTGTTTACATTAATCAACATTCCTCTAATACTTGTCAGTGTTTTGTAACACTTTTTTCAAGTGCCAATTGTAGCTTGCCAGTTCTTCTGAAGTGTGGAGGCTGTTAATGGGGAAAAGCAGAATGGGAACTCTGTCCCCTGGGGGCTTTTTCTGCAGGGTGAAGCTGTTAATTTTTATCATTTTCATTTTACACAATCGTTGCTTAGGTGGATGGTGGCTAGAAATACTGGATGGACGGATTAGTCAGTGTGTGAAAAGTCCCGGTTGCCCTGTATCTTCCTATTCGCCTCCCTGTAAGGTACTCAAGTTTTTCGCTGAAAGTTGTGGATTTAATCTGTTCACACAGAACCCGAATCTGCTTACCACTGTCACAGAAATTTTTCCTTTCAATAAACATAATGGTGATAGGAAAAACAAAAAACACGCGAAACAGCTACAATGAAAGAAAAAGAAAAGATAGATGGGACCTTCCAACTGTCAACTCTTAGATTATGCCTTGTCACTTTTCACGACTTTTTGGGGAAACTACTTATTTATTAGCACATCATAAATATGTGCCTCTGTGATTCTAGATGAGCATAACACCAGTGTCCGAGATTTAGTGCTATTTTCATTTCTTTCAAGATTAATATTCAAAGCTTAGTATGCAGAGCAATCATCTGTTTCAGCATTGTATTTCAAAATATTAAGGAAATTCCAAAATTAAACCAACAATTTATAAATTTCACTGTGAGGCTCAAGCAATGAAAAGGCCAGTAGAACCACTATTTATAATGGGAATTAAGAAATTAAAATTTATTTGCTGCTACCTTATTTTTAATATATAAAGTTTTGTTTTTTGTTTTATAGTAGATTTTCTGGTAATTCTGAGGTTGATGGCCCAAAAAACGATGCATCAGAGGATTGCTAATGTAATGTGTTAATTTATTTAAAGATTTCCATTTAATATTACTTGATAACTAAGGGTCATTTAAGACTGCAGAGAAAACAAACAAAAATAACATAAAAAATAAAAGAACTAAGAGAACCAGAGCAGAGTGGGTAATCCTTTGGTTATTAGTAGGACAACTTTTCCATGATCAGAGAAAAAAATAAACAAACACAACACCATTTTTTTCATACTTTTTAAAACTAGAAACATCATGAAACAATCTTTTAACTATAAAGGAAATTTCCATTTTGGCACATGAAAAAGATGTAACACTATCCCTGAAATGGTTTTCCCACTTTCTATCATGAAAAATTTCAAACATACAGGAAAGTTGAAATACTAAAAGGAGTAGTGACAGATTCTATCCCTAAATTCTGTGACGGTAGACCCTTCAGCAAATTTGCTTTCTCTTTCTGCACACACACTTTTTATTTGCGGTTACAGACATCATTTGAAGTTACAGGCTTTACCAAGAATCTTCTCAGAACAACATCCTCCTACACAACCACAATTTTCTCACATCAAGAAAATTAACCATGATTCCATATTACCTAATATCTAGTCCACATTCAAATTGCCCAAGAAAGTCGTTCATAGTTGTTGGGGTTTTTTGTTTTTCTGGTTTTTTGGTTTTGTTTTGTTTTTAAACAAGGAGCCAATAAAGATTCACATATTACATTTCCATCATATGCCTTTGTTTTTAGGGAACAGTCCTCCCTATTCCCTTCCCCATACCCGTAACTCGGGCTTTTTATTTTTATTTATTTGTTTGTTTATTTTATTTTATTTTTTTAAAGATTTTATTTATTTATTTGAGAGAGAGAATGAGAGACAGAGAGCACGAGAGGGAAGAGGGTCAGAGGGAGAAGCAGACCCCCAGCTGAACAGGGAGCCCGATGTGGGACTCGATCCCGGGACTCCAGGATCATGACCTGAGCTGAAGGCAGTTGCTTAACCAACTGAGCCACCCAGGCGCCTGTTTGTTTATTTTAAAGTAGGCTCCACAGTGAACTTGGGGCTTGAACTCAGGACCCTGAGATTTAGAGTTGCATTCTCTAATGACTGAGCCAGCCAGGTAGCCCTAACATTGACTTTTTAAAGAGCACAGGCCAGCTGTCTTGTGAAATGTCCTAACGTTCTGTATTTATGTCATTTGACTGGTTCATCTAGGCCTAGAATAGAGACTAAAAAGACATCTGGAATACTGCCCAGCGTTCTAGCTCCTTATCTATTCCCAGAGACCTGCCTTCAACCATGAGGAACACCAAGAGATCACAGCTAAGCTGAACTCCAGCTTCAACTCTTCAAAGCAATTACTAGTTTCAAGAAGAAAAGGTACTTAAACGATATTGCCAAAACAAAAGCTTTTAAGGTCAAAGGAGAGGTGTCCTGTTTTAATGTTGATCTAGCAAGTCCAGGGTCTGCAGCAAGGTGGGCCATCCCAGACAGCATTCAGGGGTCAAGGTCAGCTCTTGTTTTATGTGAACATGTAGGAAGGACCAGCAAAGGTGCTTCCTTTAACTTCCTTTTGCCTACCAAATGATTCTGGCTTCTGTTGAGCTAAATGCTAAACTGAAAGAATAACAAAAAAAATGTTACTATATCAACCTTTATCAGACTTTAGAATGGGTTAAAAAAAGGCAGAGGCTTGCTAACTTCACTGAGACACACTGGTATGTTATGCTCTGAGCTCCAGGAAATGTCTGATCTTGCCCCAAAATACTGTCTTTGCATTTCAAGGGCAGCTCCCCAAGGACTTGGAGAGCTCTGACAGAAAGGCCCTCTGCTTGAACCATTTCAAGGAAAACTAATCATGAATCTACATGAACGCATAAGAGTGTGCCATCCATGTGCATAAGATCTAAACAGGCCTAGAAGGGGGCATTAATATGTGGGAGAAAATGTTCCAGTGGCATTTGTGACTGCACTTCTCTGATAGCTTATGGACACAGGCTATTTTGGACTGGTACCTCTCTAGAAATACAGACTTAAATAAACAAAAGTGCAGCCTCCACCGAGGTGGTGTTCCTCTGCAGGCCAAGTGTTTTTACAAAACGTGATTGGCCAGCTAAGAAGTGTATCCGCCTGGTGCCTCAAATTCTCAAACACTTTATTTGAATACCATGTGAATGGCTAATCTCCTACAAGTTTTGGGGCTTTAACAAGGTAAACAAATGAGTGGCTGTGAAAGTAAACACTGCATTTCCTCCCAGGCTCATCCTCAGATCCAAAATTCCACTCCCTCCGTCCCTTTCACTAGCCCCAGCCTTCCCCTTCCCAAGCTTGGTCTCTTGTACCCTGCAGAAGTACTGAAATTGCAAAGGAGACATTTTTAATTATAAGTACTACAGTAATGAATTCAAGTACACTCGTTTATCATAAAGGGCTTTCCCATCTGTCTCTAAAGTATACTTAAAAAGGCTGTGTATTTGATAACATTAGCACCGAGCATCTTCCACATGTTACTATTCAGCATTTTAGATGTTAGCTTTCCCGCACACACCCCACCCCCCCAACATGGTGGTTGTTCCAGAAAAGGCACATTCATCTCTGTGTTTGGGAGTGCCTGTGTGGTCTCTTCCTAATTTATTTGCACTCTAATCCTCAGGGATAGCATCCCAATCCCCGTAGGCAAAGGGAGATTAGGGAATGGGGCTTTCTGCTTCTCCCCACCCTAACAGAGAAGGGAAAACAACTTCCTCAAGTCCCTCAAGTTCATCTGGCCACTGTACAAATTGTTCTTGAGCATGGAGGGTTTCCAAAAGCCCTAATTAGCAACTCACAGCAAACATTTCTTTGCATTAGCTAATGATCCGGCTACACTTGTAAGCAAACAGAACCAACATATCTAATCAATGCTGAAAAACCAACCAAATGCCTATTAAACATCTGGATGTAATTTTCTAGTTAGAACAAAATGAAAACATATGCAGGTTCCTTTGATCTGCATCTTAACAAAGAAATTGTTGATAAAAAACCATACTGGTCAGTCAATGTGTCATTTTCATAAACTCTACTCGTTTCTCTTCAAATGCTCCCAGTTTAATTTAGTTGGTTTCCTGCAATCTCTAATTTTACCATATTGTGTGAAACCGCAAGAGATTCTTTGGATGTGATTTTATTTGAGGTTTTACTGCTGCATGGATCTGCTACTGATTTTTTTTTCTTTCTTTGCTTTCTCTCCTCCATGCCCCACGCCCATCCTGCTCTTTCCTTTGGTAAAGGTCTGGGGGAAAAGGTTATAAAGCAATGCTGGGAAAATTCTTCTGGACCCTACATTCATGGGTTTAATAAAACTCTCAGTTAAAAAAAAAGTCAAACGATAAAATGTATAAGCAATAACTCACAGCTAAAAGGAAGAGAAAATAACAAGTGATCTTCAGAAATTGACATACTCATTTCAAATTAAAAAGTAATAGATTTAAAAGATGCATAATTGGGCGCCTGGGTGGCTCAGTTGGTTAAGCGACTGCCTTCAGCTCAGGTCATGATCCTGGAGTCCCAGGATCGAGTCCCGCATCAGGCTCCCTGCTCGGCTGGGGGTCTGCTTCTCCCTCTGATCCTCTTCCCTCTCGTGCTGTCTCTCATTCTCTCTCTCTCAAATAAATAAATAAAATCTTTAAAAAAAATAAAATAAAAAAAATAAAAGATGCATAATTTCCATGACCAGCATCCATAGCTTTTTCTATTATGTCTAGAACCTATACGATATATAACATCTAGTTTTTGTAGTGACTTATGCCATTGGTTGAGTTGAAAATTTGATAGTCAGCAACAAATGAATGGAAATAGACCCATATGCATCAAAGATAAACAATCTCGCAATCTTCTTGTTTCTTTGCAGAGGATAAAGAGGGGATTGTTTTTTTCAGAGATAATTTTCTATGGAAGTGGAGTACTTAATATCATTTCATGGAAAAACATCATCAACATATGAATATGTTAAAGGTAAAAAAGATTATGGTTAACAGACTTTAAATAGAAGACTAAAATGATAGATTTCATGAGTAGGATTATTTTTTTTTAAACAGGCTGTAGACAATCTGCACATATATTATTTATTTAAAACATAAGATTAAAGCTACTTGATTGTTTAAACACCATCATTTGTAATGCAGTTTGATGAGAGTTTTGTCATATAATTATTACAGCATGAGAATCACAGAGAAAATATGACCTTGAAAAGGGGCCCAGCCTTCTCCCTCTGTCAAGGAGGATGGGATGCACTCGAAAACCAACCATCTTTATGCACACAATTAAAGGTCTTCCAATTTTAAAATCATTACTCCTTCTTTTCTCCAGATACTACATTATAAGAAATTTAGAAGGCTCCTTTCTCAAAATATACCGTTTTAATTTCTCTGTTTAAACCCAATTACCAGTGTGTGCCAGTAAATCAAACTAAAGCTTGGGTAAGCCAGGGAGAAGTGTCAGTTGCCCCAGCTGACACAGCATGCACAGGCTTATTTGTGGCATCCAAGTTCCTTCTACACAGTCCTGGAGCTGATTATGGGATGAACTGACCACAGACTGACACACAGGGCCCAGTCACTAGATGAAGATTTCAAGGAACGCAGGTTGCCAAAGGACAAAAAACTTAGTTGCCCATGAATCATACTATTCCAAAAAGTCCTCTATGTGGAAAAAGCCAGCTCCAGTCATCACTCAATTTAACTTAGGAAAGAGGGACAGTGCTTGCTTCCTTTTCATTCTTCATGTTAGCAAAAGGAATACTATAACCCCCTCCCCAACCCCACTTAATGAGAACACTGCAAAACCACACGCCGAACTTGTTTCTGTGGCCTTGTACATGCTGGCTAAAATGACTCCTTTAATTTTTCATTTATAATTGATATTTGGGATTGATGCAATTATAGACAAATCAATATCATGCATATTTAAAAACAACCTCAACAGTGAAATGTATTATCTAAAATGATTCTTTTAATATTTCAAGAAAAAGGTCTCTGAGAAAGCAAATCTTCGAATAAAATGTATTTCTCTTTAAATAAATGCCTTTCCATAAGTCCCTTGAAAGTAAAATAATGAGAACGTGAGGGTTATTAATACCCAAAACTTGTTAAGTATCTTCCAACGTAGGATGAGTGTTTGTCAAAGATGTCTTTCTTACGGAAGAACTCAACACCATTGGGCTACAACAGCATTATTCACTCACCAATCGTATGGAAATAGCTCAACCTAACTGTTCTTCAAACAAAAGTATAAATGCGGCAACACTTAAGGTTTTCTGCTATGTGGTCTATTTGGAGAAATACACAAAAACTGGAGATTTACACATTATGCCCCATTTACTTAAAATTTCAAAATACCTTTTAGGTCAAGTTCCACTCACAAGAATTTTAGCTACGTCATGTACCCAACGCTTCCCATTTAGCTCCTCACGCAGCTCAGCCCTGGGGTACCACCCGAAGTATGGGGTAAGGGCGGGCAAGACAGGTTCCAGGTCTCCAAGCTGGTTTATCCCATTGTCTCCCTTTGTTTTTAGTAATTGGAAACAGACTCGGTCATGTTGCTGAGAGGCCCCTAAAACTCTCAGCGACTCCCTACCCCAGACCCCTTCGACAGCGAAGTCGAAGACAAGGACGGACCAGAGATTTCGAGCCGCGGGCAAAAGCCTCGCATCTGCGACCTGGGACGTGCGTGCCTTACCCTGGGAGCACCTTAGGGTATCCTTCCCGCCAAACGAAGGCAGGCCGACCTTTTTGCAAAGTCGTTTAAAATGCTCCAATAAAAGCCAATCCCTACCACCTTGGGTGCAAAGGGGGGCGTGAGCATTAAAAGCCTAGTCTTAGACGGCCGGTGTACGTACGCCAACCAATGCGCTGCCGCATTTTCCACCAAGTGCACAGTCCAACCCTTCTCACGAAAAGGCAGCTCAAGGAAAAACAATCCTCAGAGAAATTTTTGAATGTGACCTCACTTTCAAAAGAGAAGCATCAAACAAGGGGCAAGCACCGAAAGACGCATTTGGCTCGAACTACCAACCCCCCGCCCCCCCCCATAAGAAACTACGCGGTTAGTCTCCTCTGAGTTACTTTCACGGAGATCTGATGATTTCCATTAAAGGGAAAAGTGAACAAGTGGCAGGATTTTTGCAAACTCGAGCCCCCAGCTTCCGCGGCTGCACGCTCGCCGGTCCCTCCCGCTCGCGCGCTCCCGCGCGCACCCTCGCCGGCCCCACGTTACTTTGATTGACAGCCCGGCCCCGCCGCTCTCCTTCCCACCGACCTTCCCATCCACAGTGCCAATCTCCGCGTCTCGCCTCTTCCTATTGGCTGGTTTCGGCGTCCCGCGGCTCCTCCAGGAACAGTTCCTCACCGAGCCCGGGAGGACGCGGCTGGCGGAGGAGGGGTGGGGGGTGTGGGAGGGGAGACCAGGGAGACGGCGGAGATGGAAGCGAGCGGGGTGGGAGAGGAGGGGGAGGACGGCCCGTCCAGTGTTGCGCTGCCATTGGCTTCGGGGAGGCGTTGCGTAAGCACCCCACGTTGGGCATGGCGCACGCGATTGGCTGGCGCACGCTTCCCCGCTTCCCCTCTGCTACCGCCCGGACCCACGTCCCCCGCCGGCTCTGCGCTCCCGCCCCCCGCCCGCGCAGGGCTGGGCGGGGCCGGCGCTGGTTAGCTCCGGAGTGTGAAACCGCGTGTTAATGTAACCGGCGCGAGAGGCGCGGGCGGCGGCGGCGGGAGCGGCGGCTGCAGGAGCAGCAGCAGCGGCGAGTACCCTGTGCCCCGCGTCCCCGAAGCAGCCGACTGCGCCACCCCCACCCTCTCACGGCCGGGCGGGACCCGTGCCGCCAGCCCGGACCTCCGCCGGCCCGCGGCGACCTAAACCCCGCCGCGACTACTCCGGACCGGTCCGCGGAGTTTGCCCGCCGGGTAGGGAGGCCGAGCGGCGGAGCGCACTCCTGCTTTTTTTTCCCCCCACCATCTCGTGGATGTCGCCCCCCGGGTCGTGAGAGAACTTTGCAGCGGGCTGGAGCGCCCTTTGCAGAGAGGCAGACGAAGGGAAGGAAAGAAAGAGGGCCCAGGAAGGGGCTTGGAGGAAGAGTCCGGTGCGGCCGTGCGGGGCGACTGCGCGCGGGGCGCGGCGCCCGGATGCACCCCGGGATCGAGGAGCGGCGGGCGGCTGCGGGACTGCCCTCCGCGGTGTAGCCCCGCCGGGCCAGGAGGGTTTGTGCAACCGCGGAGAACACCGAGTGTCGGTCGCACGGGGCGTGCCGAGCCGCCTCCCGGCGCGCCCTCCGCACTTTCCCCGCCTCGTCGTCATCCCGCGCTCCTCCGCCCGGGCTGAGGCAGCGGAGCGCCAGGCGCGGAACCTCCGCCGCCCGGACCTCGCTCCTCACCGCCTCCCGGGAACCCACGAACGCCCGGCTGAAGGCGCTGCCCTGACCCGCAGCGGTCGGTCCCGAACGTCGCCAGGTTTGTTTGTGTGGGGTTAGCCGGGGGCGCCGGGCCACCTGCACCTCGCCCGCGGCCGGCGCCGCGGGTAAAACCCGGAGAGGAGGCGGACCGGGAGAAGAACGAAGAAAAGCAGCCCGCCTGGATTTGTTTGCTCGGGACGGGGATCGCCGAGGGGAGCGCGGCCGGAGTCACCGCGCCCCCACCTCTCCGCCTGGGCAGCAGAGGCCCGTGGGTTGGATCACAGCCCCCGCGCGCTCTTCTTGGGCGCCGGCGTCACCGCGCAGGTTCTTGGTGCAGTCGGGCCCCGGGTGCCCCGCGATGTGGCCCTGAGCGAGGGAACCCGCACCGGCGGGAACAGGAGCAGCCGAGTGGCCGGTGCGCCCCGCCGAGCGCGCTTGCGTGCGTGGCCAGCGCGCTCCCCGCGCTCGGGGTTTCTGCCTGGCCTCTCGGCTTAATTTTTCTCGGCGGGATTAAAGTTGGAAATTGAGCGGAGAATTGAGTTGCCCGGAAACAGAGCTACGGCCGCCGCCAGAGCGATGTTCCCGCAGAGCCGACACCCGGTGAGGCGCGGCAGGGTGCTGGGTGGAGGGGCCGAGCAGTGGGTTGGGGGTGGGGTGGGGATAGGCGCTCTTCCGGTGCTGTAGGGAGACGGGTGTCTGCTACATTTTGGAGGACCCCCCCAGCCTCTAGGGGTGCAAGGCTGGGGAGGTCCGGGACCGTCCCCTCCTGTGGTGGGGAGTGAGCTGAAACTCTCAATTTTTCTCCTTTACCTTGGGCCCCCTCCGAGTTGACGTCTAGACAGGGTGGGCGGGGGCGCCCGGAGAGGCTGAGGTTTCTTTCCCGTAGCGACAGCTTCCCCCTAACCTCCCCCCCACCGAGACGGGTAGGGCGCCCCCCCCTTTGTTTCTTGTCTCGTCCATTTACATGTCAATGCGGCCCCCGTTCCGGCGCGCCTGGAGGTGGCCCCGGCGACTCTGGGAACCGGGAACGTTAAGGAGTTGTTTTTCTCCTCTGATTCCCGGGGTCATTATCGCCCCTGTGGGGAGGGGGTGGTGGCTACGACGACAATTTGGCCTGGTCTTCCCCGGCCGCTGGGGAGCCCCTGTCCCTCCAGCCGGTGACCCGGGCGCATGTACTGCGACCCGCCCTGGAGCACGGAAGAGGCCTGGAATCTTTGGAGGCTCCGGATCCGGCGAGGGTCCGCTCTCTCCCCCGCATAAAGTGCAGCGCAAACTCGAGTTCAGGGTTCCGTTTTCCGCCACTTCTAACTTTCTTTTTTGCTTACGTCCCACCTACTTCTCCGTCCTCTGACTTAACTGTTTTATCTGTCTACCCGCATCCCTGTCCCTCGGTTCCCCTCGCCGGTCGCCCCCAGACGCCGCACCAGGCCGCAGGCCAGCCCTTCAAGTTCACTATCCCGGAGTCCCTGGACCGGATTAAAGAGGAATTCCAGTTCCTGCAGGCCCAGTATCACAGGTGCGTGTCCGGCCGCGCAGGGCGAGTGGTAGTCCAGGGGCAGCCCCGTCCCCTCCTCGCGCAGCCTGGGGGCTGTGGCGGCTGTACTTAGTACTTGCGTCCAGGCGGTGGCGTGTGGAGTCGCAGTTAAGACCTGTCATTCATGTTACTCCCTTTCCAGGTTCTTCCCGGGCCGCCTCTTCTCTAGTCTCCTCCTCCTACCATTGTTTCCCTTTTGCCCGTTTGCTGCGGTTCCAAAGAGTCTTTTTTTTTTTTTTTTTTTTTGAGTATTTAGAAGTTGCATGAGAACCGTCAATATTTGCGCTTCGTTTATTTATTTTGCAACAGGCTGAGCTGAAACCTTGGTTCAATCGATGCCCCAGCCCTGGAGTGCAGGTTTAGGGAGGCAGAGCCGGTGTTGAAATCGCTCTTTGCCTTACTAGAGGATTGTGTTGTCTGAGGCAAAGTTCGTTATGGAAGGCTATAAATGCTGTTAGCTGTGCCCATCATTGGTGGTGAAGAGGGAGGTGGATAGGTGTAGGGAAAGCTCCCCTTCTTTGGCGTCACTCTGGGTTGGTTTGGGCAGGACAGGGGACTGGAGTCTCATTTATATACATCCCAGCTTAGTCTCTTCATCTGATGAGACCTACTTCAAAAGGTTTGTAAATGAAAAGTGATTGTAAATTTTCTGGAAATATTAGTTTTTTCCCTTGTTCCTATGAAGTCTTCAATGATACGAGCTAAGAAATAACTGTGTAATGACAGTTTTTATTTTTGTCAGGCTTGAGAACAAGCACACAGATGCTTGGGTGTGAATTTTCTTATTTTGTCAGAGGTTTTTCTGATTATTGACCTTTTGTCTGCTTGAAGATAATCATCTCTGGAACTTGAGGCATACCTGCCCACACTGTTTACCAAGCAGGGAGGACTTCAACTCACTTTATTGCAGTAGCTACTTCACATATTTTGGCAGGGATTTAAAAACCGAAGATTTTAAAAGGGACCAACAATTGTAGAAGTAACTTTACAAGTACAGTTTTCAAACCTAGAGACTGTTTGAGTTGGCAGAGATGGGACAGGCCTATGTCTGACGCTGAAAATTGTGCAAAGGCCAGATTTTAATGGAGTCCAAAGGAGCAAACTGGTGCGGGGAAGTAGGAGTGAACAGATGAGCAGGAGGAGAAATCAGTCTTCTGGGTAGATCAGAGGTTTTGACAGATTTTTCATTCTTGGCATCTGACCAGGTATGCACCAAGAAAAAGAATAGTAGCTGAATGGAGACCCTGTCCTGTTCACCTGACCCCTTTTCTCTATAGAATGCAAGGACAAAGTTTTTGCATGTTTACCTAGATAGTTTATGGCTTTTCCAAATTGGTCTGTGTTTTTACTTGAAGTGCAAATATGTGAGGCAGATGTTAAAACAAGTGACATAATGTTTACATTAAGTTGCCTGTTTTGTTTTTGTAGCCTTAAATTGGAATGTGAGAAACTGGCGAGTGAAAAGACAGAAATGCAGAGGCACTATGTGATGGTAGGTATCAGAGATTAGACTTTTCTCCTTTTCATGTAAGATTAGCAAATATGTGTTCCGTTCCTAGCATTGCAAAACATGAGTTAATGAAATGCTTGTTTTTTTTTTTCTTTTTGCAGTATTATGAAATGTCATATGGATTAAACATAGAAATGCATAAACAGGTAAGCTTTAGTTAAATCTCTAGTTGAAATGAGAGAAATCAGTCATGATTCCATAAAACTGGCTTTGTCCTCAGTGGTGGGGGGATTTGTATGCTGTTTTCTTGCCTTGGTTTCCCTTCCTGTGAGTTGGTGGTAGTATTTTGCAGAAGGGTTGCTTCTTGACAGTTACAAATCTTTAAATGACTAGGTGAGAGGTGCTTTGGAAATGTGAACCAGCCTGTTTCTAGGCTGATAGAAATTGAGTCTCTGAGTTGACTTTTCCACCTGGGTAGATTTATTCTCCTCTTGAAAGACCTGGGTATCCTGTAGAGTTCTGAAATTCAGAATAGCTTGTTTTTTTGCTGGTTTGGACAGCAGTGTGGTCTTATATTCAGGAGTTCCTTAAGCAGGTTAAACATCGTATACGACTGAGGTTCTCTTCATGCTTCAGGGTTGCATAAAGTGACACTCAAGATTAGTGGCTTATTAGCAAACATCTTTTTGGAAAATTTCTCAATTGATGCAGATTTGGAGGTGAAAAAGCATTCTTTTATGGCCACAGCATATGTTGGGAGTCGCTTCAGTCCTAGTGGTTTTAAAAGCATGAAAAGATTAGTGACTGGAAAGCTCTAGCTATGACTATGAGTTTGCAAGTTCCCATAAAATTCACACTTATGGCTACTATAATGGTGTATAAAAAGAGTATTGAGCTGGAACAAGGCACTAAGGACCTCATAAGAGAAGAAAAGCTAAATGATTGCTCAGCCCAAAGGACCCTCGATTGAGTAGTCATTGTCTGCCAAAGAAAGCATTAATGGCAGGGTGTAAGTATTCTGGAGATATGCTGACATTCACTTTTTCATCAAGACGCTGGTACAATAAGTCTTTTAGAAATCGATTGCCTCTTAAAAAATTATCATCAGATGAAGTTGCACAGTTGGACACATTTCAAAGTGCAACAATACAATTCTTACTTGATGTATATGTGCTATTTCATCTCAAACCCTTGTTTCATTAAATTAAAGAGCATGGCTGACCGGCTGGGGCACAGTGGAAAAATTGATTAGTTCAGCCTTCAGATCTTCCTTATATTCAAAGACTTTCATTAAGCAAGTGTGTTTCAGAGTTGAATTCTGCTTTTGTAACTCCACACTCTTTGATTTTTAATTCATCATAGATTTCATAATGTTAAGTCGTGTACACTAGGTCTGTTCTCAGATATGTGTTTGGAAAGGGATAGTTAGGTTCAAGGCCTTTCATTAATAATATAATTGGGCCTTTAAAAATGCTGATTTTATCCTGATTTGCAAAATTGGTAGCCTAGATTACATTGGGCTTGTGCCTTTGTTTTTTGTGTTTCAATGGCTTGTGCCTGATTGAGGCAGTTGTAACTTGTTGATAGTAATTGGGCCAGAAGATCTATGGTCATTTAAATGAATTATGCAAATAAACTGGGTGAAGGAGTTGTAATCTGCCACTTTGTTTTTTCTTTTAAGTTACCCCAAAGGCACATTTTTTTGCTAACAAAAATTCTAGAAGGGTAAGAGAAGAATGAGCTTTTTCTTAAATTCATAAACTCAAGAGGATTTAATAACTTCACCAACTCTTTTACAAGGAAACACCACCTCTGTGTGATGCTGTATGCTGGTATAGGATTTATTGGGGGGGGTAAAGGAGGTGTGTAATTCTTCTGGGTTCCTGTAGGTTACATGGTTACATGACCTCTTCTTTATCGAGTAGGAAAAAGGAAGAAGGGGCGAGGAGGGTCAGGAGCCCCATGGTGTGAAAATAGGTTTCTAATGAGTTTTTATACACTATTGGGCATTTGTGGGTAATATTGTCCATCCATGAGCCAGTATGCATTAATAATATGCTGTGTATAATTGGCTCAGTAATTTGACAAATGTGAAAAGCTGAGAGATGCCATGTTCTTCATAGTAGGGTATTGAGACCCCTGAAATTTAGTTTATACTGTAAATGCTGACAGACCCTTAACTAGAGTGGTGTGCAAAGCAGTGCTGTAATTCAGTTTAAAGTGGCCTTACATTTGAAAAACATCCTTCTGAATGTCACACATTAATAATAAGTTCTGAGGAGGCATTTGGTGCAGCTAGTAATCATAATTCTTATTAAAACTGGTGACGTCTGGCCCCCAGGGTGTAGCCAGGCTCAAATTGATGCTTTTTGCCGCCTGATCACCAGCATGGCCTAAGTGCTCATTATATTGTAGAGAGGGCCTTTGGAGCTCTCATTAGATTTGACAGGAATTCTCTCTGGGGGGAAACTGGGCATTAGCGAGACTCCTGACAGGCTGAAATTAGTCCTGCTTTATGGCTTATAACCAAATGCTAGCAAGGCATCATCAGGGGACACAAAAAATTGTCATTTCTGACAACATCTTTGTTACTGAAAAAAAAATGCAGCAATGGGGAAACTTTCCACGGAGAGAGCTTTAATGTTGTTAAGATTTGTCTGCAGTGTGACCGCTCCCTCTCCCCACCTTTCAGCGGGTTTGTCGAAGGAGTGAGTTTTAGAGATTTCAGTGTCAAATCTCACCACCGACTTTTCCGTCTGGAAGTTTTAAAGTGGAAGCGCGTCCAAATCGAGAATGGTATAATTGTGGTTTCCTTACTTGGTTTGGTGCCCACAGTCCATGTTTATGTTGTGTCAACACTTCCTGATAAGCCTTCCCCTCACTTTCTCTGCTCCCATATGTGCTGGTTACTGAAAAGTCAGTGCTCTAGGGATGGTAATGGGTACTTAATTTTTTTTACTGTAACATTAAGACAGGTTTTTTGGGGGGAGGGTTTGTTTGTTTTGTTTTGTTTTGTTTTTGAGGGGCGCCTGGGTGGCTCAGGGTTAAGCACCCGACTCTTGATTTTGGCTCATGCCGTGGTATCAGAATCCTGGGATTGGGCTCCTTGCTCAGTGGGGAGTCTTATTTGAGATTCTCTCTCCCTCTCCCTGTGCCCCTCCCCCGCACACTCATACTCTCTCTCAAAATAAATAAATAAAATCTTAAAATAAGACAGTTCTTTTTTGTTTGTTTTTGTTTTTGTTTGAGTCTTTTGTAGATCTCTGCCTGTCCATCTCTCTCCAGGTAGATTGTAAATTCTAGGTATATCTACGTGGGAGAGGTAGAGACATCTCATGACCCGTCATGATGCCACCAGAGGGTTAGGGTGCGTTACAGAACAGCAGATGAACGTGAGTCTGATTGTTTTGAGGGCTGTGCCTGGTGTGTTTGGCAGTGTGATCTTTCAAGTTTTGTTTTCTGTCATGTGGTGTGGTGTGACCTCATTTGATTTTTTTGGAACAAGATGCACTGTAAATACATACATAGCCTTATTTATTCCACTTGTGTATCTCTTCAGGATGCTGATGAAGCCATGCCATAAGTTGTCTTTAGTGACATGAATTTGTACAGCACTTAACAGTTTTCAGAAGTGATTTGCCTCATCCTGTGAGGTAGATTGGGTAGGTGTTTTGCTCTGCCTGCGGCTATGGGCATGTGTTCAGCGTCCGGATTTGTCAAGGCCAAGTTTCTGCTGAAGCTGGAGTTTGGGTCACCTGGTCCCTAGAATTCAGTGCTGCTTTACTTTATCCAGCCCCCTGCCATTGGAGGATGAGGCCAGTGGTGGAATCACCTTTGGGCCTGTCTGTGGTGACCCCGTCGGCCTGGCTGCAGGTCTCTCCTGCTCTCTCTCTTTGTGCTGACAACTTCATGATACACAATCATGTCGGGGCTAGATGCATGTTCTAAGAATTCATGAAAATCAGCAGTACTGACTGGCCTGTGGAGGTCACAGCCATGGGTAGGTAGAAAGTCGTAGCCAACTGAGCACTGCTACTGCAGGTTAAAATATGTCTAAGAACAAAAGAAATTGGAAACTGTTGTCAGGACTCCTGGTTGAGGCCCAGGGCACAGTGAGTGTGATCAGTCACTTTGTCTCTCTGTGCCTCTCTTCTGAAGAGCGGGCAGAGTGAGCACTCAGTGCTCTCCAGGGCGGCCAAGAATTTAAAAATAAATGAAAGGACTAGCTCTGGAAGGAAAGACATACTCTGCAGTGCTGGTTGTGGGGTGGGGAAGGAGACGAGAAAGAGAAACAGATGAGAGCTTAACATAACCAAGTGCCATGTGATGTTTCAGCCAGCACCCTGTCTCAGACCACGTAAATTTCAGAGTGAAGCCACTTTCACAGTTTTGATGTGTGCTTTAAAGTTTTCCTTAAAAAATAAATTGTCCTCTGGTAGTGTTTTTAAAGTGCTTAGGTGGAACTGTTAGGGGTTCACCTGCAGGTTAATCCCTTAGATGTGACTCTTACTATTTGTCTGCAAGTCTTACCTTTCTTCCTGCTTTTTAACCACGTGTGTTTTCCATCTGCAGTTTCTCACTTTGAGATTTTTTTTTCCCCCAAGTCCAAGTCTCAGAATGGGAAAAGACTAGTGGAGTACTTGCACTTAAGAGTTAAGCTCCACCAGGTGTTAATTACCTTGTAATACAAATGGACTAGCTGTCATCAAGATTGGAGTGGTCCCCAACTTCACATCATTAGCCAGGCCTGCCCTTCACAAGCTTCAGTGAAAAGAGATAAAGCTCCCTGTGTATTAAGAACCCAGATTTTGGGGGCGCCTGGGTGGCTCAGTTGGTTAAGCGACTGCCTTCGGCTCAGGTCATGATCCTGGAGTCCCGGGATCGAGTCCGCATCGGGCTCCCTGCTCGGCAGGGAGTCTGCCTCTCCCTCCGACCCTCCTCCCTCTCATGCTCTCTGTCTCTCATTCTCTCTCTCTCAAATAAATAAATAAAAAAATCTTTAAAAAAAAAGAACCCAGATTTTGAAGCGCAAGATTAGCCTTTGTTTTTTTTATCAGCAAGCAGGGCAATTCCTCCCTACTTTCTCTCACCCTACCCAACCCCTTCAACAGTTGGCTAGTTCATGGTTACTCTCCAGAGCCGAGACTCGGGTGAGGTGAGGGTTGCATCGCCTCAGACACAGAATTTAAGGCAGGGGTCAAAAAATATAGTCCTTCAGATAAGAAATATTTTTAAAATTCACAATTAATGCCAAGAAACTCTAGAAGGCACAAAATATGTGATCTTTAGGATGGGCGTTGATGTAAAAATACAGCTCATTGAGGTCCCTTATTTAGGGGACTTTGATTAGTGACTGGGTGAGTCATTGACTAGTTAGTTGCCAGGGCGTCAGTTTCCCTCCTTGTAAAATGAAGGGTTAGACTAGGCAGGTTCTCAGGATGGGTCCTCTTAGGAGAGGAGAGTTGTCTCTCTAGACCGCTCCCCTCACTAGTGTTCAAAACCCAGTGCCTGCTTGTGTCCGTTGAGTAGAGTCTTTGGCCAGAGGCTTAAGCTGATCCTCCAAATAGTGTTTATTAAGGAACATAGAAAGAATCTGTTCCTTTAGAAAGCCTTTAAATAAATCATCTTGTGTGGTAGTTAAGCTAACGATATATTCAGTTACTGGCTCATGGAACCATTTTAGGTTTCCATAGATCTGAGGGTTTGCTCTTCTATTATTTAAATATTTGTGGTCTTCAGGAGTGGATTACGTTGGAGAAAACTAAGAAACTGACTGGGCTTCTCATAGGCTTCGATTGGCTCGATTGTCCCTACGGCCCCCCATCCCTGTTGCTTACTGTTACTTCAGGTTTTGAAAAATTGAGATTTTCAGAACTAGTACTTTTGATGTAGAGTATTTGGTATAATGGTTTTCAATTAAATTTTAGGCAGTTGTTTTCATAGGAAGGCTTATTTGACAAAAGTAGGCATTTACAGATTGAGAACAGTCCTCACCAATGAGATTGGTGAGTTTTGTAATATGAAATGTGCCATAGGATTGTTCTATGACTGTGGTTTGGTGTTTTAATTTAGAGTGTGTGTGGGTGTAGGTGTGGGCACTCAGGTGTGGGAGAGATTTTCTAATTTTTTTCTGAGGCATGGTTTGATCTGAAAAATGAAAAAAAAGTCACAGTGAAGTTTTAACAAATTAAGATATTTAACTTGTGTGTTGTTACTCACTTGGCTTAGCAGAAAATGGTTCTAAAATTGTTTGCAAAACTGTAATGTTTACAGAATCGTTTAGTTTAGAGACCACCCATTTGCCATGCATTTTATGAAACTTCGAGAAATGTTGACACAAGTTTTATCAAGTAACCTGTGATTTTGCCCAAACCTGTATTTCATTATTTCACATTTCAGTTTTTAATAATTACTGAGTTTAATTCTGTTTGCCTGCTTTGAAGCAACAGGAAAGCAACTGTGAGCCCAGTGGTTAGGCCCTTCCTGCACACATTCTCACAGTAGGCATAACAAACAAATATTTTAGTTTTTCTAGAAGTTTTATTTGCTACTTAGTCATTCTTTGACCACAAAATGTTAGCCGGAAGAGGGTAGGGTGAAGGTCATTTTGGGTATAGGGAGAAGACTGGGAGGAAAAGACAAACTCTGAGGATTCAATCCATTGAATTTATTTTTTCATCTGCCAGATAGAGAAAAGTGCTGTTAGGCGTCCTGTGTCTATACTCCTGCATACGCCGAAGAGGTAGAGGTGTGTGTACAACTATTTGCAGTGTACTGGTGGATACTCACTCGATTTTCATTACTCACTTGAGATGAGTGGAATTGGGTTTTGAGAATATAAGTGTATTTGAACTTGCACGTCCAAATCACGCCTTTTGCGGAACTGTCGAAGTACATGCAGGACGTACTGGGTTTGCCGCTGCTGGGCGCTGTTATTGGCCTAACTAAATTATTAGTTAGTCCGTGGTATTTTGTGAAACCTGGTAGCGAAAAGCTTGCAAATATATCACCAGACTTGTTTGCTTACAAATTTATAAGTTATAAAAGCATTATGTACTAACATATTGTATCCATTTGTAATAAATGGAAATTGTAAGCAGTGGGGTTAAAACTTCTCACCTCCTCCACGCGCCTTATTGGCATGTCCTGTGCGGCCGCTGGGTAAGTGCACTCTAGAGACCAGCAGCCTATGTCCAAACGCTCAGAACTCCAGCCCCAGAATGGGAGCATCTTTTAAAGTGGTGGGTCTTTGGGCATGTTGGTCTGTCTGTTCTTTCTGATTTTGACTTCCCCCTCCAGTGGTGGCCCCTGTGTGCATCACTCACAGCCTTGTGTGTCTGCCCCTGATTATTGTCCCTGCTAGTCTTACTTGGTCACCTTTGTCCTTCTTCCACCAAATCCTTTAATCCAGCCAGTGGGTCTCTTCTTCCTCCCTAAAATATGTTGTGCATTTTTCTGTTTTCTTTATAAAAAGCCCAGGTCTTTTTGTCCAGCTTCACATGGCCTTCCTCAGTATCCTTCAAGGTTCAGTTCAAATAGCAACACTCCTTGTTTACTTTAAGGCCTTCCATGACCTCTCCAACAGGAGCCTGTCACATCACTGATTTTTGCAGCAATTTCTGTAATAATGTTTTTTCACGTGTGTCTTTTGTTACTCCAACTAGGCCGCAGTCTCCTCGAAGCGTGCACTTGAGACTTACTCCATACCCTTCCCAATGGGTCAGATGGAGTAGGCACTTGTTAGATAGTGTTTAATGTGCTTCTTAAGAGAGTGGTAGTTGTAACCATTTTGGATCCTGAACCCGTATGAAAATCAGGTGGAAGTTGCTGGGACAAAAATCCCACACATTTTTATACACCAGGATAGCTTTGCCCAACAATTTTGGCCATTTGGGGACATCTTAAGATCCTTTAGTAAATCTGTGGAATCCAGATTAAAACCTTGAGCCGAGAGTACCAGGCTGGATTCTGATGGTGAAATTAAGAATGAAATCTGTTTGGGGCGCCTGGGTGGCTCAGTCGTTAAGCGTCTGCCCTCAGCTCTGGTCATGATCTCGGTCCTGGGATCGAGCCCCACATCAGGCTCCCTGCTCGGTGGGAAGCCTGCTTCTCCCTCTCCCTCTCCCACTCCCTCTGCTTGTGTTCCCTCTCTCACTGTGTTTTTCTCTGTCAAATAAATAAAATCTTAAAAAAAATGAAGTCTGTTTAATTTCGCTAGATGTTTAAAGGACCTCAGTTCTCATATAACCACTTCTGCTCAGTTTTTCTTTTGGACAAGTGACTTATAGTCAGAATATCCGCGGAGGCTTCTTCATGGGGAGTTTAATTATAGTGATATATTTGGGTTTGTACTGAAGAGCAAAAACAGAAGTAGTGTGTTGCTGAGGCCTGGGTGTCTGCTGTGTGCACGCATCACTGGTCCTGGGGCCGCTGCTGGTCTCCTCAGGACCACCACAGCCCTGAAACGGAGTTGGGGATCAGTAGCTCGTAATGCGTTAAGTATAAAGACATTTAACTTGACTGAGTTGCCAGATTTCTTAAGAATCATGATCATACCTTTTTGATTATTTACTTTTGGTCTTTACGTAGTTCCTTTGCCCCACCAAACATGTTATTGGGAAGAATTTCAAATATATGGAAAAGGAGAAGGAAATAAACAGTGAACACCCACGCTCTTCTCACCTGTATGATCCCAGGATCTGCCTGTCACATATCTTAACATAGAGCTTTTGCTCCCCTTCCCCCAATAAAGAAGTGAGAAAATAATAATTCTGGAAAACTTGCAAGGCCAGGCCTTTTCTTAACTCCCAACCCCGTTTTAGACTGACACGTGAAGGAGGGCTTTTCTCCAAGTACATTTTAAGAATTCCATCTCAACAGGTGTTTACAGCATCTTACAGCACTGTTCTCCTAGACTTTGCCCTTTGTGTTTTGGCATGGTTGTATTATATGGTGTTACGGTGCTTGCTTTTTCAGCTGTCACCTGGAAGCAGAGATTTGCACTTAACAGAGAAGCCATCCTCCCCTGCTCCCCAAGCCTTCCTGCTTTTTGGTCCTTCATAATGTGTACCTTTAAGATACCATCAACATATTTTCTGAGGGGAGGAATAGTTTTAATGTTGTTAGGCAGGAAACCCGGAAAAAATTGTGCTAAACGACTCTGATTTGGAACTTTGGATGGATGGAAACTGTCCTGTTGGAGAGTTTACGTTGGCCTCAGAGGCCCTGGGTGGTACAAGGACTTCGTGAAGTGCCAGAAAACAAAACCTCTTTGAGGGCCCCAGCATGCAGAGGAGGCTCTCCAAGGCTGGGCCCTCCAGGAGCAACAGCCTTTGTCTTTCCTGGGCACCCTCTTGATGCTTTGAGCAAACAGCCGGTCAGAGCCTCTTACAAGGAAGGTGACCAGCCAGTGTATTGACAGGCACAGACACAATAGAAAACTGCATTAGGAGGCGAGCCGTTGGGATTTGCAGTAAATATATTCCAGAACACAAGTGACTTGCCAATACCGCTTGTTTAGCAGTTTGCAAGGGCAATGGCAGTATGGATTTTTGAATTAGAAGGGAAGGGCTGTTCTTTCTCTGTGCGGGAACATCTAGTTGATGGCTGGGGAGAAAATTGATTTAGAGAACAAAATGCAGCCGCCTTTATTTGTGCCATTTGAAAGGCTTCTATGGATTAGTGAGTGAAAATAAAAAGGTCGCATTCGGTTTAGGGAAGGAGGTCTTAACATTGATCTGCATCTTGGTCTGGAATGGAGAGGATAAAGGATGGGCCACTGGGGCGGAGGGAGGGTCCCCCCATCTCCGAGCAGCCTGCAGCTACAGGTGCCTGCTCCGTTCCCCGGTGTCCCCGTTGTCTTTTTCAGCTCTTCGGATTTCAGAAGTCAGCTCCTTGGGCTGATTATTGTAGAGTAAGCTGATTTGGGACATGAGAGTGAGCAGTCAGCTCCCATCCACTGAATGCCCATGTGCCCTAGGAGCTGTCTGTAAATCCTTCCAGCCTCCTTGTGTGTGGATATTAATTGTTCCTCCTCACTGAAGAGAAAACAGGCCAGTAAGTTAGGGGATGGCAACAACACCTACCCCATATAGGGTAGTTACCAGGAATAAGTGAGTTTTTGACACAGGAGCGGTTACATTGGTGCCTGGTGCTTGGGCACCCCGAGGGAAGGATACTTGTTCTTGAAATTGATTATCCAAATATATTACTGGTCCCTTTAAAACTGTACCCTGCTGTTGGAATTCTAGGCCAGGCTCCCATCTTGTTTTTCCAAGCCCAGCAGCTTCCTTCCTCCCTATATCTGCATTATTCCCTTCTCATTATTTCCCCTCAATTACAAAGATTTTTATTTGTTTCCTTCTAAGATCTGAAGCATTTATCTTTAGGCTCAAAAGGAAACTTTCTTTTGTTTCTTTCCTTTTTTTTTTTTAATCACCTATTGGCAGCCTCCTGTTGTCGAGGAATCCAGAGGAATTCAAATGCCTTATTTAGGCGAAACAGCAAAATGTGCCCTTGGAAGGCAACAGCCTTAAGTAGTTAATACCACTACCAGTGAGAACAAAGTTACGTTGAGTTCTTTCATTTAAGGGGGTAGAGGAGCAACAAAGAGGATTTAATTCATTTTGTGGAAGTGAGTTTTGGCAGAATGAAAGGATGAGAAGTGCATTTTTATTTATTTTATTGTATTTTAATATAATGTGGAAAATCCAATTCTTAATTGGAAGAGAGGCTTTGTCATCCTGGAAAAAAAAGCGAGGTGAGAATTACCAGGTGAAGTTGTTGCTTGGTTAGAGAAGGAAGAAGTCTCCAGCCTCAGTGAGGTAGAAATACAGACCATTTTCCTTGTAGCTGTGGAAACCTGTAAAACGCTGTGTAGAAGTTTGAGGAGATACTTGTGTTCCGTTCTCCACATCCTCCATGGGCTTGAGATCTTTGTGGATGGTCTCAGTCACAGCTGCTGCTTACGTGCTAATATCTGGGGAAGCAGGAAAAAGAATGCACAGGGGAGGAGGGTGCCTGGGTGGTTCAGTCACTTGAGCGTCTGCCTTCGGCTCGGGTCATGATCTCAGGGTCCTGGGATCAAGCCCCGCATCGGGCTCCCTGCTTAGTGGGGAGCCTGCTTCTCCCTCTCCCGCTGCCTCTTCCCCTGCTTGTGCTGTCTCTCTCTCACTCTCTGTCTCTCTCTCAAATAAATAAATAACAAATCTTAAAAAAAAAAAAAATGCACAGGGGAGAAAAGCAGGGGCATTGGGATTAGACACACTGGAAGTTTAGGTTTTTGGCTCTTATCATCATGCATGATGCCATAGGTGCCATAGAAACTTCTTGGATGTCATCATAAGCGTTTGGGATGGAGGAGGGCACCGTTCAAATTGTGTTCAGATAAATGGTGCCGGTACCCGCTCTCACACTTGCTTAAAGGCTCGGCAGCCTGCTGACATCTATGTGCTGAGCAGCCCCATGTTGCTGTCTCTTTGTTGAGCTTGAGAATCGGTCTTGAAGGCCCGAGTATCTATCTGCAGGGGAAGCACGAGGTTCTTGAGAACCCATGCAGCCTGCCAGTTGGCCGGGGTTCTGGAGCCTTTTCCGTTTGTGAGCCTGGCTCTTCGGCAGTGCCTGGGCTGTGAGCTACCGCCTGCGGAGCCCGTCTCCGTGCACAGCTACCGAGAAGATTGGAATTGGACCACGGAAACGTATCCAACTTCTGTACTTTTTAGCTGACCAAAGGCCAGAAGCATACCACTAACTCGAGGGAAATTGCTGACTTTCGAATCTCATAAGAGATCCGTATTCCACAATTGACTTGCCCTCGATGCTGTGATATTCGTACATTCAGTGAAGTACAAAGAGGTGTCACATTTTGGCGATGTGGCTTTCTCTCAGGGTACAGAGATTTTTGAGCTAGTTGTTGCATCTGTATTCATTCTTATTTCTTGATGAATGCATCAAATATGGCTTTCCCACCCAAAGAACCCAGACAGATCAATGTCAGTGCACTAGTATAATCTTACGTAGCTATGGCTTTGGTCATTATTTTATTGCAAGGTCAAATACCCCCCAAAGCTGTGATTTTTCTTTTCTTTTTTTCTGATTAGGACTCTAGTCAGTTTCCCTCAAAGTAACTGAAACTGCTCAGGGTTTGTGTGGAATGAGTACCAGTTGTTGCTTCTCAAATTAAAACAGTATAAAAGGGAAGGAGCTTTTGAGTGGGCTTTGCACTGTGAGAATATTGGTATTGACACCATTTATAATTTGGAGTATAGTTTGAAGACCAGATTCTACTGTTTGTCGCATACTGGTTAATATGGCTGTAAAGAGGAGATGAATGTGGCTACTTTTCCAAGTCTATTACTCAGGAGGACTGTAAATTTGATTGGCTGTTACAATTCTAGCAGAATCATTCGATTTGAGAGCAATAGAAAGATAAGATATCCAATTACCCAAATGATTTGCAGGGTTAGCCAACGTTGTCATGGAGACACGAGTTGGAACAAATTAAATTTTAAGCAATAAAATAATCTTAAAGCCCGTCTGGGAACAAGAAAATTTGGCAGTGGCACTTACCTGAATTGAATCTTAGCTTGACACGATGTTGTTTGACATTGATATACTGTGGGGGCCTAAACTTATATATGGTGCAACATTACCTTAAAAAAAGTAGCTCGGCCAAACCAGTGAAGGGGAGTATTAGTATAAAGTCAGGATGTTGACATTTATTCCATGGCTTAAATGATAATTAGGCTCTGCGTTCCCAGGAATATTTTGTATTTAAGGATTGAAATGCCTTAATAATGATTAAGCAGCATTAATTGGACACCTGAAAAAAAAAGATTTATTTCGTAGCAGCATGCAGTTTCTGGAACTGCTGCTATTTCCCTTGGTGTGTGTGCTAGCAGATGTAATAGAAATCGTGTGGCTGTCTTTTGGTGGGGGGTGGAGGTGTAAGTATGCATATATTTGCATGTACAAACAAGGAGATTTTGGCACATGCTCCTGCACTGCAGATGATTTCTCTGTATTCATTAAAATTTCTACTTTGCATCACTGCTTGCAGACTGGAAAATTGTGTTCCAAACTTCAGCCGATGGCCTAAAACCTGAGTAAGCGTCGGTCTGGGGCTTAGGTTATTTCCTCTTATTAATGTATTGTTTAACTGGTTCCTGGCTTGTGCTGCAGATTTGGAAACAGCCGAGTGGCCCAGAAGGAGGGAGGGGAGGGCCTTTTATCCACATGTCTATTAGACAGATGGAGATGAAAATTGGTCTGAGGTCAGGCCATTTGCAGCGTTCTCGCAGCCTTCGATTTTCCTCTCATCCTCACCACAGATCATCTCAAATGATTCAGTAATGACCAAAAGTGCAACATTGACCTTTATTCCCTGGTGGATTACTGTGTTTCACAGTCCAAATGGCAGGAAGTCTCTTCTGTTCTTCCAGAAGGAGCTCAGCATTATGGAGCCAGCCCGGCCCAGTGGGAACCAGGGTAACAGAATATCGGGTTCAGTTTGGTTTCTTCTGCTCTGGGAAACGAGAATTGACATGTCCCAAACCCACATAATTAATGAAGGGGTATCTGGGATGCTTTCTAAAAACACACAGGAGCGCATAAGTTGATTTGTCCACTTGTCAAAGAACTGGTGAGTTACAGAAGCGGTAACTTCTGGGGGCCCGCGGCATATAACTCCTTCTCACATTCACGACCCTACCTGTTCCCCCGTCTATGTAATGTTTCCCCAGTACAGCTTGGACAGCACAGTAACCTCGTGACGCTGGATCACTTTCACATTATAAGTTGGCATGACTGGGTAAAAGGGGACTCCGGGCCTTTCTTTGACATGCTTTTAATTATATATATTTTTGGTCAATCCATGTAACCCTGAATAAATTACCTCTCTTGCAGCACACTTTTTTTTTCTTTTGCCCCTGAAAGTAGCTTGATTGTTATCTTGAAGAATTGGTAATTATTTTTCTCTTGCTTTGATTTCTCTGTGGATTGTATTGTGATGCAATGATCAGGGTTTTTGTTTTGTTTCTGGGTTTTTGGGGTTTTTTTTAGTAATTTAATTTGTATTTAAAATGAGATTCCTTTTTGCCTCCGCCTGCTTGGCTGAGTAAATACTCTGTGAATCTTTAATACACCAGTGAAGTCTGTCATCGAGAATCCTTGTACTTACCGTCTTCTAAATATTTAAAAGCTTTTGCAAAAGGAGTATGCGTTGAAAATTTTCGCCAGCAGCCCACATTTCATTTTAATCATGATCCTAGGTGCTTTCAAGAAAATAATTTTTTGAGGCACCTGGGTGGCTTAGTCGTTAAGCGTCTGCCTTCGGCTGAGGTCATGATCCCAGGGTCCTGGGGTCCAGTCCCGCATCGGGGAAGCCTGCTTCCCCCTCTCCCCCTGCTTGTGTTCCCTCTCTCACTGTGTCTCTGTCAAATAAATAAAATCTTTAAAAAAAATAATAATAATAATTTTTTTTTTCTTGACTGTTGATTTCACTGTGCACAAGCTCTTTTTCTACCTCAGTGGCTCGCAGCCTGTGATGCCCCATTCTGCTGCATCCTGGAGCTTGGCGGGCTTCTTGGCACATGATGTGGATTGCAGAGAGAATCCCAGGTTCCAGCTGGGAAGACCAGGAACCTTGTCTTCCTTCCCAAAGCACCACCTCTCCAGTAGCTCAGCCTGGGAGCAGTAAAGCCCTGGGGCGTGGGGGGCGGGGGGGAACTTCCTGACAGAGACTGAGTTTGAGGCTCTGAAGGCTTTGCCTTGGGTTCTCACCATCACAAACATGTATCTAACTTGCGGTGGCCATTCTGCCGTCACATGCCACACAGCACTGATGTCATAGGCCTACTGGTGGAGTAGCTCTTTTGCCTAAGAAGTTGCTTTGGAAGAAAAGTAGCACTGTCATGTATGTGTGTGCGTGATTCAGCTGCGGCATGCTTTTAAAATTAGGGAACCCTTGGGGCGCCTGGGTGGCTCAGTTGGGTAAACGTCCAACTCCTGGTTTTGGCTCAGGTCACGATCTCAGGGTTGTGAAATCGAACCCTGCGTCAGGCTCGGAGCTGGGCGTGGAGCCTGCTTCAGATTCTCCCTCTCCCTCGGCCCCTCCCCCCACCGCCTCGTGTGTACATGCATGTGTTCTCGCTTGCTCTCAAAAATGAAATGAAATGAAATAAGATAATAAAATAAAATAAGGGCACCCCTGGCTCATGGTCACCCCAGGCAGGAATTTCCTCTCCCACTATATGGATTAGCTATGGACCTGTTAGGGAAATACTCACACCCAACTGTTTATCCAGTGATCTCCCAACAAAATGCGGGAAGCGAGGCAATGGTTAATGTTAAAGCTAATGATAACTAGTTCTTTATGGGTAGTGTGCACTGCTTGTTTGCTGTGTCATGATGTAAGATGTGGAGATAGTCATTGTTGACGGTTAGATGTCAGTACCAACCGAAGACAGGTAACACAGGCCTAAAAGGTAGCTACAGTGAAAAGGAAATGTTGTAAATTTTATTGAGAGGAAAATAATGTTATAAATTTTGAAAAGGAACAGTCTCATAAACCTGGTTTTCAGTGGTAACTGGATTTTTGCATATTCCCATGCAGTCTTTGTCTTTACGTGGGCATATTTTATTTTTCTGATTGTAATTTTAGCCTTTGTGCCAGGATGATGTAGTCTGCTTTTCCTCCCACTAATCCTGCTATTGTATGATATTATCTAATTTCTCATGAGCTCCCTAATGACTAAGACCTGTGAAGAGGGTGAAAGGTGTAGGCTTGCTCTGGGTGTGTTCCAGGAGAGGCTTGTTCTCTTTCCATTCCGAGAACAATAGGTGGTGACTTCATGGTTGTGCTCTGTGATTCACCCCACAGAGTGTCTTGAAAACCTTCTGTGGCGTAAGTAACAGTGCATTTTCCTTTAAGGCCACCAAAAGCTGGTTTTTTTCCATCCTGGGACAAGTTGGTAGGATTTCATGTGAACAGCACTTGCTAAACTCTGTAACAAGGGTTTCTGAATAATGGAAATGTGCTATTTGGGCCCTGAAACAGCTGCGATGCTTTTGTCAAGGATGCATCTTTACCAAAATGACAAATTAAAGCCCAAATGCTCTGCTTGGCAACAGTTGGGTCAAAACATTTAAGTCATTAATTAGAAGGAACTGAAGGGGGGAAATTTTACACAAATACACAGCGATGCAGACTCAACTTCATCTTGGAAAATGCAACTGAATTCTTAAAAAAAAAAAAAAAAGAGGGCAGCCCTCAAGTGGGGCCTGCCAAGCTTGTCATTTGCAAATAAATCAAAAGACCATCATTGCAGGACAGAAAACCAATGAATAGAGTTGCTTTGTCATTCTTTGATGGGCCCCACACTCAAGCCTGCTATTAAAAATGAATGCATTCAAGAGGCTCTGCATTAAGAACATAAACAATTAAGGGCACTTGAGTTGCTCTGCTGAGAGCTGCCGCGAAGATACGAGAGCTTTCTCCGGAGATGCAGGCCCCTGCAATCTGCCTCGTGAGGAGCCAGAGAATGGGAGCAATTAGTGTTGCTATCTCCGCCCCGGCAGCCTTCAGCAGGATTGTTGTTGTTGTTGTTGTTTTTTCTCCCCCTTCTTCCTTTTAACCCCTCCCTGTTTTCAGAGAAGCTGCGAGTCTGAAAGATGAGCAGGGACAGGATAGAGTCTGCGCCCAGTTGGAAAGGGCTCAGGTATAGAACACGGTAGGAGCTGCCAAATGAGGGGGAGGTAGGACATAAAAGTTATTATCTGCCAGTAATTGGTGACTTCTGTTCTGATTAATTGAGCCACTAAAGGGTTTCTGTCATCTGGTACTCTTTGTTTTGTTTTAATCATAGGGTTGAAGAAGGGTCTAGACTACATTGCCAGGGATGGAATCATTTAAATGAATATTGTTTGAGGTTTCCCACAGTAGGCAAATGTGTTCCTGCACCCCCCGGGCTCTGTTCCTGCCGTGGTCTTGTTTTATAAAAAATGGGCAGAGAAGGGCGCCATGGCTTGTGGCCAGGCTTTGGAGGAGAGGCAGGGCTGACCTCCCCGCCTGCTTGTTTCTGACCCCAGGTGGGTTTTGCTAACCTTTCAGGCCCTTCTCACTGGGCACCTGTGCTGGTTGATGAGGCGTCCGAGGACCTGGTATGCGTGCTAAGCAGTAGACGCTGCCACTGTCTTGGCAGAGCCTGCGGTTCTCAAAGTGGGGTCCCCGGTTGCAAATCACCTGGGAACTTGGTAGAAATGCAGATGCTTGGGTTGCAGACCTCTTGACTCCGAAACTCTGGGAGTGGGGCCCAGCCCTCCCATTCATGGGATCCCGCTGCACCCTTAAGTTTGAAAACCACTGACAACCTCAATAAACCATTAAAACCTCAGAGAGACGCCAAGCCCTTTTCATTTGGATTTCCCCAAAATGTGGTTAGTCCTTTATCGACATAACTGTATTTTAAACAGAAAGCTACTCTGGTGCATTAGAATTTTTTTTTTTAATATTTTATTTATTTATTTGACAGAGAGAGACACAGTGAGAGAGTGAACACAAGCAGGGGGAGTGGGAGAGGGAGAAGCAGGCTTCCCGCGGAGCAGGGAGCCCGATGCGGGGCTCGATCCCAGGACCCTGGGATCATGACCTGAGCCGAAGGCAGACGCTTAACGACTGAGCCACCCAGGCGCCCCTGATGCATTAGAATTTAAGATAAAATTACCTTTTTGTGAATGTGCTGGTGAAGCAAGGCACCATCATGGGAGACAGGCTGGTGAAAAGCCGACCTTCTGAAGAAAGTCTCTAGGCAGGGAACCTTTCCCCTCCTCTAAAGGGCAGGGGAGAGTATTGGGAGATTATTTACAGTGCTTTGCATAGATCATTTTAGGCATGCAGTTTTTATTCAGACATCGTGGATTTTTCTTTTTCTTTTTTTTAAAGATTTTATTTATTTGAGCGAGAGAATGAGAGAGAGCACATGAGAGTGGGGAGGGTCAGAGGGAGAAGCAGACCCCCGCTGAGCAGGGAGCCCGATGCGGGACTCGATCCTGGGACTCGATCCTGGGACTCCAGGATCATGACCTGAGCCGAAGGCAGTCGCTTAACCAACTCAGCCACCCAGGCGCCCCATCCTGGATTTTTCTTAGGTATATCCGATGTCATCTTTAGGATCTAGAGATGTATTCTGTGGATGTGCTTTTGTGGATTTTGCTTTCCTGGGGTGCTGGATTGTCTGATGTTAGGGCTGATGCATGAATTCTCTCTGCCTGTGAAGGGGAGGATGAAAGTGCGGTGAGTTGGGTGGCTGCTCTTTATTTGTTGGCAATTTATAACCGAGGTCCATTATAAAACTCCTCCTCTGCCTTGCAAAGCACCTCTGCCATGTTACCGGCAGACGGGGGCCGCTTCTTGGGGTACTGTTGTCGGCCGAGGGATGACATGCTCTTGACTCTGTGCTGCCACGGTCATGCAGACAAGGCTGAAGTTCATCAGCTTTGTTTTTGGCTTTGAGCTTGGCCCCATCTCCCAGTGCCACTTCCTCGAGAAAGGAGCAGGCAGAGGAAGTGGCTTCTAATCTTGCTTTATGATCCTGGGCAAATCATTTCCATTTGGCGTCGGTTTCTCCGAGTGTGGTAAGAGGATTGCCAGAGGGCTGAGCACCCAAAGGGTTTCAGGCTTTGCCGGCATTGTCATGACCCAGCGCCGCCGTCAATCACGGGCGTGGTGGGCCTGACTACCCTTTTCTCCCTTCCCTGTGCCATCATACATTTAAACAGTCAATCCTGGGTGGTGTTCCCGAGGTCACTGGAGGGGGAAAAAAAAGTTACAGATAACCCTGCCACCCCAGCATAATCACTGTTTTTATTTTGGGTATCAAATGTCAGTGTTTGGCCACATGCGTATGTTTAAAAAAAAAAAAAACAGGCACACTAACACCACAAATTTGTTCTTCCCCTCCTGCTCTGTCTAGTAAATGGGTTAGCCATTTAAGCATCATTATCCATAAATATCACCTTAATGGTTACTGGCCATAGCCTTTGGGTTGATGTAGTCCTGTATTTAACCATTCTCCTAGTCTTAGACAACTGATTTCTCAGGAGGGCAAATGTTAAGTTTTTCTTTTTTTTTTTAAAGATTTTATTTATTCATTTGAGACACAGAGATACAGAGAGAGAGCATGAGCAGTGGGAGAGGCAGAGGGAGAGGGAGAAGCAGACTCCCGGCTGAGCCAGGAGCCCGATGTGGGGCTCGATCCCAGGACCCCGGGATCATGACCTGAGCCGAAGGCAGACGCTTAACCATCTGAGCCACCCAGGCGCCCCGGAATGTTAAGTTTTTCAAAAGCTCTACAGATGGTTGTGATGTGTGGAGCTGCTGTTATATCTTTACCTGGCTTTTTCTCTTTTGCTTTGAAACGAGTGCTGCAGTGAACAGCTTCATGCATGGAATGCTTTTCATCGCAACTATTTCCTTAGGATACATTCTTAGCTGTGGGAAGCCTTACCGAAGGGTTTGAATAATTTCATGCTCTTGAAACACATTGCCCAGTTCTTTCCAAGACGACTGTACCAATTTACTCTGTCATCAGTAATGTGATTGTTCCAGCTTCCCAGAGGACTCATCATTGTTGGATTTTATTAATTTTTTTCTTTTTTTTTTTTTTAAATAAACGAACTTAACTGGTGTGGAATGACCCTCCTTACATACAGCAAAATTTGCATTTTATTTGGTTGTTGGTGAGGTTAAACTTTTTTTTTTTCTGTATTTCAGGCTGTCATTTCATAGACTCAGACTTCTAGTCAGAAGGGATTTAGAGAGGGGCGTCTGGGTGGCTCAGTCTGTTAAGCGTCTGCCTTCGGCTCAGGTTATGATCTCAGGGTCCTGGGATCGAGCCCCGCACCGGGGTCCCTGCTGAGCGGGAAGCCTGTTTCTCCTTCTCCCACTCTCCCTGCTTGTGTTCCTGCTCTCGCTATCTCTCTCTCTGTCAAATAAATAAAATCTTCACAAAAAAAGAAGGGATTTAGAGATTATTTCCTTTTTTTGTATGCTTTGTTTTTCACGTTCTTGCCCGTTTATCTGTTGCCAGACACTTCTTACCAACACTCCACTGAGTTTTTCTCTTGGCTTCCCGCTTGGTTCAAGGAAACCAAAAGATCAGTTTGCCAGCCCTCAGCACAAGCAGCATTTTTTATGAGCCATCAATTTGCAATTTAATGGTGGTGGAGTTTCCGCTCCCTAAGCTGACTTTGGGCAAGGTGCCACTGGATTGCTTTGAGACCCATGGGCAATTACTCTTGAGCAGTCTTCGCCCTGTTTGAGCTTCAGACAGCACTCATTATATATTACTCTGCGTGTAATGGCGAAGTGGGCAGACGTGGGGGGGTGGGCTCTTCAGTCTAGTAATTAGACAAGGTGTAAGGAGTATGAAAAGGTGGAGAGCTGAGCTCTTAGGAATCATAAAATCCTGAAACTTCAAGTTCACATGCCCGGAAGGACATGTGTTCTCTTTAGGAGCCCTGGAGAAAACGCCAGGATTTGGTTCCTCGCTGGCCTTGGAGGTATTTGACCATATTGAACTCAGTTAAAATATCCATGCACATGAATCTCATGCCTCCTAAGATAGGATTTCTTCCTGTAAACAGTCTTATTCAGACGCTATTGAGGAACAGCTTATCTGGTTGTATCTTGGTCACTGAGTTTAGGGTGTGTGGGGATTCCATCTTAGTTCCTCGAAGCATTCCTTTGAAAGTGTTGAATGTGTGCCGTCGTGCGGTCAGTGTTAGTGGGGCAGGTATGGTGAGGAGCTTTGTCCGCGTTCAGAAGGAGTCTTGCCGTCATGCTTCCCGTCTTGCGTGGAGAAGACTTTAATGCCAGAAGCTGTTAGGAAGCTGGCCGGAAGCTTTATGTAAACGTGATTTTATTTATTTTATTTTTTTAAGATCTTATTTATTAGAGAGAGAGCGCATGTGAGCACAAGCAGGGGGAGCGGCAGGCAGAGGGAGAAGAAGGCTCCCCATTGAGCAAGGAGCCTGATATGGGCGGGACTCGATCCCAGAACCCCGGGATCATGTCCTGATCGGAAGGCAGACGCTTAACTGACTGAGCCACCCAAGAGTCCCTCTGTAAATGTGATTTTAAACATACAGGCTTCCTTTGCTAAATGACAGTAGGATCATGAAGGGCCTAGAGAAGTGTTTGTGTTACGGGGCAGCTTCTAAGTGGATTTGAGGAAGGCCTTGAAGGGTCAGGGTAGGAGTCTAGCACTTTGTAATAGTGTAGCTGTAATTGACATAGTTGCTCCCTTGATTCTGACTAAGCGATTGTCAGAGACCTGGGGCCCAGCAGTTGAAGTGACTTCCCTGAGGACACCTAGTGCTAATCCGCTGAGATGCAAACCCAAGTTTTTGGATTATCAGGGCCAGCCCTGTTATCATAAGCGAATCAATGAAGGGAGTTGGCATTGACAAGGAAAACAGCAGATTGTTCTGGGCAGGTAATCTGGATTCCTACTTCCTGCTCCCCCAGTGTGTGGTGGCTATCCATGAAGTAAGGCTTGATGCTGGGGCCTTTCACCTGCTGCTTAAGTTTCTGGGCATGAAGTTGCTTTGGCAGATCTGGTTTGGGGAAAGCTCTCGAACGCCTTAACGTTGTTGCTTTACATGGTGTCCTAAATACAGTCACAGGGAAAATTTATAAGTGTCGTGACTATTAGCAGGTACCGAATGTATGTATCTGCAGCTTTGGGCAGGAGAATGATTTCTAGGTGGAAAATACGGTTTGCTTTGGGTTTTTTGTTCATTTGTTTTTCCACTGGAGTTGTCCAGCCTTCCGAGCAGGTAGAAGGCAGTCTTAAAAGAGTCTGAGAACTTTCTTAATACCTGCTTAAGCCGGGTCAAATGTCCCATTGAACCTGCTTGCAAACTCTGTGGTCAGAAGCCCAGGTGGCAAACTGTTGCTTGTTAATTTGTGCTGAATTAAAGATCTGACCAGAATATCCTTGCACTGAAGCAAGAGATAATACTTAAGAATTATTGTCAGTTTTTATGCTGCCATTCACACTCTTTTCAGGGCTGGGGAAAATGTTTATGAAACCCTCCTGGGATGGCGGTGATGTTTTCGAGCTCATAAGGCACTGTCAGGGAAACAAGTTGCATCCTCACGCTGCAGGAGGGTAGGTATACTGTCATTAGGGAGAATCCGGGCAGCTTGGAGAATTTCCGGGTAAACCAGAGGTGAGATCTGAATTTAGCTTTGTGGCCCCAAATCAGGGTCACTTGTTGGAGGCTAGTTTAGGATGAGGGCTTAGAGACCTGGCAGAGGGCGGGGGAGACAGCTGGGATAACAGCCTCCTATGTTGCTCTTATTTCCATTCTTTCTCCAGACCATTTATTGAGAATTCCCAGGACAGATGGTATGGCTTTTGATGTCTCTTCATCGGTCTGAGCTTTGATCTTTAACCTTCTTCTTCTGTTTCATTCTTACTTACTCTCACCTGATTTATATTGCCTATGCTTTAATCTGTACTTCTTTTATTTTGTTTTTAGGAACTTTGATATTATTAAAGGTTTATGAGTTCATTCCATTCAGGGTCTTAACCGACCCTGACAGTTAAGTTCAGTTCTACCTTGAAGCCATCCTATGTAATAACACATATCATTATTATTACTAATTAAAGAGATCATCTTTTCTTCTTAAACCAAAATAAATTCCATTAGCAGCACTAGGAAGAGAATTAAGAATGGCGTTTATGATTTTGGGGTGTTCTAACCCTGACCCGAAAGCCAGGAACATAGGAAAAATATTCTTTAGCAAATGACCACATAAAAATTTAAAGTTACTCCTGGCAATAAATCCATAGTAAGCAAGGTCGAAAGACAAGTGGCAAGCTGGAAAAGCTATGGAAAGTGTTGATATTTGTCATATGGAAAGAACTGTGACAAAAAGACAGTGAATAAATACCAAGGGAAAAATAAAGGAAGGGAAAATAGTGGACCAGTAAATATGTGGAAAGATGTTTAGTTAGCTTCAGGAAGAATCTAAGTAATGCAAATAAAAGTGAGATCATTGTTTTAATCTATTAGGTGGATAGAGATTAAAAAAAAAAAGATCAACAAAACCCCGTATTGACATTGGGTAGGAGAGCAAGCCCCCTCATAGATGGGTGATACTGTAAATTGGTAACCTTCTCTGCTGGGCAGTTTATCAGCATGCATTACAGGGTAAAACATGTATACCCTTATACCCTTTGACCTACCAGTTTCACTTCTAGCGATTCCTTTTAGAGATCTATGTAGAGGGCTATTCGACACAGAGTTTGTAATTGTGGAAAATTAGATGAAGCATAAATATCCACTGATATCAGGAGTGCTTAACCACCACTATGCTTGTATAGTGGAATGATGTTCTTATTCACCTTTGTATTTATTGAGTGGGAGGGTATCCATAATACAGTTTTGGGTGGAAATAACATAGTATAGAAAAGCCATGTATATAATGGGACCCCTTGGTGTAGGAAATATATCTTTCTACTCTGGGCTTGTACGCATGTATGCATTGAGAGTGTGGAATGATCCTTTCCAGAATCACCAAAATCTTACTCGTGGTTATCCCTGGATGACAGACTTAAGTTTCTTTTGACTTTCTTTTATATTTCTGTGTATATATCTCGTTGTGTGCCTGTGTATGCTCAAAGTGACCATATATCCTCTTTAAAAGTGGACCTTAAATGTGAATTTTGGAGAAGGGGAAAGTACAGAATGGTATTAGAATGTACGGTAGGTAGGGAGTAAGGAATAAGGACCTACAAGTCCACAAAGGACATCCCTACTCCTATACGTGTACTCAAATATATATTCCTGTGCCAAGTAAGGGGAAGCCTGCCCATACTTTCGAGGAGAGCCATGACCTTGAGTTAGCTTGAGTGTGTGGCTTTGATCAAATGAGCTGGGTGGGGCTGACACAGTTCTCTTTTCGCACCTGGTACAGCTGCACCTTTTTTGCATAGATCTGTTGCTCCGCTGGGTAAAGCAAGGTCATGGTTTTGCTCTCTGTACCAGTCATTTCCCCCTTTCTTCCAAGGTGAGATCTGAAACCCTATCTCATTGGTGGTCAGGGAGAATTGAGTTGGTTTGGCCTAAATCCCATCCCTTCAAACCAGAGGCCTTGTTGCCTTGTTGCTCAGTTAACTAGGATTGTCTTGGAAGACGAAGGCAGCTCTTTTTAATGTACTTGATTATACAGTTTCTGAGTTTTCTACTTCATCTTACTTATTCTATTCTCTGTTTCTCAAGGGCATGGTCTGTACGCTTCATAATTTTCTTCTCCTCATGTTCCTTTTCATTGCCTAATTCAGTAATAGAGGTGGCATTAGTAAGCATTGACAGAAAATGATGAAATAAATAAGGTCAAGGCTAGGACTCTTCAGATGACTTTTTTTTTTTAAGCAGAACTGGTTCTTCAGAGTTAGAGGAAAGCAGAGCTGCTTTGCATTGCAGGAGGAGATTGGAGGCCGGGTGGGCAGGTGGATTCTACCCTAGGCTGGAAGCAGAGCACTCTTTGTTGCCTCCCTTGGCCAGTTTGTCCCTTGCAGCAGAGGGAATGCTGTGGATTTGGAACTGAGCAGGGACCTCTCCTACTTTCTTTACAAAAGCCTGGGCCACAGACTCAGGACATAATTTGTGACCTTCTGCTGACCCATGGGACTCTATCAGCAAGGTGCTTGCATTTGATGCCGCATTGTGGTGAAACTCGACAGATAACCCAGCACATCTCGATTTGACCCTCATGCTGGACATGGGTTCTGTTTCAGCAGTGTTTTCTTGGCCTGTTGAAATAGTGAGACTCAGTGAAGGCTACTAATGTTAAAGTCCCATTTGAGTTGTGTAAGAGTTGGGACAAGCAGAAAGGTGGTCCCATGAGCTCCTTTCTTCTGCTCTCTCACTTTTGACCTTATCTTGAAGGCTAGACCGAGTTTGTTGGTGCCCCTGCCCCACTGGCTTCTGACACCAGTTGGAATGAACTTGCTATAACGACATAAAAATGCGGTAGTACACCATAATTGAAGAAGCATACGAGGGGGTTTGCACTCACCAGGTTAAAGGATCATATAGCCTTAAACCATGTAAATTTTCTGACTCAATTAAACTGCCCATTATCTTTCTTTTAAGTGACCAATAAAGCATGCGATTATGTCTTACTTTGCAGGTGGGATTAATATCTACTGTTTATCTCAAGATAAATATTAGCAACATAGCTTGGGAAAGCAATTTTATGCCCTCAAGAGTGAGGTAGTGGAGGGCTAAAGTGTTGGGTATGATGTTTTATCTTTCTGAACTGATTATGAAGTATACTAAACATTTATATGGCTTTGTCTTTATAGACTGAAATCGCCAAGAGATTGAATACAATTTGTGCACAAGTCATCCCATTTCTGTCTCAGGAAGTAAGTAAAACTGTTCAGCTGTTAAAGTGCAATTATGTTGCTTCTCTGTTTGCAAATTAGCTAGTTTTAAGATGTTAATTTTATCACAAGGAACAAGTGTGAAGAACATCTGCTACAGCTGAAGTGAGTGAACCCCCTGCTATCCCATCTAACAGAGCTGAGGGCACACTGTAAACGTAGTGTGGATAGCTCAACCTCAGATTAATTTTTTTTTTTTTTCCCATGGAAGACTGCAAAATGATTCAACGTAAAGCTTTGCTTTTCTTTGAGGAGTAGTATTAGCTTGGGAAGCTACTGATGATTCTAGTGTCCTTCTAGAGAGCTTTTCCTGTACTGTATTTTAAAAATGGTTCCATCAGGGTTGACTTGACCATGGAAGCAGGTGTTTCATTTGTCCCTGTACATCAAGTCAGGTCTGCGTGGGAAAAGCTCTTTATATGAGTAATCTGTGAAATGGACTCAAAACCAATATAGTTTAGTTTTGCCTTCAATTTTACTTTTGGATACAAGCTAGTAAATGATAAACTGTGTGTTCAGTGTGTACAGGATGCATGTATCTTGAGACAGTGAAAAGCTTACTGGGACCCACAGCTAGAATACTGGGTGTCTGTTCCTGTTGGAATCTGCTGCTCCAGAGTGGATAGCAGGTCTCCTCTCTGCCTTTTCCAGTGTAACGTCTATTCATTGATACAGTTTAGATGTGTTGGCCTTTGGAATGGTGTTGTTAGACTTTAGTAATACTGGTTTCTGCTACAGTCTCATGCCTCCCAAAGCAAAGATGTGACTTTGTTTTTATTTGTGAGTGGAGTTGGGAGACATGCAGAGTGTTTCCAGCCTGTGAACTAAGAGTTGGGCGGGGGGGGGGAATCCTTCCTTTTCCCCTCAGGAAGATAAAAAATCTTAAGGCTAAAGAAGGAGCGGAATCCCCAAAAACTACTGGCGGGTTAAGATTTGTTGACCAGAGAAGTAATCAAAGATTGAATGTTTAAGTTTTAAGTATAGAAATGGGGGTTTTAAACTGGCTGTCAACTTTACCTGCTCAAACTTAACAGCAAACCCCTTTTGCAAACCTGGGTCATCTTCCAAATCCCCAATACCAGTGATTTTCTAAGGCTTCCAGTTACCAGTTTTGACGTCTTCTTTGACTTTTCTATCATTCCAACCCCAAAATTCCCATCAGAAGTTAAGTGGGAACTAGTGTTGGTTAGAAATAAGGGAAGCCCTGTCTGTTTTCCTTTTCCTGCTGTACATGTGTTCTGTGAAATAATCTGTGCTTGAGAAACTTCCCATTTAAATCCCCATATTCTGCTTGAATCTGCATTGCATATGCTTTTATATTTTTGTTGTTGTTGTTGTTTTTGGAAGGTACAGTGAAATTCTTTGGCTGCCTTGCTAACACTTTTTCTTCTCCTTATTTTCAAAGCATCAACAACAGGTGGCCCAGGCTGTCGAGCGTGCCAAGCAGGTGACCATGGCAGAGTTGAATGCCATCATCGGGGTACGTGGCCTACCAGGTCTACCTCCTACAGTGTGTATAACCAGCTTTCATTTCTTATTAATTTGATGGCTTAATCTATCTGTATATATAATGTCCTGTAGGCTTAACGTTGGCTTGTCGGTAAGGGTGGGGGAGGAGGGCTCAGGTATGCAAGGTGTGTAGAGGAAGACAGATGAGCATAAGGAAAGTGATAGAAACATTTTTAGGAGGGGAAGAAAAATAGATCTACTATTCAGTGGGAAAATAGATACAGTTCATACCCTGACACTTAAACCACCCTTGCTCTCTTAGTCAAGTAAAAAGCTCCAGGTTAGAGTTTTAAATACTTTCCTTACTTCGGGCTTATTACAACTTTGGATCGCAGGGAGGTCAAGACATGTCTCAGCATGATCCTTTCCTTTAGCCATCTTTGCTTTTGCCTTTTGCTTTCTGGGGTGTTAGACCCAAGAGAACTGTTTGCTCTTTCTCTTCCTTGTGCCTCTTGCATGAATTTTTAAGTGGCACCCCAATGGAAAGAGCGCTCTCTTGCCGTTGAAGAAGTGATAATTGTCTGCCCCAGTGCTCTCTAGCCTTTCACCAGGTTTCTGCTCTCCTGCCTTGAGTTCAGTTAGTGCTCCACGCTGACGACTGGTTGTCAATCACAGGTCATTTGCTCTGCATTAATGAGCCCAGTGTTCCATCTCGTCCCCCACCCATCCCCCCACCACATCCCCCTGAGTTTGCCCTCGCCACTGCAGGCCTGGGGACCCCGGGACCGTTCTCATGTTTTCTGCCCTTCCAGACTAAGCCAAAGAAGTAGCTGAAACAAGGGACCATCCTTTCTGATTTTATTCATATGTGAGTGCCTTGAGCGGATTCAAATCACTCATTTATCAATTTATGTTAATTGCTTGTGAGAAGATGCCCTGCTGGTCTTTATAGTTCCCTCAGACACTTTGTAATGATAATTAGACATGCTGCTGTATGGATTAAGAGTGCCATAGTCCAATGACGGCCACAGACAATGGAACCAGTTAATCCATCAGGGTTTAAAATTACATCCCAACTGGAGATGGAGAAAAAACATAAGAGCCGAGGAGGATTAAAGAATGAGCCTCAGCTTGAAAACTCTCCTTTCATCAGTTTCTCAATTGCCGATCTGCAGTCGGGTTGCCTGTGGTAAGCTATTGGCAGTCAATTAGGTGAAATAAAGTGGGAGGGTGACCTTCATTTCCTTTTAATAGCTTTTTCCTCCCTGAAATGGGGAGCTTCAGTGGATTTTCAGCTTAAATTTTATTCAAGCTGCTTTATTACACTTGACAGCTTAGCTCTGCATAAACAATTCTCCCCTCCTCCTCTTCCCCCCAGACCCAGGCTCTGCCTTTCTCCCCCTTCCACCCTTAGATCACATTTTTGACTGTTACTTAGTGGGCTCTCTAATCACATTCAACAAAAAACACAATTACATCTGCATTTGTCGGCTGCTTTCTGTACCCTTTTCTTGTGTAATGAATTGCTTTATTTCAGAGATCAAATCAAATATTCACTGGTACTTTTGCATGTACCGTGTTTGATTAGCAAAGACTAATAGCAAATTGTACTTGTAGCTCAAGCACAGAAATTTTTTAACCCAAATGAATGAGGATGGAAAAGCCTGTTTTGATTAAAGAGAAACATATGCAAAGCAGTTTTCAAGTACCCAGTTACACTTTGTGGAACATGTTTGTTTTCTGATAGTCTCTAGATTTTTACATATCCTTTCTCGATGGTGAACCTCGTGCTCGTAAATTCTCCAAGGCCCTGTCCAGTCCCACACATTAGAAAGGAGGAAATTGTATTAACCAGATGTTTATAGGTAAGACTCCTTTTGAACTGAATCAGAAGATGAAAATGGCAGGTCGCTTGAGAAGGGCAGATGAATCGCTAATTTTATGAATGGCTTTCATCCAGGAAACATGTTGTTGAGATTATAAAGGCAGATTAGCTCTGATAGCTAGCAACAATAACCCAAATCAGGGAATTGGGCCCCGAGCACAAGACTTAACGCCAATTGCATGTCTTCAGCCTACTAGCATGTGCGGTTTTCCTAATTGTAAATTTTTGGCTCAGTCTATTAATTTATGTCAGAAGGCTCTTTGAAAGTTTGTAGTGATCAATAATTACCCTGCACTGTAAGTTTCATGCTCTGGCATATGCTTGATTTTTGCTCGAAAGGAATTGTGCACGTCCTGGAAAATTGAAGTAGCATAAAATTGAGTTGACAATTCAGTGGACCTTTGCACCCCTTCATTGAACATGCAGTGTGTCAACCTGTCTCCCCAGAGGGGAGGAGGCTCCGGCAGGCTGTCTGTTCCTACAGGCAGCAGCTGTGCAGAGTAAATGCAGCCCCCGCTTGATAGCCGCTGTCAGTATCACTCAGGGGCCGGCTCAGGACGAAGAACAATAGGAGAGGCCACGCTCTTCGTCTGCATCGACTTTGAGGCTAAGAAAAGAAATAGTAATTTAACGGTTTAGACATCTATTACAAGTGTGAAAGATCATGAAAGAGTAGCCTTTAAAATGCAAAGGAGCCGAAACATTCTCCTTCCCTTTAAGGTACAGTCAAGGGGCTTATTGCTTGCTTGGCAGGGCTAAAGACGTTTCTCTTTAGCAGACCTGGAAAACGTGAAATCTTCTCAAGGACGCCAGCGCTGCTAAGGTGGGCTCAGCTTGTGTCCTGGGACTGTGGATTGGTCTTAGAGGAGGAAGGGAGGTTCTATTTTTTTCTGTCTGTGTTGAGTGAACTAATGATGCCCATTTCTCAACAGCATGGGAAACTTAGTTCTCCTACCTGACAGAAAATACTGAATTTTAAACCTTTTCCATTCCAGACACCACCTGCCTTCAACTTATATAGATTACTGGTATTTCAGAAAGATAAGCTTCTTAGATACTTGATATTTGGAGAAACTGTTGAAATAGTTACTTTTCGTGGGGTACTTCTTTTAAACAGTTGGGATGGATAGCAGATTTGATAATTGGCAGAATAATAACTGCAACCCTACTTTTTGAATTTTGCTTTTTATTAACTTTTTTGCTATTAAATGTGTTATGTTCTTGTAGCAATACAAAGAGTAATAATGCAGAAATCTTAATAGGTATAGGGTTTATTTGGTGTGACACACAGCTCACTTGTGCTTTAGAAAACAGGTTTGTGTGGGAAGGGAACTTACTGGAGACCTTAATTTTTTATTTTTTTAAATTTATTCCTTACATCAGTACTGCCTCCGTGATGTAAGCAGAATTCCTCAAAGATTTTTTTTTCCCCCAATTTGGAATTCTATTAAAAATGCTCAAAACAAAATAGATGACAACACTTTGTGGAATGGTCGATATCTTCCATTCCACAAAGGGAAAATGATTGAAGGACTCTTCGAGATCACTTTCCCCTGTATTATTTGAGGGAGCTTGGAACTAAGAACTTTCTTCTACTTGCTATGATAATAATTGATTTTAGTTGAGATTGGGCTTCCAGATAATTAGTGTTATGTTTTAGTGGGTTTTTTTTTTAAATGGTTTTTTTTTTTTTTTTTAAGATTTTATTTATTTATTTGAGAGAGAGAATGAGATAGAGAGTACATGAGAGGGGGGAGGGTCAGAGGGAGAAGCAGGCTCCTCGCTGAGCAGGGAGCCCGATGTGGGACTCGATCCCAGGACTCCAGGATCATGACCTGAGCCGAAGGCAGTCGCTTAACCAACTGAGCCACCCAGGCGCCCTTGTTTTAGTGGGTTTATATCACATGTAGTTAATACAGATCATATAGATATAGATACATATGTATTTGTACACACAGGCTTTTTTTTTTTTTTTTTTTAGAATTGAGGTATAATTTCCATGTTGTGAATTGCACCAATCTTAAATATATAGGATGATCACTTTGGCATGAGCACACACCCTGTAACCCACACTACTTTTGGGGTGCCGATTCTCTCCTTCACCTCAGGAAGTTCCCTTGTACTTTTTCTCAGCCAGTGTTTCTCCACCCCCAAAGAAAGGTGGTTGCTTTTTGCTTAAAAGGTAAAATATGATTGGCTGAGTGTAATTTAAAAAGAAAAATTGCATAATTGGATGTCCACTTGCATCCAAGTACTGGCTGCCCAGCTTCATGGTGCTTTGTGCTCATCTTTCTTTCTTTTTCTTTTTTTTTAATAAAGATTTTATTTATTTGTTTGACAGAGAGAGACACAACGAGAGAGGGAACACAAGCAGGGGAAGTGGGAGAGGGAGAAGCAGGCCTCCTGCCTAGCAGGGAGCCCGATGTGGGGCTCGATCCCAGGACCCTGGGGTCATGACCTGAGCCGAAGGCAGACGCTTAACAACTGAGCCACCCAGGAGCCCCATGTGCTCGTCTTTCTAAGAGCGTTTGCCTTGTGTTTTACCTTGCACAAAGGTAAAGCATGGGTCTAGGGTCAGATGGACTTGAGTAGGACACTTGGTAGCTTTGCGACCCCATACAACCAGTTAACCTCCTTGAGTGTCCCCATCTGCAGATGGATAATACCATCTACCCTGCATGGCTTTTGTGGGGATAGGACCTTGGCTGGCAGCCTTTACCCAGCATGGTCCTGACTCCTTGAACTGTGGTTCTGTCTACCTTGTTTCTCTAAGTGCCTGAGGCAGATCTGTGGGTCCAGTTGGCCAAGTTTCGTGTGAGGGGTGGTGGCTCCGAGCAGCGGGTCACTTCCCCTTTAGTCTTTTCTAGTGGTTACATGGATGTCAGTGTTTGAGATTAGACCCATCCAGATGCTCTGCTCCTGCCACTCAGTTGTCATGCGCGAATGGCTTTTACTTAGGATGTAGCAGTGAAGAAGCCTTGGCTATTTAACTTGATCAACAGACGTAAGGTTCAAAACAGAGGGGGGAAAGTTAAGTTTTGGGAGCAGGTGGAGAGAAAATTGAGAAGCAGAAGTGAGGATAAGACATCGTTGGCGTCCTTACTTAGGAGAAAGGGGAACAAGGCCTTTGCTGGCCCTGAGGGGTTGCACAGATCATTGTGATGGAATTGGAAGAAGAGAGAGAAGAGATAGCCAGATGACCAGTGGGGATTGTCCTTCCCATACCACAGAATGCCTGATTTTTGACAGCTGTCCCAGTGCTGACTGTTGGATGTAAGAAAATTTGAGCAGTTGCTCATAGCAATGCCTGTGAACATCAGGAACTCAAAACATTTGGGTTAGTGTTGGCCACCTTGTTTTTCCGTTCTCATTTGGTCGGACCGAGTCTGACTTAATTTCCTGTGAACAGAAGAACTTCTGTCAAGGCCTTTGGGCCTCCAGTTATTGGTCAGATGTTTATATCCCTGCTTCATAGGTGAACTTAAAATTCTGTATACTTTAAAACAACTTAGTATAAAATAAAAGAGGTCTCGGGGCTTTTGTGGTGTCTATGTTTGTGTAGGGGATGGCTGTGAGTACAAACACCTGATTTGTCTGTAGAAGGAGGCTTCCTGTCCTTAAGAGATTGAGTTGTAGACCTAAAGGCTCCCCATTGTTGCATGAGATGATTGGTTTAAAGATTAGCAAAATGTTGGATTATTTTTCTCCTCAGGCTGTAGCTGTCAGCTATCTATTGGATTGTAGTGTGTGAAGTTTAAGAGGATGAGGTTAGCCTCTTATTCTTATGACTATGCAGTTAATCCCTGGAAAGCCCATCAATAACCCAGCTGTAAGTTTCTTTATAAAACAAATTCGCCCTCGGAGAATAATGCCTTGCCTGCTACCAAGAGCAGAAAATGACAGGGCTACAATTAGCATCCATATTCTGGCTCTACTAACTTATATTTAGTGATCTACCCTCCTCCTAAATTCCAGTAGTCCAGCCCTTCTATTAATTTTCCAAGGAGAAGGAGCAATATTGCAAAGTCTGGTGTGTATCCTCCTCCTCCTTGGGTTCAAGTTAAATTTTTTACTGAGAGTACAGGTAGGTATCTCTGCAGGGCTTGGCTTCAATGTCTGGGTTCTTCTGAATAGTCAGCGTGGTTTTTTAGTTGCTAGAAAACTTGTTGAGGCATTGTTCACTTTTTAATTTCCCCGCATATATTTATATGATTTGTACTTCGTTCCTTGGAAGGAGACATTATCCTATTTTGTCTCTTTTCAGAGTAGAAAGTAGAGCACCCCATTTTAAGAGTTAGACCTATGCATTTTTTTAAATTGATGCATAATTTACATACCATAAAATTCGCCCTCCCAAAGCATATGAATCAGGGGGTTTTGGTATATTCACAAACTTGTGCAACCATCACCACACATTCTAGAACATTTTTTTCACTCCAAAAAGAAACCCCATATCCATTAGCAGTCACCCCCCTTGCCTCCCAGTGCCCCCCAGTCCCTGCAACCACCGATCTTTCTGTCTCTGTGGGTTTGCCTGTTCATTTTGTGTAAAAGGAATTTTGTGTAAAAGGAATCCGCTAACATGTGGCCTTTTGTGGTGAGGTTCTTTCACTTCGCATAGAGTTCTCAAGGTTTGTTCATGTCGCATGTACTTCAGTCCTTATTGATGAATAATATTGCATTGTATTAATACACCACCTTTATTAATCCAGTCACCGCTGATGGACATTGAGGTTGTTTCCAAACCTTTTGGCTGTTTATGAATAATGCTGCAGTGAACGTTGTGTATATGTGGTGTGGACCTGTTTTCTTTTCTCTCGACTGAACCTACGAGTGTCCTTGCAGGGTCGGGTGATAACTCTGTTTAACACTTTGAGCAGCTGCTAGACTGTTTTCCAAAGTAATGGATGAGAATTCCACTTTCTCAGCATCTTCTCCAGCACTTGTTATCGTCCATCTTTTTGAGCCTAGCCGTTCCAGTGGGTGTGATGTTCGTGGTTTAGATTTGCAGGTTTCCCTGCCGGCTAATGATGTTGAGCATCTTTTCATCAAAACCGTCCTTGGCTTTAGAAGTGGATCTGCCTAAATCAACATGGCTTTTTAAAACTTCATCTGATTCAGGCCTTTCAGTCCAGCGCTCTGATCATTGTCACTGCTGTCACCGTCATCCGGGGCAGGCGAGACGAGCAAGGACGTCAGTGATGACGCAGGAGGAGTTGGCCTTTGTGGATTCGCTGCAATGCAGAAAGAGTAAAGATGAGTTCAGGTCTTTTTGTAGAGTTATCGGCCTTCATCCTGGTGCCTGCCTCCATACAGGCCATCAGTTTTGTCTCTGGGTGTCATTTTCTGTATGCTCTTGCATGGAGATGGGGCCTTTCAGTGGATTGTTGTTGTTGTTGTTGTTTGTTTGTTTTTTTAAACTATGTTCAAGTGGCTTGAGAATTCTTGGCCCCAGTAAGCACTTTCTGCCTGTTTATCACCCTTGCCACTCTTCACAAGAGAGGCCATTCACATAATGGGAGGTTTTCAGATAACTCCTATAGTAGTGTCCTTGACGTTTCTGCTCCCACATGGCTCTTCCGCACTTTCCCGGCTCGTTTACTGTAGCATGCCAATTTGCTCCTTCTGCAGTCTCCCCAGGTAAGAGCGGAGTGTTTTAAAGAACAGGGAAATAGCAGAAATCGAGGAAGAGTGATTTGGAGAGAACTGGGAACAAATGCTACTTTTCACATTTTTTTCCCCCTTTAGAAGTGTTTAAATACCAAGTGCTATAAATGTCACTTACTGGCATGCTTTTAAAGGCATGAGAGATGCTATTTTGGGGGCATGGTTTCAGTTCTGGTTGGGTTCAGTTTGTGATCTGTGTGACATGGTTTTCCCTAAGGTTATAGAGCAGGGTAGATTTCTGAAATTCAAGTTGATTCTGTGGTCGGTGATAAAGAGCTTAGCATCTGGTGAGGTTAAGGGGGCTGTTGGCCTTCGTTTTCCTTTTGGGTGTCCGTTCCCGTTGTATAGGCAGCTCGGTGGCGTTAAGCACGTGCTACAGCTGTTTTAGAAACACAACTGTGGAAACCATGACGCCGTTACGTTAAAGCTCTGAATGTAAACAGCAAAGTCAATTTCATTATAGTAACATAATTGACCCAGGCTGCACTAGGTAAAACACGAATTAAAATTCTGAATGCGGCGCTGTTGTTTGACATGGATGAGGTGACTTTAGTCGTGGGTTTTCATTATCATTAACTCAGGGTTTGGTGTTTGTTTTCCTTGTCTCACTCCCAGCCTGTCCACACTGTTTGGGTAAGAGCGAATGCATGTCTCTCCTTCTGTCAACAGCGAAACCTTTCTGCGACCACCTTGGAGGCGCAAAACACCGATACGTGGACGTTTCCAGTGTAGCTTTTTAAAGTCGTTTGACGAAATGTGAGCTTTTTGTTGTTGTTTGTTTTATTTTAAAATTGTCAGTGGAGTCCACTCTGGGAAGCAGATGCTTGTCTTTTGAGTTGTGACAAGGTACTTGATGGCGATGAAGGGACAGTGAACAATTGAGTGTTGGAAAGCATTTTTAGTTTTTAAGCAACAGTTTGTCAGGTTGCTTGCTGTATAAAAACATGAATTCTGATGTAATGGGACAGAATTCCAGCTTAGATCTCGGCTAAAAACATTCAGCCTCAGCACTATTGACATTTGGGGCTTGTTAATTCTCTGTGACGGGGGGCTGTCTATGCATTGTAGGATGTTTAATAGCATCCATACATAGTCCTTCCCCCCATCCTCCCAGGTGTGACAACCATAAATGTCCCTAGACATTGCCAGATGTCCCCAGGGTGGAGAAAGGGGGGGGTGTCAAAATTGCTGTTTGAGAACCACTGGTCATCTGAGAAACCACCTGCAATGCTAAAAACCACCATTGCTCATCAAAAATGCCTTTTCCTATAGCTTTACAAACTGTTTTGCCTGTGAGTCCTGTGCAATATAAATCTGCAAGCATTCACTTTAAAAAAGTCTACTAATTAGTGGAAGGTAACGAGGAGGTAGAAGGTTGGGATTTTCCCACCCTCGCTGTCCCATTGAGAAACATCTGAGTTTCCCCATTGATCTGTGCGGGTTTGGGTCTGTGGAGGACCATTGTGTGCAGATTCCCCAGTTGGTAGAGCCATTGGGTTTTTTTGAGGTTTTGCTGGCTGTATAGCAATGTCAGTACCTCTTTTGTTCCAAAATACATTTTTAAAATAGCATTCATTTTTTTTTCCCCCTTTTGGGGAAGGTGCCAGGCCCCGGATTGTCTCAGGTAAGCCTTGTTGAGAGAAAATGTCCTTCCAGACACACGTGGAACAGGTGAGCTGTCTGTGTGGAGTTGTTTACTCTGGTGGATACGAGCCCTCTATTCATTCCCGTGTGTGTGTGTGTGTGTGTATCTCAGATACGACACTATTTGTTAAGCATCTTCTGAGAGTAGCCATATAAGCTGTCACTGTTTGGGCTTGATTCTTCTTTATATGCTTCCTTGGAAGAGAGCCAGAGTTAAAGAGATCATCCTTTTTCGGATGTAGGGGCGCGGAGTATTGGGAAGTGGGGATTAGAGAGGTGGGACTCATGAGGCACGAATCTAAGAACAAATTTCCATCTGTCACCTCCGTTAGGGCTGCATGGTAAAGGTGGAGTGTCTCAGCATGTGTGGTATTCTACGCCCTCAGGAGCCTCCCCTTACCTGGGAAGGGAAAGACAGTGAGGTCTTCGCTGGAGAAGGAGAGCGCCCTCTCCCTTCCCTATGCTTGGGAACGCTCAGGCTAACTCCTGGTGAACATGGCTGGGCTGCTGGGGTTACAGGAGAAAGGCTGTTCTAGGGAATAAAAGGTTTGCTCTCCTTGTTCTGGCTGTGAGCCCCGCGGCAAGCCAGTCTCTGCTCTGTGAAATGGGATCCACGATGCCCACCCTTCCTGCCTTGGGAGTGTTCTGAGCTGAGGCCAGACAGTGGCCGGGGGGTATGTAGGCACGCTGCCTGTCAGGATGAGAAGTAGAGCGTGAGGCTGCAGTATCCATGTTCCTGGGTCTACAGCATCTTTAGTCCTTGCGATCCGTGCTCTTAGTGCTTACTACTCTTTCCAGTTTGGTAGGATTTTGCTTTAAAAAAAAAAAAAAAAGCTTGGGGCACCTGGGTGGCTCAGTTGGTTAGCGTCTGACTCTTGATTTTGGCTCAGGTCATGATCTCAGGGTCGTGAGATTGAACCCTGAGTGGGGCTCCGTGCTGGGCATGGAGCCTGCTTAAGATTTTCCCTCCCTCTCCCTCTGCCCCCACCCCATGTTCTCTCTCAAAAAAATAAAATATAGCAATAAAAATAAAAAGAAGAAGCAGGAGCAGCTTTCAAAAGGGCCGAGCAAGGGATGGAGAAACTTGGTTGCCTCTAATAACGGATAGTGAGCTTTCTTCAAGGATCCTGGGAAACCAGAGCTGGGTAGAGGTGGGAGTTTCCCAGGGCCAGTTACAGCTGTTGGACGTCCCTGTTTTTGTTTTTTGTTTTTTTTCAAGATTTTATTTATTTGACAGCGAGAGAGAGCACAGACATGGGGAGTAGCAGAGGGAGAGGGAGAAGCAGGCTCCCCACTGAGCAGGGAGCCCAACTCAGGGCTTGATCCCAGGACCCTAGGATCATGACCTGAGCCAAAGGCAGACGCTTAACGACTGAGCCACCCAGGCACCCCCAGACATCCCTGTTGATAGTTCTCAGCCTAACTGTGGGGTTTAATCACGTGGTCTACTTCGCAGCTGTGGCGAAGCCCTTTTATTATATAAGCTAGTTTCTCTTTTCAGTAATATATCATAGTACGCTTTCTAGTTCATCTTTCTAAAAACCAACTTGGATTTGGCAGAAAAGCTCTACTTTCCTTCTCGTGTATCCAGGCATTTGCCTGAGTATGCCTTTGCCGCGACATAAAATCACACCCCTGGAAAAGTCCCTTGGTGACTCTGTTCTGGACTTTTGGGAGAGCGGGGTGTGCAGGGAGGGGTGAAAGGGTGGTGTCCCCCACCCAGTAGTTAAATCCCTTCCCCTCTGCTTGGCTTCTCATCTTGTAATCCGCGCCGTGCTTAATTACCCCGTTGCACTTGCTTGTGTATGCATCATTGCATTTCCCCCCCAGAAGCCGGACATAGCTCTTCTTCTCTAAGTAATGATAGCAATTGCTGGTAGGGCAGACCTGTTCCTCATCCTTCTCCGAGCACATTTCTTATGGCAGGTGTCTAGTTCCTAATTAAGTGCTAATGAGCATGCCTAGTGGACCATGATGCCGCTCCCGGCCTCTCCAGTTTTATTTCTTGCTCTTGCCAAGCTCTTAAAAGGTGACAGAGCAAGAATCAGTGTCTTTGGGATGACAGGAAGGTGATTTTAGGTGTAAAGAAATTGTTATTATGATCTCAGATGGTGAATGAGGAGTTTATAAATACTTGCCAAGAATACTATTAATGCTGGCCTCTCTGACCTCTTTCTCCCCCTTTCCACTTTTCCTCTGCTTAGCCCTGTGCTCCCCCCTTAGAAAGAAGGGGAAGGGGAATTTCAAGAGAAGGTTGGCTCCTGAAGATTTTTTTTAGAAGGTGCTAGGAGTGGTTGAAAATTTACTGTAAACTGACTGTAGACACAGATTTCTGGCTTTAAGATGCTATTTTCTCTCGAGGGCGGGAAGCATGTTTAGGATTCAATTAAAGATCAGTGGTCTGGGTAGAAATTACTGAAGATCTGGCGTAAGATTTAATATATTCAGTACACGCAAGGGGGTAATAAATAAACGAGTAATTGAGTCCCAGGAAAGTGAGCACAAATCAGAATCTTAAGAATTTTCTAACATTACACCTTAGAAATTGAGCTTTAATCGTTTTTACTGTCTCATCAAAAACGAGTTTTATGTTGGACAGCTGAAATGTGGCCAGATTTATGGCTCAGGGGCCATTTCTTGGATACTTTTTCATTTACTACAACATGCTTTTCAATATAATATATGAAAGCAACGGTACTTTTTAGTGTGAACAGATTTCTAACTTCTGGAATGGGTTAAGGGATAGAGGCAAAGGCATTTGGGAGTGGGGATGTGGGTCACTGTGGGGAGAGTCCCACACTGGGGGTTCCTTGTCACGGCCTCCCTGGGTCTCAGTGTTTCCCTCTGTGACATGGAAGAGATGGGTTTGGGGTGTGGGGCTCAGGAGAAGAGAAGCGATAAACACAGTCTCAGGCTACGGTTTCTTCCAGCTATCACAGCGTGGCCCCCAGGGCCTCCCTCTGTGTGTGGTGGGATGGTGACCCGAGTGCAGCCATGAGGGTCATTTCTACGTGGACCCCCCCCCCCCCCCAGTGGGAGAACCTCGGCAGATTCCTTGATGCCCTCTGCCTTGGTTCCTTCTGTGAAATGGGAGTGTCCGTGCTTCCTCCTAGGTCTGTGAGGCCTCAGTGAAATAAGGACACAGGGGTACCTGTGAGGGGAAGGGGCTTGCCTAAGAGACGCTAGATCTTTCTTCAGCCTTCTGTTAATTTAAGGTAGTATTTTGGTTACACCGCATCATACCATCGTGGTAAGTTAGCACAAGAATATTGGAGAAACAGAGTCAACTCGTAACTGGTGACTAGTGGAGAAGAGTAGAGGTACTGGTTTGTAGGGTGCACATTTGTGCCTCCCCTGCTTTAACCTTCCTGAAATCAGGAAGAGTCTTGCATTTGGGGACATACTGGACTTCATCCCCGGAGGTGCTTAGAGGTGGATCTAACACAGGAGTGCTAGCCTGGCTGGCTGCTCATCAGTAGCCATACTCTGCGGGCATGACTCATGCCAGAAAGAGGCAGTGTAGATAGATCTCGAATTATATTTTGGGAAGATGGGGAAAGATAACTGTATAGATGGAAGCTTTTGATGAACTGAAAATGCTAATCACATTTTTTCCCCTTTCCTCCCTTTGTCTCTTTGTTCCTGTCATGTGTTTGTTGAACCTCCTGTTGTGTTTCCTCCATTGTGGGTACTTCTCCCCCTGGATGTTGTTGCTACCTCCACCCTCATCCTCTGCTCCTTCCACTCTCACCTCCTCCCCTTTCTCTCATCGCTTCCTCCTCCCCTTCCTCTCTCATCTCCTCCCCTTCTTCCTCTCCTTCCACTCTCACCTCTTTCTCTCCCTCTTCCCCATCCTCTCATCTCTTCCTCCTCCCCACCTCACCTCCTCTTCCCCATCCTCTCATCTCTTCCTCTTCTCTCCACCCCCACTTCCTCTTCCCCTTCCTCTCTCACCACCACCAACAGCAGCAGCAGTTGCAAGCTCAGCAT